>NC_090440.1:1489398094-1489700811 GCF_031143425.1 Pleurodeles waltl | reverse complement strand
AAGGATTCTGGGTAACAGAACCTGGTCCGAGCCCCGCAAGTCACCCCTCCTTGGATTCCCCTAGGTCTCTAGTTTTCAGAAATGCACAGCTTTGGTAGGTTTCCCTAGGTGCCGGCTGAGCTAGAGGCCAAAATCTACAGGTAGGCACTTCGCAAAAAACACCTCTGTTTTTTTCCAAAATTTAGGATGTGTCCACGTTGCGCTTTGGGGTGTTTCCTGTCGCCGGCGCTAGGCCTACCCACGCAAGTGAGGTATAATTTTTATCGGGAGACTTGGGGGAACGCTGGGTGGAAGGAAATTTGTAGCTCCTCTCAGATTCCAGAACTTTCTGCCACAGAAATGTGAGGAACATGTGTTTTTTTAGCCACATTTTGAGGTTTGCAAAGGATTCTGGGTAACAGAACCTGGTCCGAGCCCCGCAAGTCACCCCTCCTTGGATTCCCCTAGGTCTCTAGTTTTCAGAAATGCACAGGTTTGGTAGGTTTCCCTAGGTGCCGGCTGAGCTAGAGGCCAAAATCTACAGGTAGGCACTTCGCAAAAATCACCTCTGTTGTCTTCCAAAAATTTGGATGTGTCCACGTTGCGCTTTGGGGCGTTTCCTGTTGCGGGCGCTAGGCCTACCCACACAAGTGAGGTATCATTTTTATCGGGAGACTTGGGGGAATGCTGGGTGAAAGGAAATTTGTGGCTCCTCTCAGATTCCAGATCTTTCTGCCACAGAAATGTGAGGAACATGTGTTTTTTTTAGCCAAATTTTGAGGTTTGCAAAGGATTCTGGGTAACAGAACCTGGTCCGAGCCCCGCAAGTCACCCCTCCTTGGATTCCCCTAGGTCTCTAGTTTTCAGAAATGCACAGGTTTGGTAGGTTTCCCTAGGTGCCGGCTGAGCTAGAGGCCAAAATCTACAGGTAGGCACTTCGCATAAAACACCTCTGTTGTCTTCCAAAAATTTGGATGTGTCCAAGTTGCGCTTTGGGGCGTTTCCTGTCGCGGGCGCTAGGCCTACCCACACAAGTGAGGTATCATTTTTATCGGGAGACTTGGGGGAACATAGATTAGCAAAACAAGTGTTATTGCCCCTTGTCTTTCTCTACATTTTTTCCTTCCAAATATAGGAGAGTGTGTAAAAAAGACATCTATTTTGAGAAAAGCCCTGTAATTCACATGCTAGTATGGTCACCCCGGAATTCAGAGATGTGCAAATAACCACTGCTCCTCAACACCTTATCTTGTGCCCTTTTTGGAAATACAAAGGTTTTCTTGATAGCAATTTTTTACTCTTTATATTTCAGCAAATGAATGGCTGTATACCCGTTATGGAATGAAAACGCACGTCAGGGTGCAGCTCATTTATTGGCTCTGGGTTCCTCGGGTTCTTGATGAACCTACAAGCCCAATATATCCCCGCAACCAGAGGAGTCCAGCAGACGTAACGGTATATTGCTTTCGATAATCTGACATTGCAGGGAAAAGTTACAGAGTAAAACGTAGAGAAACATTTATGTTTTTTTCACCTAAATTTCACTATTTTTCTTTTTCAGTTGTTATTTTCTGTAGGAAACCCTTGTAGGATCTACACAAAAGACCCCTTGCTGAAATCAGAATTTTGTCTAAGTTTCAGAAATGTTTAGGTTTCTGGGATCCAGCATTGGTTTCATGCCCATTTCTGTCACTGACTGGAAGGAGGCTGAAAGCACAAAAAATTGCAAAAATGGGGTATGTCCCAGAAAAATGCCAAAATAGTGTTGAAAAATTGGGTTTTCTGATTCAAGTCTGCCTGTTCCTGAAAGCTGGGAAGCTGCTGAGTTTAGCACCGCAAACCCTTTGTTGATGCCATTTTCAGGGGAAAAACCACAAGCCTTCTTCTGCAGCCACTTTTTCCAATTTTTTTGAAAAAAACAAAATTTTCCCTGTATTTTGGGCAATTTCGTGGCCTCTTTCAGGGGAACCCACAAAGTCTGGGTACCTCCAGAATCCCTAGGATGTTGGAAAAAAAGGACGCAAATTTGGCTTGGTTAGCTTATGTGGACAAAAAGTTATGCGGGCCTAAGCGCGAACTGCCCCAAATAGGCAAAAAAAGGCCTGGCACAGGAGGGGGAAAAGGCCTGGCAGCGAAGTGGTTAAAGGGGACGTGCGCAGCGTTTTCCTCTGTGTTTTAAGTGAATCCGGCGTCTGTGTATATACTAAACTACTAAACCCAACCACCCCAAATGAATTCCCAACCCCTCCAACTATTTGTGCGCAACTGCTAAACCTATAAGTGTGTGATAAAACCCGTATCCGATTGGATTTCCGTGGAGGAGTATTCATATATACCAGATGTGGCTCTTTTGCGGGGCACACATCTTTCCGCAGACTGAGTCTGCTTAGTGTCATTGGGCAACCCCTGGTTTTGTGTGCGCTCTGCGCTTTGTCCCTTCCGCCCCCCTGAGGCCACCCCCCCCCTGGTTGCTTATACTTTTATACCAAAGTTACTCATTGCTGGTTGCGCCTTCGCCTCGGCGTTCACCGTCGCCCCGGGGGGGGGGTCCGCCCGGCACTGTAGAGCCTCCAATGCTGGTGCCGCCACTCCATAAAAGCAGTTGAGTGCGTTTAAAGTTCGTCAGCTGATCTGGGGGTGATCCTCGGCCCACCCAGCTTGCCTGTTATTGGGGATATAGAGCTTGCCGCGTCCGAGTCCGTGCCCATCTCAGGGGGCTTTCTGGCCGAGGCAAAGCTGCACTGCATAAGCAGGGGGGTCTCTTTCAGTATTCTTGCTCTTTCTTCTGCTGCCTGTCGGTCATTTGGCTGGCCTCTAGCTCGCCTCTTGGTCCGTTTTCTTGAGGCAGATGTTTGCCATTCCTCGTCTCCTTCCGAGTCTTCTCTTGTTCGGGCAAGGCCCTTGGCGTGCAGCCAAGTCCAGGTGTCTTCCGGTGTGGTGAACATGTGGGTGCGGTCCTCTGACACCACCCTCATCTTCGTGGGCAATAGCAAGGCGTACTTTATGTTGTGTTCACGTAGCCCGATTTAATTTTTGCATAGGAGTTCCGTTGGTTCTGTACCTCCTGCGTGAAATCTGGGTAGGCATTGATGGTCGAGTCCTCGTACTTATATGGGCGTCTCGATCCCTGAAGTTGAGGAATCTGGCGATCAGAGGACTAGGTGATTGGCCGGGGGCCAGGGGTCTACCCGGTACTCTGTACGCCTGTTCTACCGAGAAGAACTTGGATGGGGCTCCGTTCAACACCTCTTTGATGAGCCATTGTTCCAGAGCAATTTCCGTGTCGGGTTGCCGCATAGTTTCTGGAAACCCTAAGAAGCGTATGTTATTGCGGTGCGCCCTGCTCTCTGACTCTTCCGATCTCCTCCAGAGCACTTTCAACTCTGCGTCCATGCGCTGGATCTGTTTTCGATTATCTTGGGCCATGGGGGTTAGTTCGGATAGCCCTTCCTCATTCGATTTCACTCTTTCTACTGGATTGCGGTGATCCACTCGTAGGAGGTTCAAGTCTTGTGAAACTGCGTCTATCCTGTTTTCCAATGATGATTTAGTGTCCATTATTGCCTGTAGCACTTTCTCGAACTGCGCTGAGTGCGATATGAGGGTGTTCTCCAAGGATTGTAGGGACGGGTTTGTCTGCTGGTCATTGGGCGTTGTCCCAGTAGTGTTGCGGTCCAGGTGTTTGGTTGATTTGGCCCTGCCAGCCATTATGTCTAATTAGGAGTTTCCTTGTAGGGTGTAATTGCGTGCGGCTTAGCGCCGATTACTCGGGGGGGATCGACCTCTTGGTTGCTGTTCTCCGAGTGGCATGCCCTTTTCTGCTCCAGTTATGGCGTTAGTTAGTGGAGCCCAGGCAGGGCTTATTCTTGGCTTTTGAGTGTCCCCAGTACGACTTGGGGGGGAGAGAGCGCGCCCAGCGTCCGCTGCGTCAGGCCCTTGCAGATTGGATTGCTGCTCCCGCCGCGAGGATGAGTCCGCTGTTCGTCAAGTTAGGGTTCAGCTTACCACCAGAGCAACAGAAACATCAGGCAGCAGCTGATACGCAGAGCGCACTGCCAAGCGAATCAACCGGCGTGGAGCGAGTATTTTTGGCCTCAAGGCGAGTCCCGGTGGTGCCTCTTGTGGTCGCCGGCGGGAACCCGGGGGAGCAAGACTCCCACTTTATGGGGGGTTACGCCATGAGGGGCCCAGGCAATTATCTTCTGCCCTCAGCGCGGGCACTCCTCCATGGTACACTTCGCTGCGGGGCTGGGTCGGACGCGACACCGTCTGTGTGCGAAGAGGTGGAGCTCCTCCCCAAATCAGGCAGCCTCATGCGTCATTTTGGAGCCCAACATCCACAGGCAGGGAAGCCAGGGGGGGGCAGTCAATGGTGGCTCCCCTCAATCCGGGTCTCATCTGCCCCAGCAGCTCTCTCCCCTCACCTCGACATCTCCTGGCGAGCGCCGCTGTCCCTCGCTCGGGTCCCCCTGGGCACAGGCCGCCAGCACACCGGTGGAGCCGCTGGAGCAGTGTGTCCTCTATCCTTGTGCCCTACTTGGGGTAGATTAGGCACCACAAGCCCCGTGCGGAGCCGCTGCGTCGCTGGCAGTCGGCGCCCCCGCCTCAGCAGGAGCGAGGGGCGCAGCTCCTTAGTTTCGGGGCCCGCGCAGCGGGCACCAGTCGGTGGATGGGGGTGAAGGCCCAAGCCCCCAGTCCCCGGCGCGCACGGGCGCCCAGTGCTGCAGGCCGAGACCTGATGGTCCCAGGCGCCGCCCGGGCACGCGTGCTCGAATCAGCCGCGGCAGCTTCCTCCTGCAGTCAACCGGGTCAGACCAGGGGCCGTGGCCCAGCGGCTCCCAGGCTCGCGATTAGCCCCCGGCAGCTCCCGTTGCAATCCGATCAGACTGGAGCGCCCGCAAGACGCCACAGCGCTCCCCAGGCGATCCGCCGCTCTCTGACCAAATGTGGGGGGGTCAGGGGGCGCCCTGGAGGATGCTTTCCGGCGGGGCCTGGACGGAGCGTTCGCTCAAGCGTCCATCCCGGCCCCCATTTTGGCTCCTCCCCCCCAGTATGGGCCTGGTTATGCCCATACCCCAACCGAAGGGGGTAACAGTATTTCAGCTCTCCCCCAGCACACTAAAACATCTTGTCGCACAGCAAGCAAGAGGACATTTGAATATTTTGGGTTTTGGTTTTACATTTGGGCCATGAGAGCTTGGTAACGTTCAAAACCATCCCACTTGGAATGGTGAGGGCTGCACTTTTTGGACTTTGGGACCCTGCCATGTAGAAAAATCCACAAGCCCTAGACACACCTGAAAACTAAACATTTAGTTGATTCCAGGGTGGTGTGCTTCACATGCACCCCGCACCATTTTCTTACCCACAATGACCTGCAAACCTCCAACTTTGCTGGAAATCACACATTTTTCCCCCATTTTTGTTATGGAACCTTCCGGAATCTGCAGGAATCCACAAAATTCCTACCACCCAACATTGTCTCATCTATACCAATAAAAATTCTGCTGCACTTGTCAGCCTAAATTTTTATTTTCAAACTGCCCTTTCGGACCCGCTTTTGTACCCCCTCAATTTCAACATGTTTTTGTCTCTTCCCTGTCACAGGCACTTGACCCACCTACACAAGTGAGGTATTATTTTTACCGGGAGACTGAAGCAAAAATTGGGTGGTAGGAAATTTGTCCCTATGCGTTGATCCCACACAGAAATGTGGGAAAAATGTGATTTGTTTAGATAAATTTGAGGTGTACTGAGGATTCTGGGTAAGAAAACATTGGGGGATCCACGCAAGTCACACCTCCCTGGACTCCCTTGGGTGTCTAGTTTTCAGAAATGTCTGGGTTTGGTAGGTTTTCCTAGATAGCTGCTGAGTCCAGGACCAAAAACTCAGAAGCCCCTCCCGCGAAAACAGGAATTTTTTTATTTGATAATTTTGATGTGTCCAGATAGTGTTTTGGGGCATTTCCTCTCACGAGCACTAGGTTTACCCACACAAGTGAGCTACCATTTTTATCAGGAGACTTTGGGGAATGCTGGGTGGAAGGAAATCTGTGGCTCCTCTCAGATTCCAGAACTTACTGTCACCGAAATGTGAGGAAAAAGTGTTTTTTTGGCCAAATGTTGAGGTTTGCAGATGATTCTGGATAACGGAACCATGGTGAGAGTCCCAAAAGTGACCACATCTTGGATTCTCCTAGGTGTCTAGTTTAAAAAAATGTTCAGGTTTGGTAGGTTTCCCTGGGTGCCGGCTGAGCTAGTGGCCAAAATCCACAGCTAGGCACTTTACAAAACATCTCTGTTTTCTTTGGGAAAATGTGATGTGTCCACATTGTGTTTTGGGGCATTTCCTGTCGCAGGCGCTGGGCCTACCCACACAAGTGAGGTACCATTTTTTGTCGGGAGACTTGGGGGAACGCTGGGTGGAAGGAAATGTGTGGCTCCTCTCAGATTCCAGAACTTTCTGTCACCGAAAGGTGAGAAAAAAGTGGTTTTTTTTGGCCACATTTTGAGGTTTGAAAAGGACTCTGGGTAACAGGCCCTAGTGAGAGCCCCACAAGTCACCCCATCTTGGATTCTCCTAGGTGTCTAGTGTTCAAAAGTGCGCAGGTTTGGTAGGTTTCCCTGGGTGCGGGCTAAGCTAGAGGCCAAAATCCACAGCTAGGCACTTTGCAAAACAGCTCTGTTTTCTTTGTGAAAATGTGATGTGTACATGTTGTGTTTTGGGGCATTTCCTGTCACAGGCGCTAGGCCTACCCACACAAGTGAGGTACCATTTTTTTTCAGGAGATTTGGGGGGAACACTGGGTGGAATAAAATGTGTTGCTCCTCTCAGATTCCAGAACTTTCTGTCACCGAAATGTGAGGAAAAAGTGTTTTTTGTCCAAATCTTAAGTTTGCAGAGGATTCTGGGTAACAGATCCTGGTGAGAGTCCCACAAGTCACCCTATCTTGGATCCCCCTAGGTCTATAGTTTTAAAAAATGTGCAGGTTTGGTAGGTTTCCCTAGGTGTCGGCTGAGCTAGAGGGCAAAATCCACAGCTAGGCACTTTGCAAAAAACAGCTCTGTTTTCTTTGGGAAAATGTGATGTGTCCGTGTTGTGTTTTGGGGCCTTTCCTGTCGCGGGTGCTAGGCCTACCCACACAAGTGAGGTACCATTTTTAATGGGAGACTTGGGGGAATGCTAGGTGGAAGGACATTTATGGCTTCTCTCAGATTCCAGAACTTTCTGTCACCGAAATGTGAGAAAAAAGTGTTTTTTTGGCAGAATTTTGAGGTTTGCAAAGGATTCTGGGTAAAGAACCTGGTCAGAGCCCCACAAGTAACCCCATATTAGATTCCTCTAGGTGTCTAGTTTGACAAAATGTGCAGGTTTGGTAGGTTTCCCTAGGTGCCGGCTGTGCTAGAGGCCAAAATCTACAGCTAGGCACTTTGACAAAAAACATGTCAGATTTCAATGCAAATGTGTCCATGTTGCGTTTCTTGTGGCAAGCATTAGGCCTACCCACGCAAGTAAGGTACCATTTTTATTGGGAGACTTGTGGTAACACAGAATAGCAAAACAATTGTTATTGCCCCTTGTCTTTCTCTACATTTATTCCTTCCAAATGTAAGACAGTGTGTAAAAAAGATGTTTATTTGAGAAATGCCCTGTAATTACCATGCTAGTATGGGCACCCCGGAATTCAGAGATGTGCAAATAACCACTGCTTCACAACACCTTATCTTGTGCTCAGTTTAGAAATACAAAGCTTTCTTGATACCTATTTTTCACTCTTTATATTTCAACAAATGAATTGCTGGGTACCCGGTATAGAATGAAAACTCACTGCAAGGTGCAGCTCATTTATTGGCTCTGAGTACCTGGGGTTCTTGATGAACCTACAAGCCCTATATATCCTCGCAACTAGACGTGTCCAGCAGACGTAACGGTATATTGCTTTTAAAAATCTGACATCGCAGGAAAAAGTTACAGAGTAAAACGTGGAGAAAAATGGCTGTGTTTTTTTCAGCTCAATTTCAATATTTTTCTATTTCAGCTGTTATTTTCTGTAGGAAACCCTTGTAGGATCTACACAAACTACCCCATGCTGAATTCAGAATTTTGTCTACTTTTCAGAAATGTTCAGCATTGGTTTCACACCCATTTCTGTCACTAACTGGAAGGAGGCTGAAAGCACAAAAATTTGTGAAAATGTGATATGTCCCAGTAAAATGCCAAACGTGTGTTGAAAAATTGAATTTTCTGATTCAAGTCTGCATGTTCCTGAAAGCTGGGAAGATGGTAATTTTCGCACCAAAAACCCTTTATTGATGCAATTTTAAGGGAAAAAAACACAAGCCTTCTTCTGCAGCCCTTTTTTCCCAACAAACTTTTCGCTGTATTTTGGCTAATTTCTTAGTCTCTTTCAGGGGAACCCACAAAGTCTGGGTACCTCTAGAATCCCTAGGATATTGGAAAAAAAAGGACGCAAATTTAGCGGGGGTAGCTTATGTGAACAAAAAGTCATGAGGGCCTAAGCGCGAACTGCCCCAAACAGCCAAAAAAAGGCTTGGCACCTGAGGGGGAAAAGGCCTGGCAGCGAAGGGGTTAAAAAGATAACACATCTTGCACAGAAGTGTACAATAGAGACAAATTGGGTAAAATGTCAGAGAGATTTGTCTCAAAATCCACACAACAATGAATCAGCTAGCCCCAGGGAAATCACCTCTCCTGATTGGTACTCCTGACAATACCATACTCTGATTGCATCAGTAGAACTGATTGGCCCTTTGAATGTTGTCTAGGCCCAGGGATTCTCAAGTACCTGTAGACGGCCCTTCACATGTCGCTCAGTGTGAAAGCTCATCACTGTCTCTTTTGAATGAATGGTTGTACACAACCACATATGATTCCCGAAATATTGCAAGTCACTTCTTGATGCATGTCAACACTTAGATAACAACCCTTCATCATTTAAAATGTGCTTAGTACTTTGTTAAATTATTCAACAACAATGACATGAAAATGCACATTGCGGGTGAGAACTGTAGTCCTACCTGTCATGTCCTTCATTGCTACTGCACTTGTACATACCAAATTACATGGAATGAAGGGTGAAGGCATGTGTGAGCCCCCAATCAATGGTGAAACATGCCTATCTGGGGCACCACATGAACTGTATCCCCATTACATATGTCTTATTCAAAACACATGTTGGCATGGACTCATATGTGAGGGAATCAGACATCATCCCATGAAGACAGGTAGACCATGTATGACACAGCAGTAAAAATGATATGGCAAAAGTGAAAGGTACACATTCTTACAACTAGGCACAAGGAATGATGGCAACAGCAACGTCAAATTATGTCAATGGAAAATTACCACTTACGAAGGGAACGTACTGATCTGAGACTGCACCCAAAAGGCAATGTATTTTATGTCACATGTATGATGTCAACCTTCACATAACAGACAACAGTGAGGCATCAGCATTCATCACGCCCTGAAGACAAGTGGCCTGTGTGGGTCAGATGCCAATAGACTCTGTTTGGCAGACATATGGATGAGCATAGTGATCTGTTGCTCCATGTTGTTTGGGTTGACACACGAAAGAGAAGTGGACTGTTGGGTACAAATGACATCTACAGCAACAAACATTATGACCTGATTGATCACTGTACTCAGCCATGTTTTGGCCCTGGAGAGTTAATTGGTTGTGGATTGTACTCTGTTGTGACCTAGGTCACTGACTGAAAAGGCAAAGAACATCACCATTCACCAACTACCATATCTACACAACCAATCACTCATCTTGTGTGTCACACATGCCCCATCTCCAACCTTCAGGCGGAGATGGCAGACTATAACACATCAACTTAACAATGCAACAGGCAGGACTATACACAGGACTCACCCCCTTCTAGCTGCTGTGCTCCCTTCAAAGGCCCTTCAAGCTCGGGGTAGGCCACCACCAGAATGCAGGCCATTAGGGGGGTTAGGCTCCGATGTGCCCAAATGGTTGTGTTACACACATTTCAGAAACACCAGGCACAAAAAATTGTGTAACTGTAAACATAACACAAGCATAAATCACACATGCTGATAAGTACAGGGAAATGACTCCACACTTTTGGAGTCATCTGCAGACTAACCCACTACACTGCTCGTGACCTACACTCACTAAGCAAGCCCAATGACATCAGCTAGCCCAGGCATGAGCAACATGCCCTGTGATGTGAGCCACAATGTCACACACCATTGTGGCCTTCTGAAGGGTAAACTCCTTGAGCCAGACTAGACAGACATATGTACATCTAGCCACATTGACTCATTGCATACAGTCCCTCCAGGCAACTACCATAATACAGACTTCACCCTAACACTTAAGTGATGATGTAAGGCCTGCCATTGGTGGCACAGAAAGCCCCTTCCCTGTGCAGGTGTGGACATGTGGGCCACTCAAAGTTAACTGATTGGTTGCATGTAACCAAGCTAATGAGTCACATGTCATGCCCTCCCTGAACTCAACCAACTATCTGCACTGGTGGTTTGGCACTTGTACTATCAGTCTGTGCTGATCAAATGTAACTTATGAAAAGGTGGCAACAAAGCTGCGGGAGTAAGGGACCTATCATTATTCAAAGACACACATTGACAATGAGGGAAAATACTCAAAGGTACTAGGTCATGGAGTAACCTCACTACCCATCCCTAATGTAGTCAATGGTGAAAGGTCTTCAGGCCAAGTCTTTCCACTGGTGGCTCATTTTGGCAACATGCCAGGATCTGCAGGCCTACAGGGAGTGGGCCCTGGTGCCACAGCAGCATAGCCACAGTAACTATACCCCAGCCTGGCATGTGTCCCATACTGGGAGATACATATGACAGGCCCTTGCCTCTGCAGAATCCATATGACATTCACATTGCTATCACTTCCATGCATGACAGTAATTCATGTCTCTATACTCAATGTGGGTTGTGGCTTGTGTGGCACTCTAAAGGGCACAGTAATTTTTATATGGTTCTCATACAACAGTTTTCCAAGACCAGATGTGGGCTGACTGCTCTGTGGCACTATACACATTGATAACAAGATCCTCAAATGACTCAAACAGTATACGTAAACAGTTTATGCTGTGATGCTGCACATATATGTCATTTGTCACTTATAACCACAATGTTCACAGATACCTCACTGTATGGCTGTAAAGTCTCCTTGTCTAGATATATGAATGCAACACAAGAAGGATCTAGGCCTTTGCACACATCGCACAACACAATGTTAATCTGAAATATATAGAGGGCTTTCCTTCACTACTTTCACAATATACATTGCATGTATGGCACACAAAATGTGACAACAGGCACACAAAAAGTCTTACTGACACACAGAGGTACATTGTAGCCTAGAAGGAAAGACAGGATGGTGTTGAACAGAGTCAAAATACCTGTAAGGTTTTTACTTGCTCCTCTGGTGAGGCAAAGAGCTGACCATACAGAGGAAGGCATTCCTCAACTTCAAGTGAGTGAACTTGCAAAACGGACCGTACATGTGTGCCCCATATGAGGTCATCACCTCCGATGGCCACAGCCATTGGCACATGACCATCACAGGCAACAATGTTACCCTATGGCTGTGTACACCACTATTAGAAGAGCCCCCCACGCAGTCAACTCCCTGCAGCGGTTCCTGATGTCCAGTGAAGTAGGCCAGGCATCTGCCATTTTGCCGATTGGAAATACAGTATTAGGCCCTGATAAATGCATCACAACACTAATATATGTGTTGGATTATTACAAACATTCTAAAGCAGCCTTGTTGTGTAGGTTCTACTGCACAATCACCAGTGTAGGGTGTTCGCCCGGCACAGATGGCATAGGACGGCGGTGCACTGTCCACCGACGCTGATGGTATTTTTGGCAGTTGGAACGGACTGTTAAATTGTAAAGGACATTTGACGAGCAGATAGTTGGGTGTTGCCCAAATTCATTTTGTGGACACATGTGTTGACAACCATGGGTTCCACATTTGACCCTTGTGTAGTTAACAGTTGTGATGTGTACTGGGTGTAATGTATTTCCAGTCACAAATGCTTTGTCACATGATTTTGTTGCTACACATCGTGGGCAGATTTAAGAAAAGTGGTGCTGCATCCAATACAGCGCCACTTTTCTTGCACCCTTTAGCACCCCCTAACGCCACTATGTGTGCACCGTATTTAAGATATGGTGCACCATGGCGGTAGTTGGGAAAGCAGCATCAACATTTTTGACACTAGTTTAGCGCTCTGCAGGATTAGTGAAAAAAATGTAGACGCCAATCTAGCAAAGCACATTGAGGCTCATTATGAACAATGGTGTGCTTCCTTTTAATGCCTGCTCTGTGGAGGCATTAAAAATGGCATAAAAAATATCACAAAGAAATTGTTTAGATTTCTTTGTGGCATTTGTTTGGCCCTCGCTAATGGGGCAACGCCCTCCTGGCATACATTATACCTGGTGCAGGCTTTATGTGCACAAGGGGTTACGAAATGGTGCAATGCATGCATTGCACCACTTTGTAAATCAGTTGCTGCGATTTTTGAAGCCTAACGCCACATTAGCATAAAAAAATTACGCTAATGTGGTGCAAGAGCTTCTTAGAAATCTGGGCACATGTATGTTGGTGGGGACACTGGCTAATGTTACAGCATATGTATTTTCACAAATAGGTACCCTGGGAGATGGAGGAAGCAACAACCTCCAGTGTACCATCCATTACCAGACCTTCAAACCATAGAAGAATGTCACATTATGAAACAGTACATTTTGAATAGACAAACAATAATGAGTTTATGTTGCCAGTTGGAGCAAGATCTGATGCCTGAAAACACTGATCCAACATGCATACCACCCGTTGTTCAACTCATGGCAGTATACCACTTCCTGGCCACAGAGTCCTTCCAATATACAGTCACCATATCTGGTGGTATGTCCCAACCTATGTTCAGTGTTGTGTTAAGAGATGTGCTATCAGCAATGAAGAAACACATTGACAGCTGTGTCAAGTTCCCCAGATGTGAGGATTTAGACAATGTGAAGGCTAACATCCATAGTTTTACTCACCTCTCACATGTGGTGGGAGCCATTGAAGTCGAAAATGCTGCCTTGGTGCTGCCGCAGACCAGTGAACAAGTCTATTGCAACAAGAAACACTTCAATTCTAAAAATGTGCAAGTTGTCTGCTTGTCATATCTATTAATCTCAAACGTCTGTGCCCGGTTCCCAGGTACAGCCCATGATTCCTTTGGAATGTGGAACAACACCGTACCCCAGCTGATGTCACAACTACAAGCTGAAAGAGCCTGGTCAGTTGGAAAGTAAAATCAATCCTGATTTTGTGTGAGCAATGGCAAGTGCTGGAATCATTAAGTGAGTGGCTCATTGTTGCACTTCCTAAACAGGAAACTTAGCATATCCAAACTGTCCTTGGTTATTGATGCTGCTGAGGAATCCAACTAAGCCAGGGTAACTCCACCTCAATGAGGCTCATGGAAGAACATGGTGGGCAGTGGAGCGGGCTTCTGGACTCCTGAAGGCCAAATGTTGCTGTCGGCATGAGACTGTGGGAGGTCTCTTCTACTTACCCAGGAAAGTGTGTCAGTTCAGTGCGGCATGCTGACACTGTGTCCACCTCCACTCAGGGAACGGGGCTGCATCGTACCTGATCAGCGTTGCGGTGATTCTTTCACTGCTAGGTGGGCTGTGCGTCGATTCTTGCTGCACAAGGACTTTCTTTTCAGAGATGAAGTCTTTTTGGCCCTGAGACATCAGAAACAGGTGGCAAGCTCAATCCAAGCCCTTGGAGAGCACTTTTCAGCAGAGCCAGAGGCCAGCAAGGCGGCAGGGCAACAGCAAGGCAGCAGTCCTTTACTGCAAAGCAGTCCAGGTGAGTCCTTTGGGCAGCCAGGCAGCTTCTCTTGGCAGGCTGCAGGTTCTGGTGCAGAGTGTCTGTCGAAGGAAGTGTCTGAGTTGGTAGGGTCAGGGACCCCGTTTATATACCCAAAAATGCCTTTGAAGTGGGGGAAACTTCAAAGAGTGGTTTTGAAGTGTACAAGGTCCCCTTTCAGTACAACCCTGTCTGCCAGGGTCCCAGTGGGGGTTTTGGCAGTCCATTGTGTGAGGGCAGGCCACTTTCCTTTGAAATGTAAGTGTCAGGCCCTCCACCCTTCCAGTGCAGGAAGACCCATTCAGTGTGCAGATGTGTGCAGGTGTGACTGAGTGTCCTGTGTTTGTGGTTGTCTTGGTGAAATGTACAAGGGAGCTGTCAACCAGCCTAGCCCAGACGTGGATTGGAGATAGGCTGTAAGGCACAAAAGTATTTCAAGTGCAGAGAAATGCTCACTTTCTAAAAGTACCATTTCTAAAATAGTAATATAAAATCCCACTTCACTAATAAGCAGGATTTTGTAGTACCATTCTAGCCATACAAAATATGACCTATTTACCCCTTTCTGATCAAAATATACCCCTCAAACAGTTTATGAGAGTAGTCCTCATGCTAGCCTCACAGCAGTGGAAAACAAATTTAGGAGTTTTCCACTACCAGGACAAATAAAACACACAGATATATGTCCTGCCTTTTACCTACGCAGCACCCTGCCCTTTGGGTTAACTAGGACCTACCTTACGGGTGACGTATATGTAGAAAAAGAGGAGTGTAAGGCTTGGCAAGTACTTTTAAATGCCAATTCAAAGTGACTTCGAAACTGCACACACATGACTTGCAATAACAGGCCTGAGATATGGTAAAGGGGCTACTTATGTGGGTGGCACAATCAGTGCTGCAGGCCAACTAGCAGCATTTAATTTACAGGCCCTGGGCACATGCAGTGCACTTTACTAGGGAGTTACAAGTAAATCAAGTATGCCAATTGGGAATTAAACAGTGTCACCATGTTTAATGGAGAGACCATATTCACTTTAGCACTGGTTAGCAGTGGTAAAGTACACAGAGTCCTAAAACCAGTGAAAACAGTGTAAAAAAGTGGAGGGAGGCAGGTAAAAAGTTGGGGGTGACCACGCTAAGGCTGTCATGTTTAACAATCATTGTACGGTCAGCATGGTCTGACATTTCTACATGGCTAAATGTAATTCTTAAGATGGCAGACAATGAGTTTGTGACAGGTGAATTTATTGCAATGCTACTATAGACAGAAAATATTTATAACAAAAATAAACAAAAATGTAAAATGAAGAGGTCAGTCATGGTGAATATAATCATTGCAGTAGATGCCACACCAATGGAAGTCCGAAGTCCAGAGTATTCCTCCCATTAGAAATGGAATGTTGTTCAAGATCAGTCCACAGAGTGTCTGTGTGACACACAAACAATGACACTACAGAGGAGATTTCTTGCTGGCAGTGGTGGGTGTTTTGCCATGTACACCTCCTGGATTCTTTGCTGAACAACCCTGCTTTTGAGGGGGAGATCAGCTGCTGCAGAGGCAGGGGGGTCTGTGGGTGGTTATGGCCCTGGTAGGGTCTCCCTTCCTGTGGCTACTGCAAATGTACTTGGGCATGATGTAGTTACCATATAGTGAGAGGTAGAAGGTGGGGTGAAAGCCCTGCTCAGGGGGGTGTTGATGTCCCTCAGCACCACTGTTAAGGTGCCCAATATTTTGTTATGGGCATCCATTTCTTCAATCATGACATTCTGAAGCTACTTCATTTCCTGGAGTTCAGTCAACACCTGGTCCATCACACCTTGAGACTCTTGATAGACCCCCAAGACATGGCTTATGATGTCCTAGCCAACAGCATCCCCAGTGGACTCACTCTGCTGCCCCACATCATCCCTCCCATGCACCCTACCCCCACAAGCCTGTACCCTAGGCACAAGGTGTCCTCTCCAACTGGGACCTGGACCCTCAGTGTAAGGAGTGTTGAGTTGCACCTCAGTAGCTAGGACTGTGGGCACAAGATGGTAGAAACTGCGCAAGGTAAACAGGTTGGGGGCTCATCTTTTCCTGGGATGTTGATGCAACATGGCTGGAAGCTGATGTTGCGGCCACAGCAAGACTTACTGTTGCCATCTGACCGGGTTGCCTAGATGGGGCCAGACTGTTCTCCACATCCACAAGTCAAGGAGTGTCGTCATCACTGAGGGCTTCATCCAGGGGTGTAATGGATATCTGTTCTGTGGCCTCCATTTGCCCAATTGTAGCTTGACCTATTGATGAAGGAAGTACATTGTTGCAGGTTGATCTGTGACACCTACGTCCAACGGTTTTGCGTTACAGTAAGCAGAGTCATTGGACATTCTTAAGAAGTAGGTTAGCCTGTTGTGCCACGTAACCAGGATATTGGAGTATTTGACATGACATGTGTGAAGCTTGCCAAAATGTTGACTCAAGCAGCTCATGACAAGTGCAGCTCAGTAGCACTTTGAATGATGGAATGAAAATCACATCTTACCAACAGTGACTCCAACAAAGTGGAGAGGCAACATAAGCCTTTGACCATTTGGAGGCCTAATTGAGTCAGATACAGGCAAACAGATAACTTTGTTGTATACCTAACTGCAATCATCATTTGTGTGCATTGCTATGTCAATGTGTCTGCTGCCGATACCAATCTGGTGGTGCAACCTAAGGCCTTGGGACAATTTGGTGCCCACACTTAGTAAGGTATCATTTCTGTCCTCAAAAGTTTAATCTTGGTATGGCAGGTCAAGATGGAATAGGTAGACAGACACATCTCTGAATTCAGCATGATCTGTATATTGCTCAATCCCAGGTGAGTAAACACCAACTTAAAGTTGACAAACAGGTATATTTGAGCAAGTGACCACTGGGTTGGTGGTTGGAAGTACAGCTACAGGGCCTCCTGGGGGTTACAGTTAGGTCACTTCCTCTACTTCTCACACTTGACACATGGCATCTTCCCAGGTGAGGGCACTTCAATTGAGAGTTAATAAACATGGGTATATGGGCAAGTGACCACTGAGTTGGTGGTTGGAGTTACTGAAACAGGACCTCCTGGGAGTTGCAGTCAGGTCACTCTGTCTATTTCAAAGACTTGACAAACGGTATCCTCCCTGGTGAGTAATCTTCAATTGAGAGTTAACAAACAGGGGTATTTGGGCAATTGAACACTGGGCTGGCGGTTGCAATTACAGGCACAGGGCCTCCTGGGAGTTGCAGTCAGGTCACTCCCTCTACCTTTCACACTTGACAAGTAGTATCCTCCCAGGTGAGTACACTTCAATTGAGAATTAACAAACAGGGGTAAATGGGCAAGTGACCACTAGACTGGTGGTTGGAATTACTCAAACAGGGCCTTCTGAGAGTTACAGTCAGGTCACTCTCTCTACTTTCCACACTTGACAAACGGTATCCCTCCAGGTGAGAACATTTCAGTTGAGAGTTAACAAACAGGGGTTTATGGGCAAGTGACCACTGGGTTGGTGGTTGGAGTTACTGAAACAGGGCCTCCTGGTAGTTGCAGTCAGGTTATCTATCTATTTCACACACTAGACAAATATTTTCTATTACTTATCTGTAGGAAGACTGCATTTAGATTTGAGCATATATTTACATGTTGAGACATACCATGAGTCCTGGAATGATTTTTTGATATTGAAAGACTTACAGGCACCATTTTGACTTATGGCATTTGATGGGCCATGGTATCTGTGATGTTGGGTCCAACAATGCACACTCACAATGTTATATCTCTCATATTCTGGGCATTGAATGCTGGCGAATTATATGAACAACCCAGTGGCAAAAGCTGAGCTGTGAGCATTCATGACATGGCAGTTTTCCAACAGTTGTTGTGTGGTAACTTATTAGACGCCACTCCCCCAGGTATTCCTGTCAAACCCCCAGGATTCAGGATGGCCAAGATTATCTCCTCCCATGGAAAGACTATTAATAGGGCACTGGGAGGGCCACCACCAACCTTGTTGGCCTCCATGTATTGCATGGAGGCCAGGGAATGCACCATGCCCCTCCGGTCATTCCATCTCTTCCTAATGTCCCCCTTTGTGCAAAGGCTGGTGCCTACAGCATTCACTCTGTCGTCGATCTTGTGCCACAGTTCCATTTTCCTACTGAGAGGAGTTTGCTGGACTTGGGATCCAAACAATTGTGCCTCTACTCTTATGATTTCATCCACCATGACTCTCAACTCACCTTAGAAAAAACATGGAATTTTAGGATGTGACATGGTGGACAACTAAAGCGGGTGACAGGGACTTAATTAACAGGGGAAGTGAAATAGGGAGTGAATGGACAAAAGTGTGTGCAAAGTGTTAAATGGAATGGTGAAAAAAAGGGGTGCCCAATAAATAGAAAATTGAAAAAATATTGGTCAGTGTTCTTTGTCTACGGTTGTAGATGCAAAGGATTGTGGTCTGGGAAAGGGTATGCATTATAGTGTGATTTGCAGGTGTGTCCACTGGACCACTGTGGTTGACCACCATTACCTAACTGCTGTAAAGGGGACCCCCACGGCGACTGTGTGTTTGTAATAGGCTCGGTGATTTGCTGTGGCTTTGACCATGCTGGAGGTCAGACCACCTAGATAGCAGACCACATCAACGCTAGCAGTCTGCCTTTTTGCTTGGCAGGCGCTGGTTCTTCCTGTTTACATTGCAATATGGTGGACTATGGATCCCCAGCACAGTGGTCTTTTTTAGGACTACCTACATGGGGGCCTAGCAGATGACCACCAAACTCATAATCAGGCCCTTAATCTCCCCCGCCTAAAGCCCAAAAGGAATGTGTTCTTGTGTATTGTAACAGATGCTCATGTAAAGCACTCCAATACCTTTGGGGCAAGTCTATGCCAAATAAAACTGCAAAAAAATAAAAAAATAACTACTTGTTTTGCACACTTCTGTCATTGGGCAATACTTGGGCTAAATTTGGGTGATATTTGTGCTACATTTGGACTCTTTTTTCTCTGGTGGCCCTCTTAGGAGATTTCTTTGTTATAAAGCTCCCTAATCTCCTCATTAACCTCCTCAGCAGAAAATGCTTTCAGTTTTCCATTTTGATTCCATCAAGAAGGCGGTCAGATGTGTCATACTTTTGGCATAAATTCAGAATTGACATGTTTCAGTCTACATGTCAGAATATTGTAATGAAATGGAAGAAGCTATCTGAGAACTCACTTAAAATATGTCCTAATTTTAATTTCTAGAGCACTAACCATAATTTCTATGACAAAATTAAACCCCTCATTGTGTTGCTTGCTAAATAAAGCCCAAACGTAAGGAGGGTATATCCCCATCTAATGCCACATCTGCGTCATTGTTTTATGCTAATGTGGTGTTAGGTTGGCAAAAATGCAGCGCCAAGTCTATAAAGTAGAGGAATGCACAGATTGAATACCTTTGTAATCCCTTGCCAGGCATAATGAATGCATGGGGGAGTTCCTCCATTAGGAGGCTGAGAAAAATGGCACGGTGGAATATTTGAGATTCCACTGTGCCATTGTTCTCGTCATTTTTAATGCCTACTCAGTGCAGCCGTTAAATTTAGGCACACCATTATTTGTAATTGACCTCTATGTACTTTGCAGGATTAGCTCCAAAATGTTTGGTGCTAATCCTGTAAAGTACTACAATAGCATCAGAAATGATGACGCTATTGATCCTAACATGCACCATGGTGCACTATATCATTAATATGGCGCACACATGGTGGTGTTAGGGGGCTCAATAGGGTGCAAGAAAAGTAGTGCTTCATATAATGAAGCACCACTTTTCTTGATTCTGGGCCATAATGTTTTAAGTTTTATCAGTTTGATTCAATCAAGATGGGTTCAGGTGTGCCACACGTTTGTCATAGGTAAAACTGTTAGCACTCTAGTTGTTCTTTAGAACAGTCTGGAAGGCTGCAGTAGAACACAAGGGAATTAAATGGCAGGTTTCTCTTGTTGAAGTACAACAAGAACATATTTGAGAACACACTTAAAACATGTCACAGTTTTTCTTCCTACAGCACTCCATAATTTCTATGACACAATGAACACCCACAATTTGTCCCTTTCTAAATTAAATGTTTTAAGTTTTGACAGTTTGATTCAATGAAGATGGATTCAGATGTGTCACACTTTTTTCATAAGATAGTTGAGGGCATATTTATAATGCCCTTGCGCCATCTTGTGCCACATTAATGTAATTCTTTTTTACATTAATGTGACCCAACAAGGCCGAAATCCCCACCCCGTATTTACAGAGTGACTCAATGCATGCATTGTGCCACCATGTAACCCATAGCGCTACATTATGCCTGTGTCAGGCATAATGTATGCAAGGGGGGGTTTCCCCTTTAAGGGCGCAGAAGAAATAGTGCAAAACAATCTATGAGATTTCCTTGTGCCATTTTTTACAACACTTGTAATGCCTGCTCAGAGCAGGAGCTAAAAGGGGGCTTCCATTCTTTAGAATGGGCTCCTATGTACTCTGCAGGAGTAGCACCAACGGTTTGACGCTACTCCTGCAGAGTACATCAATAGCGTCACAAATAATGATGCTATTGCATCCTACCCTGCGCCATGGTGTAACGTATTTTAAATACGGCGCACACATGGTGGCAATAGGAGGGCACTAAAGGGCGCAAGGAAAGTGGTTCTGCATTTGGTGCAGCACCACTTACCATAAATATGCCCCTTAGTGCTCTAGTTGTTCTTTAGAACACTCTCGAACACTGCAGTAGAACACAAGGGAATTAACTAACAGCTGCTCCTGTTGGATGTACAAGTCAGACGTCATTTTCATATGGCTGAGAAAAATAGTGTGAATTTACAGAAAATATGCTTTAATTTTAGATTCTGGAGCACCTTCATAATCTTTATGGGAAAATCATGAGAACATTGTTTTCTCTAAAATATTCATACAATCCGAGCAGAAGGCTTTTTCACAAGGTAAAATCACCTTAGAAACAAATGATTTAAATAATAACTAAAATCTGTTATCACTCTTTATATGTTCTCCTTTTTGTGACCCTCAAACCCTGCTACTTACTCAACGCATTTCAGTAGGGTGCTATCATGTACACTGCTCCCAACATTGTTGCCATCACTTTCTGGTTGAAGTACTGGCATTCAATCAGATCTCCCTGTGAGATATGTGCTTAAGCATTGCCCAAATTACAAATATGGATTTCCTTTAATGCCTCAAAAACTACTGAACTGATTTACAAAGAATAACAAAACACATGTTTTCTGGACCAAGAGCTACTTCTCTGCAAAATTTGATGTAACTCAGTACAGCTGTTCAGGCTGTAGTCGTTCAACATCCCAATGGGAATTAAAATGTGAAACACCATTTTTTTTGCCCCCCTCCCTATTTCTCTGCCCCAATTTCACGGATCACCCTGAAACTTTCGATCTACAAGACCCTTGCAAAAATTAAGAAAACAAAACAAACACGGTCTCCGGCGCTTGTGTTACTAAAGACCCTGGATAGGCTAGGTAACTGGGGCATGTGAAAAAAAATAAAGGCGGGTGTTGCAGGGTGCCCCTCTCCTAGGGTATTTTTATGTCCCAGGGAACACCACCTCCCTGGGGCTTCTATTCAATTATATATGGGGAATGTGCAGACCCCCAAAGGACCGCAACCTTCCTGGGGCTAATTAAATAATGTGGGGGGACCACGTGATCCCCCGCAGCCCCGAAGTACGCCATCTCCCCGGGGCAAAAGATAAAATTAACATTGGGGGCCACGAGCCCCCCTTGCAGCCCCCGGGACTGTCACCTCCCCGGGCGAATTCATTTCACAGTAAGGGGGGGCTGTGTAGCTCCCCCCCGCAGCCCTGGGGACTGCCACTTTCCTGGGGCAGAAAAAAGATAATAAAGGGGGTCCATTGTGGGCCCTGGGTACCACCACCTTCCTGGGGTAATGTTTATGGTTTGAGGGGGGCTGCACGGCCCCCCTTGAGGAGCCACTAATGGACAGCTCCTGCTATGTCCCGGAGTGCCCACCCCGGGACATGGCTGTTTGATCTGACTTGGCAGAGCAAACACTTCACTTTCTGAAGGTGAGGGCTGTCAAACAGGTTTTTTCAGTGAATCCTATGACTTTTAAATTCTATTTCCTAACTATAACGTCCCTGTAACCTTTGTTTTTCAGTAAAGTAATTACTGTATGTTAATCCAACCACCGCGGTGCAGTGTCGAAGGCCATGCATGGCAGGGGTTGGCCTCAAGGTGTCACCTTTGACCAGGCACTGCAGCCAACACTCCTAACCACCCAGTCCCTCACTGCGCACATCCCTTGGCCATGCGCAGCAGGAGTTGGGCACGGCCTGTTTCTCTGGGTGTAAGAATAGGTGTGAGATGGTGTTTCTGGGTGTGAGAGTCACCATGAGGGTGTCTGTCTGGGTATGGAAGTATGTGTATCAGTGTCTTAGTGGGTCTATGAGTGGGTGCGTAAATGTGTGTTTGGATCTGTGAGTGGGTGTGTGAGGTTTTCTGTGGGTCTGTGAGTGGGTGTGTGAGTGTCTGAGTGAGTCTGTGAGTGGGTGCATCAGTGTCCGAGTGGGGCTGTGAATGGGTACACGGGGGACTGAGTGGTCTACGAGTGGGTGTGTGATTGTCTGAGTGGGTGTGTAAGAGTCTGAATGGGTGTGTGAGTGGGAGAAAGAGATTGAAAGACAGAAATTTGGAGAAGGAAAGAAAGTGAGAGAGAGAGAGAAAGAAAGAGAGTTTATTTGGCTTTGATGAATGATATACTTAGAATGAGACATTTCTGGAGAAATTGAAAAGAAAAATGTATTAATCAATTAAACCACCTTCCAGTATGATCCTAAAACTATTAAAGTTCAAAAGAATTTAAAGAAGGAAATGGTGACAGACACACCTGGAGTAGAACCCTCAACTTTCAGTACAAGGGTCTGTGACCTTATCCGTATGGCCATAGAAGACTCCCTATTTTGATGCTTCCAGACAAACCTATGACAGTCAACCCATGAATGTGATTGGAAAGAAACAGGAATATTCCATCACTAGGAAGGTTTAACAGTCAAAACACTAGTAACTAAACAAACACACTGTCAAGCCGTACTAGTATTTTCACCTACAGCCTACTGAGTGACAGCACAAGACTTTTACCATGAGGCCACAAGTGACTCTGTTCTTGTCATTTTAAGGAGAGATTATTTTAATGACAATCTCTCTTTCTTTCTGTTTCTCTCCCATCCCATTATGGAATGGAAGAGAATAAGAGAGAGTGACAGGACAGTTGAGGGATACTCAAGTTCCCTTACCCTTGCCGGCTCCCCTCAACTTTCGGGAGCTGGCATAGGTCCCACAAGTAGAGAGCTGCTTTAAATAGCAGCTCCCTGCTTGTGGAAGCCATGTTTTCATCTGTTTCCCTGCACACATATTTGCTTGCAGGGAAACAGATGAAAACTCCGCTTTCTCCAAGCAGGAGATGTTTGACAGCTCCCGCTGTCAGAAAGTGGCCTTTGTCTGATTTTGCTTAGTAAGAGCTGTCAGCTCCCACCAAGGAGAAGCAAGCAGCTTTGACCCAGGGGTGGACACCCCAGGACATAGCAGACGCTGGTCCTGGAGTCTGGCAGTCCCCAAGGCCATCATTGGCTCCTTGAGGAGGGCCATGGTCCCTGGGGCGACAGGGGGGCACGCAGCCCCGCTGCATGTCATATTACATTGGTTCTGGGGAAGTGACAGTCCCCAGGGCTGTGCAGGGCCATGCAGGCCCCCACATTCCATACTACAGTGGCCCTGGGAGGGGGCGCCCCTGGGACTGAAGTGGGGCAGTGCACTCCCTTAACATACAATATTACATTGGTCCTATAGAGGTAGTGGTCCCTGAGGCTGTGGAGGGTCATACGGCCCTCCATACAAAATGAAATCTTTGTCCTGTGGAGGTGGTGGTCCCTGGGGCTATGAGGGGGCTGTGGCCCCCCGCATTCACAGCAATCTTCACCCCGGAGATGTGGCAGTCCCTGAGACAGCAGGGGCACCGGAGCCCCCTGCTCCAAATTAAATCTTTGCCCCTGGATGATGGCAGTCCCTGTGGCTTCAGGGGGGCAATACGACCCCCATGCATAAAATATTCCATTGTTCCCAGGGAGGTGGTGGTCCCTGGGACTGCAGTGGGCTGTACGGCCCCCCTCACGCACATCTAAATATTCACCCCAGGGAGGAGACGGTTCTGTTTGCTACGTGGGTCGTCACTCCCCACCTAACTTATTAGAGGTGGCATTCCCCTGGGCCTGGGGGGCTGCATGCCCGCCTGCACAAAACAGAATCTTTGCCCTGGGTAGGTGGCGGTCACATAATATATTACATTGGCCTCGGGGAGGTGGCAGTACCCAGGACTGGGGCGGGGGAGGACAGCCCATCACAACCCTTATTAGTTTAGCACCGGCGAAGTGGCAGCCCCCATGTCTTTGGTAAGCCCAGAAGGGGGACCCTGTGAGCCCCATTCTTTATTTTCCACTTGCACCCAGGACTTGGCCCACCTGGGATTCATGAAAAGGTCAGGAAACCACCCATTTTTTTAAGATATCGGGAAAATCCACAGATCTGGATCTGGGGGATTGTTCAGACATTTTAAAAAAGTATTTTTTTTCCCTGGCGTGGTCCCTCTGTCATTCCAGCACCAGAGCTAAGGGGTAAGGGTGTCCCTACCCTGGCCCCTTTTCCTTATTTTGCTTTTTTCTGGGACTCAGCTGAAGCCGAGTACCCAGATAGCTGCCAACACTTCCTGTTTGAAGTGCTGAAAGCCAATCAGATATCAGCACGGGGACAGTAATATCTATTACCCTAGATATCTATATTTTTAAAACTCTAATATCTCAGAAATGCCTTAATAGATTTATACAAAATCACAAAATGCACGCTTTCTGGACCAAGAGCTAGCTTTCTGCTAATTTAGAGTAATTCCATCCAGCAGTTCGGGCTGTAGTCGTGTTAAAAAATGTGAAAAATCCCATTGACTTAAAATGGGGAAAAAGACTTGTGGGACCCCCTTTTTCCTATCCCCCACATTCCAGATCACGAAAAAAACTGTCAAGATAGCAGCTAAACTGACCAAAATGCAGTTTTTTGAAAATTTTGTGAAGATTCCGCAAGTGGCGCCAATGTTATTGGCAAAACAAAAAACACACTTCTTTGGAAAAAAAAATCTTAACCATGACTACCTAGTGGCGAGGATGCACAGTTCTTTCATCAAAAATCTTACTGCAAATATTACACTGATATTATCAATGATGTTATCAAAGATGTCATGACTGCTGTAATTTGTGGGGTAATTAGCAGTGAATGGTGAGTTATAGTTAGCTTAGGGCACAAGTTATAGTTTCTTGAGATAACTCTAACCTTAACTAGTGAATTTCTATGGTATCATACGTTTAAAATGTGAGACTAACTGTAATTTCCCTATAACCTTTGTTTTTTTAAGTGAATTTCTATGGGTTTGTTTTAATCCTATTTCCTAACTATAACGTCCCTGCAACCTTTGTTTTTTTCAGTGAATTTCTATGGAATTTCTAAGATAAAGTAATTTTCATTACTTTAGGTTAATTCAACCACCGCCGTGAAAGAGCGTGGTAGCAGTTGGCCGCAGGTCCTGTGGCCAGGTCCTATGGGCAAACCCTAAAACCACCCAACCCTGCACAGCACCTGGCCTTTGGCTGTGCCCAGCAAGTGTTGGCCGCAGGGCCTGGCCTGCTGCCAGTCCCTGGAACCAATGCCTATACCAAACAAACCCAGCAAGGCTCTTTCTCCCCAAGCTGATCTCAGTCCCGGGACCCAATACCCCAGGGCCCAGCCCAAACCCTTACACTTTGGCTGCACAGCTCCCCTCCCCAGGCTGCTCTCCACCCTGGGAACTCCATCCCTGGAGCCCACCCTACTTTTTTGGGGGAAGGTGCTGTGTGGCCTCCCTCACCAGTGCCAATTGTTGCCCCGGGAACCCCATCCCCGAGGGCACAGCCTAAACATACATTTATTTTTTAGGATTACCGCAGTGCATCCCCCCTCCCTAGGTCGATCTCGGCCCTGGGCACTCCATTTCCTGGAGCCTGGAGGGGGGGCCATGTGGCCATCCTCCCCAGGGCTGATCATGGACCCGGGGACCTCATTCCCCAGGTCCTGGCCTCATAATATATATTTTTTGAGTGGGACACAGCCCCACTCCCAAGCCTGATCTCGGCCCTGTGACCCCATGCCCTAGTGCCTGGCCTTCTCAAATTTATTTTTGGAGGAGGGGAGCCGCATGATCCCCCTCCCCAGGCTGACCTCGGCCCCATGGACCCCATCTCCCGCGACATGTCCTAAATATTTTGTTTTTTTTTGTTGGGGTGGCCACGTGGCCCCTTTCCCAAGGTCGATCTTGATCCCGGGGACCACATGCTCCAGGACTCAGACTCTTTTTTATTTTTTTATTTTGTTTTTTTTGGGTGAAGGTCCATGTGGCCCCCCTCACCAGGGCCGATCTCGGGGACACCATCCCCTAGAGCCAGGCCATGTGACTTGGGTGCCCCCAGGCCACCCAGTCACAATGTTGGGGACCATGAGGGGGAGCCTGAATGCCCCCACAGTACCAACAGGCTCCCCATCTCCTGTGGGAGCCAGAACGGCTGTTACAGAGAGAGAACTGCTAGAACAGTTTCCTCTGCATGCCTGCCTACCTCTTCGACAGATGAAAGTTCCACTCTGATGAAGGAAGAGCTGTTTGGCAGCTGTCAAAGCAAATAGCTTATTCCTAGGGCTGAGCACCCCGGGACATAGCTGGAGCTGGCCCTGGGGGTTGGTGGTCCACAGGGCCATTAGTGGATCCTTGAATATAGCCCCAGGGTGGTGGTAGTCCCTGGGGCTGCAGGAGGTCCGAAATGGAGTCACGTTCTATTTATTAGTGGTTGCCCCTGGGAAATGGTGGGCCCGGGGCTGCGGGGAGGCCACATGCCTGCAACATACAATTTGTTAATGGCACTGGGGTGGTGGTCCCCAGATCTGCAGGGGGCTCAAGCCCCCGCCACAATTTGTTATTGACCCCAGGGAGGTGGTGGTCCTCAGGGCTTCAGGGGAGACATGTGGCCCCCTCGCATAGAACTAGATCAATGCCAAGGGGAGGTGGTGGTCTCAGAGCTGTAAGCAGGCTATATGGACCCCTGCATAGAATTAGACTTAAGCCCCAGGGAGGTGGCGGTCCCTGGGGCTGCAGAGAGGCGGGCAGCTCCAGATATTACTTTTGCTTTTAGTCCTAGGGAAGAGGTGGTCCTTGGTGCTGCTGGTTCGTGGGCAGTCCCCCATTACAATTCATGAGAGCCCCAGTGAGATGGTGGTTTCTGGGGCTTAGTGGGGACCAGGTGGCATGCCGCAATATATTAGCAATGCCCCTGGCACTTGCCCACCCAGAGCTTCAGAATTACGAAGCGTGAGAGCCTGCGCAACATTTAAAAAAAAAAAAAAAAAAAAAAAGAATTGCTGGATCCGTGGATCCACCATGCATTGCAGAGATAATTTTTAAAAACGTGTTTTTTAGCACAGGGGGTCCCTTTGGGACCCCTGCACCAGAGCTAAGGGGTCAGTGTGTCCATACCCTGGCTCCTTTTATTTTTTCTATGTGGTACTCAGCTGAAGCCAAATTCCAAACATAGCTGCCAACACTTCCTTGTTGAAGTGTTGGCAGCCAAACAGATCTCAGCACGAGATCAGGAGGGGTCACAAATCCTGCTTGACACTAACGGGGTCATTCTAACCCTGGCGGTCCGCGACCGCCAGGGCTAAAATGACGGAAGCACCGCCAACAGGCTGGCGGTGCTTCCCTGCCCATTCTGACCGCGGCGGTAAAGCCGCGGTCAGAAAAGGGGATCCGGCGGTTTCCCGCCGGATTTCCCGCTGAATCTCCATGGCGGCGCTTCCATGGAGATTCCGACCCCCTTCCCGCCACCCTGTATCTGGCAGTTTTTACTGCCAGGAACAGGATGGCGGGAACGGGTGTCATGGGGCCCCCTAACAGGGCCCCAGCATGATTTTCACTGTCTGCTTAGCAGACAGTGAAAATCGTGACGGGTGCAACTGCACCCGTCGCACCCCTGCAACACCGCCGGCTCCATTCGGAGCCAGCTTCTGGGTTGCAGGGCCTGTCCCGCTGGGCCGGCGGGCGCTCCCTTGGCGGGCGCTCGCCGGCCCAGCAGGAAAGCCAGAATGGGAGCGGCCAAGTGGCGGTTCCCACTTGGCCGCCCGCAAATGTAGGAATGACCACCTAAATATACAAAAGTGGATTTCCTTTATTTTCTCAAAAAATACTGAACGTATTTACTCCAATTAGCAAAAGGGGCTCTTTATGGACCAAGAACTACCTTTCTGCCAAATATGGTATAATTCCGTCCACTTATTTGGGTGCTATCGCTGTTGAAAATCCATATGGGCAATGAATAAGGAAAACATGCTTCGGGACCCCCGCCCATTTTTTTTCTTAGTCTCTTTTGACAGATCAACCCTAAACTTTCCATATTTATCTTACATGCCTGCTTGTGGAGAAGCAGTTGATTTTTGTTCACACTTGTAAGCACACAGTTGTAAATCAGGTTTTGTCATCCGTAGTGGATTGGGTGCTAGGCCTGGTCTGTCTGGAGGCTTAGACCTGTGTCAAACCCCTCCTTGCACTCTGCTGGTGGCTTTATGCTGTGGGGGTTGCCTGCTGGGCAGGCTGTCACAAAAGTTTGCCGGAGGTCAGACCTCATGACCAACTTAAGCTGTGCAAGGCTAAATGTCATGTGCAGTGGTGGTTGTCTATCCATGGTGGTTAGACACCGGACCTTCCAAGAAGGAAGGCCCAGATGCCTAATCCTTCTGCACATGAATGTAATGTGCAGTGAGGATTGGTTGCCCACAGCAATTCGGATGCAGGATCTGGTTACATGCCAGTCACAGTGGCTCATCCCCATGGTGTGCAGTCAAAAACCATGTATTGTTGGCTTGCTCCCTTCCCCTGGGTTAGACATAGGGCCTAATGTCATGCTGATGTCATATGCATGGCAAAGGGGTTGTGAGAGTTATGGTTAGAACAGTAAATCATAACTGGCAAATTTCAGCGGTTTATGGTATGAGAGCCAGAACCATATCTCACTTTCGAACTTTGTTTATTAATGAATAAAAAAGATATACAAAGTAGTAGTAACTCTGTATTTATAATAATATACATAATAGTAACATTAACTCGGTGTTTATTGTTAAGTTTCCGTTCAAAAGCTGTTTAATATTTTCCGAAAAACTTTGGCAGGATTTGACAAGTCTTTTACACAATTTGCAAAAAAAAAAGTTTTGGTACATTACTGTTGTCAATAGAGTCACTTTTCCGCCTTAGATGTCAAAAGACTTTTCCCTCTTCACTACTGAAGAAAACACTTAACCAAATTAAACCAAACGTGGCCTAAAAGCAGAACTGTACTCATGGAAGTGCCCTTGCTCAATTTCATGTAAGTAACATGGCAAAAAAGTCAAAGGTGGTCATTATGACCCTGGCGGTATTATAACCGCAGGGCCAAAACGACGGGAGCACCGCCAACAGGCTGGCGGTGCCTCCCGGCGTATATTTTGACCGTTTTCCCCCACAATGGCCCCGGCGGATGTAATCCGCCAGGGCAGCGCTGCTTGCAGCGCTGCCCAGGGGATTACGAGTCCCCGACCGCCAGCCTTTTTCTGGCGGTCTGAACCGCCAGGAAAAGGCTGGCGGTACGGGGAGTCGTGGGGCCCCCTGAGAGGGCCCCATGCGGCTTTTCACTGTCTACTGTCAACTGCACCCGTCGCACGGCCGCAAAACCGCTGGTTCCATTTGGAGCCGGCTCCTATGTTGCGGCCGTGATCCCCGCTAGGCCAGGGGGCGGAAACCAGGTTTCCGCCCGCTGGGCCAGCGGGGATCTCCAAATGGCCGCGGCGGGGGTGCGGCCGCATTGGCGGCGCATGGCGGTCAGATCTTGGCGGGCGCCAATGTCGTAATGACCCCCAAAGTGTTTTCAAACCTCAACTGGGGTGTGAAAACCCTACAAACATATTTAACTGATGTTATGTGTCATCAGATTTTAACATAACATACGTTAAAAATATTTAACAAATTAAAACTGTAAAGTGTTGAGTATATTCTTAGAGAAAAATATATATAATATAATATAGCAAAAAATCCCCATAAATTCACAGTCTAAACTATAGCTATACCAAAGTTGTGGTTAAACTTGATTATAACACCACAACATACATTTAATAAATCTTCTCAAGATCAATTACCCTAACAAGGTTAAACTGAAATTATGTTACAAACCAGAACCTGAAAACATCGACATTAGCTAGTGATGATTAGCTCTGCAACAACCATGCAAAACATATCTCGCATTTTAAAAAGCAATGCTCAAGACCTCAAAATGTACGAATATGACTTAACACCTTATAGCACATTAAAAAAGCATGACTTATTATATGTATTTCACAGCCCTAGAGAAGTTCTACATGATGGAACAAAGTGTGGTGGCTGGGTTGTACTGTATCATCAGATCATCAGAAGTTTATGATAAATAAAGATTTACTTTCATGAATTAGTGAAATTGTTGAAGTTGGGTATTTTGTTAAATTTGAATTAATGACTGTTTAGCCGTTGTTAATAATATACTATTATAAAAAAATATGACGGATTAGAGAAGAGTGCTACTCTCATTTGATTGTAGATTCTGGGGGTATATTTATGAGCCCTTTATGTCACTCTTGCACCACGCACTGAGGTACAAGAGCGATCCAAATGAAAAATAAGATTTAGCAATCTAACCGAGGCCACTTTGCTTGGCCCTGCATAGCTTCATACATCTTGTGTAACATAACGCAGCTCAGATTGCTGTGTTGCATTACTCTGCACCAGCAAAGAGTTTTCATGGGTGTTGTGTGGGTGTTCCCGTGCACCAATCATGGATTTTGACACATTACCCAATTTACAAGAACAAGTAAACCTGGGAATGCACCAAAATGATACGCCTCCCCAGGAGAGAAGTAATGAGGCAAAATATATGTTTCTCCTCTCTTTTCCTTTTTCTATATGTGCTGCATTTTGTGGCACATAGAAAGAGGAAGGCTTCTCAGGGTTGTTTTTGTGCAGGAAGGTGCCCTTTCCAGCACAAAAACAAATCTGCTTGCAATCCAGGCACCCTTACACTATGGTTCATAGTGGCTGAGTTGGTATTAGGCAGCCCATTGTGCACCAGAGCAAGGGAAAGGATAGCAATGCACCGTATTGCCTTAAATACAACTCATTCTTTCACTTTCACAGTGACTCAGTGCAACGCAGCAATGTGACTTTCTTCGCTGCTCCACTTTTTCATAGATATGGCCCTGGGTGCTGTGGTGTACTGCACAATACTTATTGAGACTATTGGTGGTTGAATTCGGTAAAATGCTAAAGTTTGACTGATGCTTGAGCAAATAGTGAACTATGGTTCGGCAGAGCTTTTTGTGTACACACAGCAAGGGTACATGATGATTTCTAGCTGAACACAGCCACTCATTGCTGATCTGAAAATATTTATGCAATGTTAGTGTTGAGAATCATCTGTACTATATCCAGCTCTTAAGAGCTTAGGTATGGCCAAAGCGATACAGTATTAGTGACTGACTAGAGTTGCACATTCTATTTTTAAATTGTACTATGCAGATTTTGCATAAAGTCAAGCACTTGAGCGCTTAGGTAGTATTTTAACGTGTCAGCTTCACAGATAGGCAGTCCCTTAGGTGTAGGTACCTGAAAGGGAAATCCGTTTTGTTTTGTCAGAAGTAGATGTGATAATTGCAGAAACTGTTTTAGTACTGACAGTTGCTAAGGTGAATTGATTTTATCTGAATGCAATCGTTTTAATTGAGCAATTTATTAAACGTGAACTTGGTGGCTGTATTCTGGGAAGAGTGCTGTCAAGCATAGGTGTAAACATAGGGGCTGCAGTGAAAGTTACCCAGCGCTACCATTGTGAATAGGCTTAAAAAAGAGACTTACTCAAACTATTTCATTATTCTATAGTCGTTTTATAGTGGTTATGGTAGTGTGATATGCAACGTCGTGTCATATCAAGTGTGCATTTGTTGCAAAGGCAGCAGCATGTATAATACTATCATGACCCACTCAGGTTTCACAGAACATTGCACAGCTGCAAAAACAATGAAGGAATACAGCACATCACTCAAGCCAAACGGCCAGATGTCTTTCGCAGGGAAGCATAGTGTGCAGTGTGAGACCTGACATTTCAGCTGCCATGATCATGGAGTGTAAATCCCTTTGAGCGAGCTTCAGACCGAGAGTGAACAGAAAAATTAAACGTTCTCCTACCTCATGCCCATTAATCTGCAGGTGCTCTGTCCAAACCGCTTCAATAATTAAAACACGAATGTAGCCAAAGCTGCCAGAAAAAGGCATAAATACTGAAACACAAAGGAGGTTAAAATCAAAGTACCTAGTCAAGAGCCATATTCCACCTCCATCAAGCATCGTCTTACTTTACATTCTTCAAATGGAGCACAGCCGCATGGATGGAGAGATGAATTACACATCCGTTCGATTGTGACAAAAAAGCTTCGATTATAAAAGGATAATACCTCAATAGGTGCTGCACGTGCATGGATCCGAGGTCTAAAGAGACGAGACAAATGAAGTCCCTTACCTTAGAGAAATTAATCATCCGGTGCTGTGCCCACGAGCTTCAATAATTAAAGCACACATTTAGTCAAACTTGCCAGAAGAACATGAACAAAACACATTGCATTAAAGCACTGACATTTTCTGGCGTTTTCAAGAAGCAGGGATCCACAAAGCAATCACATTTTACCTCCATCACGGTTTTGCCTTGCATTACAATCTCCGGGGCCTATTTACAAGGCCCGTGGCGTGGGGGGTGCAGCAAGTGTCTTGCTGCGCTGCCTTGCCCAGCGCTACCAGGAAAGGGCAGAGATGTGCCAAATCTACAAGCTATGGCCCATTTCTGTGCTTCCTCCCTGCACTTGTGCACAACTTGCTGCCATGTGCCAACGTGGGCACCTTTGCACCATGGTGCAAGGGGGCCTGTATTGTGGGGATGATTGCTTTTGTGCAGGAAGGGACAATACACTGTGCACAGGTAGCAGGCCCTTGCCTGGGTGCAGGGGGAGGGTGCCCCCTCAAGCTACTTTGCATAGGGGCCCCCTCATGTTTCATTATGCCACTAAGGGGGTCATTCCTACCCTGGTGGTCCGAGACCGCCAGGGTAGGGGACGGAGGAAGCACCGCCAACAGGCTGGCGGTGCTTCTGGGGCTATTCTGAACGCGGTGGTAAAGCCGCGGTCAGAAAAGGGAAGCCGGCGGTTTCCCGCCGGCTTCCCGCTGCCCCTGTGAATCCTCCACGGCGGCGCTGCAAGCAGCGCCGCCATGGGGATTCCGACCCCCTTCCCGCCAGCCTGGTTCTGGCGGTTTTCACCGCCAGAACCTGGCTGGCGGGAACGGGTGTCGTGGGGCCCCTGGGGGCCCCTGCAGTGCCCATGCCACTGGCATGGGCACTGCAGGGGCCCCCTAACAGGGCCCCACATTGATTTTCAGTGTCTGCTTGGCAGACACTGAAAATCGCGACGGGTGCAACTGCACCCGTCGCACACCAGCAACTCCGCCGGCTCCATTCGGAGCCGGCTTCCTCGTTGCTGGTGCTTTCCCGCTAGGCGGGCGGGCGGCCTTTTTGCGGTCGCCCGCCAGCCCAGCGGGAAAGACAGAATGACCGCCGCGGTCTTTTGACTGCGGTACGGTCTTCTGGCGGTTCCCGCCAGGCGGGCGGCGACCGCCGCCCGCCAAAGTAGGAATGACCGCCTAAGTGTACTGCTAGGGCCTTGTAAAAGAGGCCTTCAGTGTAAAAAACATTTGGCTCGAGAGACATCCGAACTTCAGATTCTTTTGACTGTAATAAAACAGCTTGGATTACAGGATACTCCTTGGATGTGACACAAGTATGTGGATCTGAAGGGCCACTTTCCACATTCCTCTCTCCTTCAAGCAGAACAGGCTGCCTATTTCATCAAAATGATGTCAAGGCTCACAGTTTTGTTTACCCTCATCTTCATCCTTTTATTCAGTCAAAGATAACATTTCTGTTCCATAAACTCAAGAACTCAGATGGGTATAGCTTGGTTCCAGTGACACAGTGTGCACAAGACCCACATCTGGGCATATCCATCCCATTTATGACAACACACTAAAGGATACAAAAAGTACTCAGCTAATGAGCTAATAACAAAGGGAAACTGGTCCTGGGTTGCTTGTGTTCCGTTTTGGGGAGGACCTGGCTTGCAGTTCAAGCTGAACTGGTCCTATTGACAGGGGTGACTCTTCCGTTAGGGTGGAGGGGCTTCGCCCCCACCAGCAGCAGAAGCTGCAAAACCTTTCATAATGAAAGGATAATAAACTGTGTTTATTATCCTTTGGTTGTGTAAGGGGCTGGCATTGGGGGAGACAAGCAGTGAGGGGAGTGCACTGTGCACTCCCCTCAGAGCGCATGTGTCTGGGGCCGGCCAAACACATATGAGCAGTAGGCTCTCTTCAGCCCAGCAACACAGATGTTGGGATGGAGAGAGCCTGCACAGGCTCCCAGTCTGCCTGGGAGTGTCCTGGCTGAGTGCTTCCAGCCAATCCTAACACTGCTCTGAGCAGCTTAGGGATTAGCCGCAGGGCAGGCTGGGAGGCTGTGCCTGTCTGCAGCAGAGGAGCGGCGCAGTGGCTGAGAAGGTAAGTGTTTTTTTTTATTATCTTAATTTAATGTTTATTTTTCCCCCCATGCCCTGCGCACAGACCCGCCTCTTCCGTGCCCCGGGAGCCGCTACTGCCTATTGGAGAAGGTTCAAGACTCATTTGCATTTGCATAAAGTTTGTACTAAACTGAGGTGGCATGGTGTGCAAAATATTGATGCACTGGGATGTAACCTCGATAAAGATCAGTGGCTGAGATTAGTTAAAATATCCAACAATCACTTTTTTGCATATTTTGTGCTACCTAGAATCTTATTGTTTAAAAGCTCTAATATGTTTGACATATTTGGAAAGTCTGTATTGGACATCTTGGAAAGGTAAATCAATGATAGTGCATTGTAAACAAAACGAGTGGCAAACAAGCAGCCAGTCAGCACTGTCATGGGAATTGCAGTATGCTCTAAAGACAATGATAAAAAAGAGGAGAGTGAAAGAAGTGAAAGGAGACTCATAAAAAGGGAAAACTGAAAACTAAGGCCTTCATTTTGACATTGGCGATAAAAACCGCCTACCGCTGCGTTAACGGCCGCCAAAAGACCATCGCTGCGGCTACCATCCATTTGCCATAATATGCCATAATATGACCACAGCCAGATGTCCGCCACAAGAAGGGTGAAAATCCGGCTGTGCCCATACTGGCAGGTGGCGGTAAGGTTGCGCTGCTACCATTAGCAGCGCCACACCAGTAGACCGGTGCCAGCTGTATTATGACAAATAATACGGCCTGGTTGTGTTCTGCGGTTGGGCGCTACTGGGGGTAGCAGCGCCCCGTCCCCTCCTCTGCCTGAAGACCCCTGGATACAGGTTAGTCAGGTCTCCGACACGGGAGGGGGACGGGGGTGTTGTGTGGGGGTGTGTGCATGTATGTGTGTGTGAATGTGAGTGTGTGTGTGGTGTTGTTTGCGTGCTTGGATGAATGTGTGTGAGTGAGTGGATGAATGTGTGTGAGTGCGTGTATGTATGGTAATGTATATGCGTGTTGGCGTGTATGTTATGATGTGGGGGCGGATGTATGTGTGAATGAATATATGTATGCATGTATGCGTGTGTGGATGGGGGTTGTCTAGGGAGTTGTTGGGGGGTTGGGGGCCTCCTATCAGTGACAGGGAAGGAATTCCTTGTCACTGATAGGGCCTACTGCCATGGTTTTTGTGGCATTAAGAACACAGCGAAAACCATGGCCGGAGGCAGGAACATAATACTACCAGCGACACAATGATGGCCACCCAGCTGGAGATTCTCGACTCCAGCTCGGCGGCTGCTACTGCCATGGTGGTCAGAGTGGTACATTGGCGGGTTGGATTCAGCCAACCCACCAAGGTCATAATGTGGCGGTAAGTACTGCCACCCTGTTGGCGGTGCTACCACCACATTAGCACCAACAGCCGGGGTCATAATGACCCCCAAAATGACTAGCTTACAAACCCTGGCAATGAAGCATACTCATTTTCAAGTAAATTTGCACCTGGGATCAGAAAATGGTTGTCACTCACAAGGCAAGAGATTGGAAGGCTAAAAGAGGGTGACCCACTGCCCAATGGTGTTTGCTGTCAATTAATGTGTTTTTATGACAGTATCATGGAAGCTAACTAAATTACAGTGATTATGGAGAGTACTCAAATAGGAAGACTACCATGTTTTTATGTGCGAAGTGCTCTGTCCCAACTGCAGAGTCTCAGCATTTGTAAACTTACTATTACTAAAATTAATCTTGTAGTTTGTGAATAACATAAAAATAGCAAACTTAATCAAAAGTATCATTTAACCTTTGTGAATCATGCCCCCTGTCTTGAATCTAGGGGAACACAATGATACTTCAGTTGTATCTGTTTGCTTTTATTTGTACTACATGCAATTGATTGATTATGTGGTGTAATAACCTTCCAATAAATGTATCGACTTGATTTGTAGAAGATATAGGTGCATAGGCTTTGAAAGCTTTACTTTCTTCTTTTATATTCCAAAGTAAGACATTTGATATGTCAAGGATACCAATGCATGAAAAACAGTCTATTGAACCTTTTGAAACTAACTTGTTAAGTTCTTTCTCCCACTGCCTTTTTTTGGTCCACGTGCCTGTTGCAGTTAAACATTGAAAACTACTTTTCTCTTGTGACCATAAACAAACACTCTGTTTCTTGTTCATTAGTCCCAAGAACCTGCTCAACCTCTATGCATGCTGAACTACAGCGCTCATATGCCATGAAATTCTGTCATTGATAGTTTAAGTACTAATGGATTATGAATATTGATGCATTTTAAATTAATTGCCTTTCCTTAAAAAATAAAATAAAGTCCTAAAATGAACAGTCTTTAAGGATTTATTTCTTTTATTTATTTTTATTGTTTATCAACAACATCTGTGGAAACCTTACAAAGACATACAGTCGATATAAAACATCATCAAGAAAAAGCAGGCGTACTTACCGCCACATTATGACATTGGCGGGTTGGCTTCAGCCACTGTGACTGCCATGGCGGTAGCAGCCGCCGGGCTGGAGATATCCATCTCCAGCCCGGCGGCCACCATTGTGCCGCCTACGGGATCATGACCCCACCTACCGCCATGGTTTTCGTGTTGTTCTTAATGCCACGAAAACCATGGCGGTAGGCCCTATCAGTGACAGGGAATTCCTTCCCTGTCACTGATAGGTGTCCCCATCCCTCCTACCTCTCCAAACACCCCCCCCTCCATCCATGACACCCACCTTCACACACACACACACGCTAACACACACTCATTCACACATACATACACGCATGCATTCATCCATTCACACACACATCAGCACACATGTCAAAACATACACGCAGGCACGCATTCCGAATTCCATACATTCATGCACTCACACTCAAACACATACACGCACTCACACTTCAACACATACATGCACGCAATCAACACTAAACACACACCCGCATTCACGCACACACTCACGCATTCACGCACACACTCACACATACATGCACACACCCCCACCCTCACACACACAACACCCCCCACCTCCCGCCCCTGTCAGAGACCCAACTTACCTGGATCCAGGGGGGTCATCTGGCAGGAGACAGGACTGGGGGCTGCTACAGCCAGCAGCGCCCGCCAGCAGAACACTGCCAGGCCATATTATTTGTCATAATACGGCTGGCGGCCGTCTACTGGCATGGCGTTGCTGGTGGTAGCAGCGCCACCTTACCACCATCTGCCAGTATGGCCACAGCCAGATTTCCGCCCTTCTTGTGGTGTGAATCCGGCTGTGGTCATAATATGGTGGACGGCTGGTAGCGGTGTGACGGTCTTTTGGCATCCGTCACCGCGGCAGGAGCCGGTTTTACCGAGGATGTCAAAATGAAAGCCACAATGTCTGGATAACACATTTACTAGCAGCAGTTCAAGGCCAAGAACAAAACAAGGGACAAACAGCACCAAACAGTGAGGGTAGCGAAAGTCAAATAGAGTGTGGTTTTCGGGGTACCCGTGATGCATTAATGTGGCTTTAAGCAGACTGTGGGCCAGACATGAACTCAAAGAAGCGCAGTGGTTGCAGCACTGTGGTTGACAGTAAATGTCGCTGGCAGGAGCATCATGTAGCCCTGTGTCACGCAGTTGAGTATGCGGGTCACGATGCAATGGAAAAATGTTAGGAGCTTGCATCGATGTAATTAACATCTGGTCACATCTATGGCCTCTCAAGGTGGGCGGGTGTCATTCTTGGCTTTAAAAGTAAGGACTTAGGTGTCCCGAACTTCCCCTCCTACCCTGCCCACTCCCCTGGAGAGCAGCAAATGCAATGTGTTATATTCTGAACATGTCCACTGCAGTTGCATGAGTCACCACCTCTGTGTATCAGGCACAAAGGGTGCCATCCACGTCATGGCAATATGTTGTTTGAAGGCTATGAATGCAAGGTCCATGAACCTGTGCAAATGTTTGTCCCACTTGGCTTTGGAACGGAAGCCTAGAAGGCAGGGCTCAGGAGAGGGATGCAAAGCAAGTTCCCAGTTCATCTGTGGTAGCTGAAACCTCTTCCCAGGCCAATTGTAGTGGCAGGCATGCCTCTACTGTGTGATTAAAGCCCGCCTCTACCAGTTTGCACTGTGGACAAACGGGTGTGAATGCAGTGAAGACATGCCTAATATGATGAGGGATAGGTATGCCTGATGTGTGCAGTTAAATTGTGTGAAAACTAAGGGGGTCATTCTGACTCTGGCGGTAAATACCGCCATGGCGGAGGTTGGCGGTAGCACCGCCAACAGGCTGGCGGTGCTCCGCCGGGCATTCTGACCGCGGCGGTACAGCCGCGGCCAGAAGCGGAAAGCCGGCGGTGTACCGCCGACTTTCCGCTGCCCATGGGAATCCGCCATGGCGGCGCAGCTTGCTGCGCCGCCATGGGGATTCTGACACCCCATACCGCCATCCTGTTCCTGGCGGCTCGCCCGCCAGGAACAGGATGGCGGTATGGGGTGTCGTGGGGCCCCTGGGGGCCCCTGCAGTGCCCATGCCAATGGTATGGGCACTGCAGGGGCCCCCGTAAGAGGGCCCCACAAAGAATTTCAGTGTCTGCTTTGCAGACACTGAAATTCGCGACGGGTGCAACTGCACCCGTCGCACCTTCCCACTCCGCCGGCTCCATTCTGAGCCGGCTTCCTCGTGGGAAGGGTGTTTCCCGCTGGGCTGGCGGGCGGACTTTCGGCGGTCGCCCGCCAGCCCAGTGGGAATCCCAGAATGACCGCCGCGGTCTTTTGACCGCGGTACGGTCTTCTGGCGGTTCCCGCTTGGCGGGCGGCTACCGCCGCCCGCCAAGCTTAGAATCAGGGCCTAAATCTGGGATCCCTCGACACCTCCTTCACATGTTGTAATACCCGTGTTCAAGCCTCTATTTGTCAGTGGTTGTGGGCGAACACTGTTCCACCTGCTCAATACTTTTCCCATGCCTTCCATTGTGTCAGTCAGTATAACATGGAGATAGCTCATCGCATGCCATCATTTGCAAGGAGAGCATGTAGTGTGTGGGATGGGACGGCTCGGCTTCCCTGGCCCCCTAAGTGGTCCTTACAGTACTCTGGATGGCAAGATACATCAAACAAGTGGCCCACACCCATGCTGTGCATGTCCATCACATCTGGGAAAGACATACGAACTCCCTCTCAGAATAGGTCTCCCAGTTGGACAATCCCTGTTGTCTTCCATGATGATAAATCAAACCTCCTAGCTAGTGCCCGAATGCCCAGTAATTGCTCCAGTGTTATGGATGTTGTGTATGAAATGTGGGGGATGCTTATGTACAAACCACCCCCAGCACCCATGCACCCTCGCCATCCTCTCGACTCACACTTTGGCTGATGGTTTTGCTCTGTCAACCAGGTGTAAATACTCATATCCTCAAGCACTTTGTGGATGACTGTATGCTCAGCCGAGGGAGTTGCATGAAGCCATCACATTGGCCACTATTGTTGTACCACTTTGTAATATCATTCAAATTATGGAATGCAAAGCCTTCCTTCGATCAAGGGTCTCTGTGTCACGCCCAGAGCCACCCAAATACGGCCTGCTCCCCATATCAAGTCTAGTAAAAGACCATTTAGTTCCTGAAAAAACATTTGGGGAACAGTAATGGAAATGCTGCAAAAACTACCGTAGTCTGGGCAGCACAAGCATTTTAGCAATAGGTACTCATTCCAACGAGGAGTGAGACAGCGAGTGCCAGAAGTGGAGGGATCACCAAATTGATCGTAATGCTCTATCAATGTAAAAAGAGGGAAAAGCCTCCTCAGGATTGTTTTGGTGCAGGAAGGTGCCCCCTTCCTGCAGAAAAATAATCATTCCTCTAACACAGGCACCATGTTGCAAGGATGCTTCTGTTGGCGCTAGGCTGGCAACATGGCACCAGCGCAAGAGAAAAGGACAAAAATGTGTTGTGTTGGATAAATACGGCAAATTCCTTCAATTTCCCTGTCACAAAGTGCAGCAGAGCAAGGTAGCTTGCTGTGCTGTGCTACATGACTTGGTCATAAATATGGCTCTGAGTCTGAAAGCTTAGCCTTGCTAAATAAGTCCAGCAAATGTTGGAAAATCAGAGTTGAAAAAGTAGATAGTACTCTGTAGGAAATCCATCTGTGTCCTTGGGATGCAACATGGTCAGGATACAGTTATAGCCATGTCGCCCCCAAATGTGTTTCCAGCACCCTATAATGTTGGTGAAGTTGCAGAACATGTTCAACTCCTGCTGCATGATTAGCCACTTCCTTGTCTAAAGGGTGCAGCTGCCATCCTAGCATCCCCAATTTGTTCTGCAGTTCATGATGAACTCCCATGTGGCAGCCATGCGGTGGGCCCACACAACCACTTTGTGTGCATCCCATTCCAGAGCCCTGGATGGACTGGACATCTTGCTGAGATTGAAATATTTCCTGATGCATTTAGATAGATCATCTCAAAATTGGGGATAAAGGAGTACATTAGTCTGTAGTGGCCAGGTGGGAATTCTCAGGCATGGGCAGCCCCATTGGAGCACCACCTGCAGTAGGCAATGATCCAGTAGAATGTGGGCCAAATATTCCGACTGAAGAATCTGTGACTTCAGCTGATCAGTGGATACACTTAAATCTAATCTGTTGCGGATGTCCTAAACCGTGGAGTAAAACAAGTATTTGTAGTCCGCGGTGCTCCATGCACCACACGTCATGTAATCAACTTTAGGTCAGCTAACTATGGAAGTGTTGTGTTATTCTAATACATGCTGCATTTCACCAAGGAGGGGTAGAATGATCCCGTTCTATATCTGGCACACAATTGAAGTCCCCCTCCCTCCAGAGACCAGGTGCAAGGGGATACTGGAAAAGTGTTGAAGCAAGTGTATGAAAGGAATCTGTCTGGTTTGATTTAGGAGCATATGTACCTAGAATCGTCAGTGGGCCCCATCCTAGTGTCCCTCTGTTATCACATACCGACCCCCCCCTTATCAGCATTGTGGTTATCAACCATGTAGGGGAACACAGAAACAATCCATATAAGTATACCTTGGGCATATGGCAACATGTATATGCTACAGACCTGTAACTGATGTGCGTGTGATGGTGTTTTAGTTAAGCATAGGCATGGTATCGCTTACCAATAGTAGCCACACTTCTCACATTACATGTTAGCACATTGTACTGCAGTATAAGATTGCCTGTGTGAGTGCACATTGAGTGCAACAGTAATAAGTGTCCAGACAATGGATCTGCATGCAAATGCCTCAATTTATCATGTCCCACACTGCTCCCACTAGTGTAGCTCAATCTCCTCCATCACCGAGCTGCACCCCAGGATTGCGTACTTGTATGTAAAGGTTCCATAAGGGCAAATGAAAAACAGCAAAACCAACATAACAATTGCTCCACCCAGATTAGGTGACCTCGTAGTCCACAGCCATATGCCCTCAAGAAATAACCCAGAACATAATAAATGGTACAATGGGAGACACATGGCCACTTTGCAGTCTCTATGGAGCACGGAAAAGTCAAAGCCCAGCATGTCTGTGTCATGAGCCTGATTTGGAGGTCTCATCATCCAGCTTGCACAAATCACAGTCACTTAACTGGTGACACCAACAAGTCTCACCCCTTTCTCTTGTTAGCAAAAAATCTCATAAACACAAATAGGCCAGAGAAAAAGATGCAGGATGATTTTGAAAGCAATGATTGAAAAGACTGCAATTTATGATAAAATATATGAGCTGCAATTATGTGGTCAGTGAGGCATAACAGTATTCGAATGGTGGTGACCAGCGAGTTTAAAATAAACAGTCTCAACATATTGGAATAACATACATAGATAAATTATATCAAACTCCTAAGCGAGAGCATAGTGGTGATAGACCAATCTGTCCAGACAGTCCATGAGAGGACCACCCACCCCAATACCTAAAGGATAGAGGTCTGTCTGTTGTCTCCGGGGGTTGACTGTAGAGATAGGGCTGAGGTCAGCAATCAAATGGCATGTAGCATGGACAAAATCTTGGCTGGAATGGCCTCCGTGTTGTCCCTTGGCCTATACGGTGTTTTTGTAAATCACATAATTTCATTCCATGAAAAGGCTTGACGTGGGCAAGTGCCTAGGTGTCCAACTGTCTACAAGCTCTTGTGGCAACAATTTCTAGCTGTATTATCTTGTACTCAGACTCCTCAACCTTGGATAGGGGTACATGGTGAAATGTCATGCAACGAATAATAATAACAATGCTATCGCAGAATTATGGCTGATTAGAAAATTAAAACATCTCTGCTGAAAGCAGGCTAATTAAAAATGAATATAATGGAATAAATAAAATCCGAGCACATATGCAGGTAAAAGAGCACAGACTTAAGCTAAGCTAAAATATTGGTGCCCAAGCAGAGTGTAAAATTAACCCACAACAATGTAGATAATTTGGGTAAACGTCTTACTTAGAACTTTTTTATACTTTAATAAACATTTTTCTATTAATCTTTTCATTTCTAAAATCAAGTTGGCTTCTTATGAAACAAACTGCTGTTTATAAATCACACCCAAGGCTCATCAGGAACCATACAAATAAAACCAGTTAAACTGAAATCAACATACATAGAACATTTCTTCCAGCTCACCACAAAGGTAACCAAAATATTGATTATATGACTGAGCTTGCCACTTCTGTTGCAGGGTCACTAAAAACCTTTCCATTCCAACCACGCCAAGCACTTCGGCAGGCTCACTGATGGCTTGTGTGCATGGCTCACTGCATTAATTTGGGATCCATCCTGAATCACAGCACATGCCTTACCGCACAGATCAGCTTGTGTACTCTGAGTTCTTCTTTTCAACTGCCATACAGGTGGCATCGCCCCAAGCGTATTCCAATGTTCCTGACGGGCTGACTGGCGGGCTCATTGTATTACGTGTTCCCGCTGGGCTCACCGGTTGGAACAGTCCTAGGATATTGGCCATGGCTCCTTTAAGGGAGCCTAGGAAAATACTGCAGCACACCAGTACTGTGGGAATGCACACTGTATGCAGTGCAGACAGTGATCGTTCAGATGTTGTTCAGCAGGAGGGCCCCTACACTGCTGATGCCATGGTCATGGGCAGTGCAGGGGCCCCTCTCTTCCCCCCGGCACTGGCTTTCCTCAAGCCTTTTCATGGCGGGGACCCTGCCATGGAAAGGCTGGCAGAAATCTGAGTTGTGATCAGTTAGGCAACGCTGAGATCAGCTCTGCCCTGGCTGAGTACAACTCTGACTGCCGTTATCCCATCAGGAACCATTGTTCCTGGCATGGATGGTGGTCCACTGGCGGTTCCGCTGCCAGGGGTGTAATGTGGCAGTCAAACCGCTACAATTGCGGTGGTCTGACCATCACCATGAGGCTTGCAGCCCTTGGATCGCCAGCCTCGCAATGAGGGCCTAAGTATTTTCAGTGTAGAAATATGGGATATGTAGCAAATGTCCGGGAGTGTCCTGGATGGAAGGCCACATCTAAAACATGTGACAGTAGGAAAGGTGAAATAAGATTCTGATCCTGAATGTGGGGAAATTGTTTGACAAATGAGAAATGGAGAGAGTGAAGGTTAGTTTGAGATAGAGTGGATCAATGGCATGTCACTAAGAATGCTGTTTGATTCTGGGGCTAAAATAACATTGATACCTAGTAAGCTGTTCAAAGAGAATTAAAAAAGGGTCAGTGGGCTTTGTGAAACCTGATATTAATCCCAGAGCTTATCGAGGACAGCCCATCAAGTTGATGGGTTACTTTTGTGGTACTATTAAATTTGTGGTAGAATGGTTCCAGCTCAAATACATGTGTGTTAAAAGGGATATTCTTTAATTAGCTAGTTTCACCAGAAATACTTATCTGTATTACTGGATCTGAATGAAACACCTTTGTTGGAACTGAAAGATGGTTGGGTTGCAAAGGAAAAAATTATGATATCAAAGGTTGATGGTGTGAGGAAAGCAACTGATTATGAGACACAATTCCCTGAGGTCTTCTGAAAGCAGTTTGGACATCTGTAGAATTATGTTTGCCACATGCAACTTAGTTCTAGTGTGATTCCTAATGTGGGAAATGTAAGAGTCTGCCTGTAATGGTTAAAGATGCAATGAAAACGGAATTGACAAGTTGAGGGTATGGGAGTGATTCAGGAGAGAGAGGCAACTGAATGGGCATCGCTAGTGGTGAGTGCTTGGAAGGCAAATGGAGAACCTAGAATTTGTGTGGACCTGAGGGAGTTGAACAAGGCCAAGGTAGCAGATCACAATCCATTACCTAATACCACAGAAATACGTGGTCTGGGTTGTGCAAAATGATTCAGTTCATGGGCCTGATCTCAGCATATCAAAAGATATCATTACATTCCCAGTCACAAGAACTAACCTCCTTCAAAACACCCTTTGGGACATAAAAGTATGTGTGGATACCCCTTGGTTTAATTTGTATCTCTGCAGTTTTTCAGAGGGCTATTGAGCATGTGCCATAGGGTGTCAATTGTGTGAAGATATATCAGGATGATGTTTTGGTGCAAGGAAGGACTCAGGAGGAGTATTTGAGGTGTTGGTGTGACTGGGTGAGAGTGGGCTGACTCTAAAGCACGACAAGTACGCACTTGGATTGACAGATTTAGAGTATCTTGGACAACTAATTACAGCAGATAGAATTCAGCCAAAGGAGGATATAGCGGATGCCATCAAAGAGATGCTAAGTCACACTTCAAAGGATGATTTAGTGACGTTTTTAGGAACTGCAGAGTTAAATAGCAAATTTGTCATTGACTTTGGTGAAGGATGGAGTAGCATGAAGGAGCTGTTGGGAAACGGTGTGGAGTTCACTTGGTCAGTAAAGTGTGAGAAAGAGTTTGAGGAAGTAAAGTGTAATTTGTGCAAAGTGTCAAACTTGTGTAGCTTCAAAATAGATGCAAAGAACATCTTGAAAACAGTTGCCAGCTCAAAAGGTCTGGGGCAATGTTGAAGCAACTGTCTGCTGGGAAAGTGAACACATTATTATTCATGTCTAGAGCTTTGTGTTGAGATGAGATCATCTACTCAATCATAGAGAAGGAGGCTCTAGCTGTCCTTTGGGTAGCAAGGAGACTAAAATAAATATTTTCAGACAGCCCTTTTGATGTAAAAATGGAACATAAGCCTTTAAAGAAGTTTCGTGGGAAAAAAAGGAAGTGATGCCATCTCCATATGTATTTAAAGATCAGTGGTGGCCATGCAAGAGTTTGATTTTGTTTTTTTCATATGTACCTGATGTTATGAATATAACTGCTGATTGTTGCTCAAGGTTGTGTGTAGATGAGACACGTGGTAAGGAGAATGAGGTTTTGGAGGATGAATTTGATGATGAGATTGTCATGGTCTGTATGATATCAGGTGGCAAAATTCAAGAGGATGAGTGGAGAAAGGAATAGGAGAACAATGCACAAATACAGGAGGTAATATGCAGGCTGAATGAGAGATAGCTTGAAGTAGATAAGGTGTGTGATGACGTAAAGGGATTTGACAAGTGAGAGATGAGCTTTCACTGGAAGATGGTTTGGTAAAGAGAGGAGGTAGATTGGGAAATTGAGAATTAGACTTTTTGATAGTGCCCATGAAAGTCATCTAAGTATATCTAAAACTAAAGCAAGGGTGAGGATGAATTATTGGTAGCCAGACATTGACATTTTGATCAAGAGTGGTACGTGATTGTACTGAGTGTGGTAAACGTGACAACATTTAAAAAATGTAGAACACAACCCGTAGTGATCAGAGAAACCATACCTAGCCCTGGGATTGAGGTAATGCTGGATATGTTTGGGTGCAATTAGGGGTTTGGGTGGTTCATTATCAGATGCATGGATATGTTTTCTTGGTGGAGTGAGTTGAAAGTGGTGAATGCGGTGGAAATATTTGGAAGAGAAGGCTTTCCTGTTTCTCTGTTGAAAGACAATGCAGACAATGATGTACAGCTAATGTCTAAGATGGAGGAAATATTTAATGAGAGGGGTATTAACCATAAAGCAACATCATTACATCATCCAGTTATTCAAGTAGAGATCCCCTAATGACATGGTAGGCTCTGAATGGGTAAATAAAATGAAATTGCTTTGAACTAAACAGGTGCTTGGTACAGAGGAGCTAAGAATGGAGAAGAAAAAGATTTTATGAGAAGGAGAAAAGGAATATTTTGATAAGCAGACAGCTGTGAAGAATACACAAGTTAATATTGGGGACTGGGTGAAGATCAAGAACCCAAGAAAAGGGAACAAATTTGGTCAACCCTTAAGAGTCATTAAGCTGTTTAAACATGTGATTAAAACTGAGGATCATCACATTTGGAATTTGGGTAAGATTGTGCTATGGAAGCGTGCAGCACAAGGTGGACTTGTCACTAATAGTAGGCAATAACATGATGATCCTCTAACCATGGGCAGGCAAGAGTCTGAGGAGGCCTGCACAGGAGACTCTCTTGATGGTGGTAAAATGCAGACTATCAAAAGAAAAGTTTGTGTGTTAGCAGGAGACCAGCCCCCCTTGAGGATTTTGTGTAAATTTGTTTATTTTCTAGTAATTTACTTTGACAATATATTTAAGGTCAGAATTTAAAATTTGGTGTAGGTTTCAATATGTTCTGTTTTGTATTACAGATGGAGGTGTGGGGTATGCTGTACTAGGTGTTATGTGTTGTGTTGCATTGAGTTCTGCAGTAGCTATGTACTGAATTCTCCACATGAGAATGCGATGATTTGCACTGAGGGGTAGTTAGAGCTGGAGTGCCACTGGCCACGGAAGGATGAGGTCTTATGTACTAGACTTGACAACGTGAATAAAAGGAGGAAATACATTAATCTGTCTGAAGGTTTCAAATGTTCACACTAAGCTTGAATATCATTTCCGATGATATATAATGGGCAAGTTTCTGGTCAGCTCCAAGCAATGCATCTCAATATATGTTCAGGTCTTCCATGAACAGGAGCAAACTAGTGTATTGTGTTTGCCTTTATCAAGAATTCAGACAAAATCAGACTTAGAATAATAGTCATAGAAAATAATACCTTTTTCAAGTTACCTAGGTTCAGGTTGAGCACAAAAACAGCTTTTAAGAAGACGATTGTTTGATTATTTGATGAATAAATGTTAAAAGGTTAAAGAAAACATGCCTTTGACAAAATGTCAAGGACATAAAATATTGAATAAACTTAGGGCCAGATTTACAATGGCCTATCGCCGCCGGAGCATCACTTTTTATGACCCTCTGGTGGTGCTATGCACTGCGCTGTATTACAAGGTGGCGTTAAGCCACTTTATGTGGCTTAGAACCACCTTGTAAATACGGCCCCTCAACATGCAGCACTTTGCGTGGAAGGGGCGTGCAATGGGTGTTGCTGTGGGTGTGCCACAGCAACACCCATGGCATTTTCACACTGCCTCAGATTTCAAGCTTTTGTAAATCTGTGGCAGTGCCAAAATCTAAGACCAGCCCAGGGGTGACATTATCATGGTGCAAAGAGGAGAAATGTTTTAATTTATCATTGTTTTTTGCTCTTCCTATGTGTGCTGCATTATGCAGCACACATGGAAAGAGCAAATTGCTGTTGAAGAATGTTTTTGTGTAGGAAAGTGTCCCTGCACAAAAACAATCTCCCCCTCAAAGCAGCCATCCTTTCACTATGGCACAAGGGTGGCTGCATTGTCGCTCGGCAGCAAATTTTGCACCTTCGCAGAGGGAAACACAGAGATTCGCAGTTCTCTGGTGAATATGGCGCATCCCTCCATTTTGAAAATTACGAAATGCGGAGCTGGCAAATTTGTCATGCTTCATAATTTTCTTGTAAATCTGGGCCTAAATATGCTAAATAAAATTAAGGGTAATATGATATATCACTATTCAACAATTTAAATTATGAATTAGAATGGTGAAAGTGAGCAACATAATAGAGCTATAGCTTAGAATGGAATATTCAAAATAGTCTGTGTGATTAGGTACAGTTTCTAACAGCACAATTGTCATCTCAGACTACCCTTATGAGTCTTGTAAAAATATTCCATAATCTGCTTTTCTATGCCAGCTTGAAGTAATGTCTCATGGAGGTGAATGGGCAAATGCAATTTTAAGTTTTATTGCATCAAACATCAAGAAACTGGATGTTTTTACAATAGGATATATTGGAGGGGGGGCATGGCCGAGATGCCTGCAAGATGGCTGCAGCCTGCTAAAGCTCCATGTCGTCACGGAGACGTTTTAGCTTCGTTTGGTGCCATTTGGACACTGTGAACAGCAATTTTTAGAGGCAAAGAGATGGTACTATGAGGGCAACAGGTATTTTACCATTGGACTAATTTTGGAGCATGTTTTATTTTGTTTTGTTTGGCTCACATGGCCCCTCCTCAGCTTTGGTGGCCGCCATTTTGGATTTAAAGAAACAACTGCATATTGTATTGTTGTAGGACGCAGGCATTCTCACGAGCTCATTTTCTTTTTTTCTTTTTTTTAAAAATGGATTACTCTTATCCAGTCAATATATTTTTCTTTTATCTAATTGTTGGTTCATGACTATTATATCATTCTTATCATTGGGATATGGTCAGCATCTCCAGCTTCAGGAGCTATATGTGTCATTAAACATTTTGCCAGTCACAGGATTTACTGCATTGTGTTTTTTTTTTGTTGTACTTACAATAATTTTTATGTTATCTCTCAGTTTTTAATTTATTCTCTTAAACACTTATTGTATATGGAGCCTCTGTCCTCTTCTTCTCCAACAACTGCAACGGTCTCTGGAGCTATGTCCTCGTCACGGAAGGATTATAATGATACCGCTAAATGACAGAAGAAAGACCCCTCTTCTCCGACAAAATCTCCTTTGCCTCTGACCCTTGAAGACCTCATGGATGAAAGAAAACATTTGAAGCCCTTTGTGAAGGAAACAAATGCTACCCTTCAAAGGATTGAAGAAAAGTGGTCAAATCTCGAATCCAGGGTCTCGGAAGCTGAGCAAATGGTAAGCAATATGCAGGATGAGGTTACTAAGATTGATGCCATGTCTATGGAAATTTAGTTTCTGAAGCAGCAAACTGAGGAATTGGAAAATCGTAACGGGTGTAACAATATCAGAATTTATGGCATTCCTGAGGAGGCTGAAGGCAATGACATTATCTCCTTTCTGAAAATTCATATTCCAAAAATAGTTAGGCTCAAGGATGGTACTGCCCTTAATATACAACGTGAACATTGTGTAGGGCCCAAATCTTCCGGTGCCTCATCATCTGACCGAACGAGAGGCATAATAGTTCTTTTTTTGGAGTTACTTATGGATTTAGCAGCAGCTAAGCAAAGGAAACAGATGCTGTGGTCGGGACACAGGATTTTCTTCTCACAGGACGTGCCATGTGCTACAGATGCTCGTCGCAAAGAATTTCTTGCATTATGTCCAGGGTTGAGATCTCTAAATGGTCGATATGGACTGGTGCATCCTTGCTTCTTTAAAGTGACTTATAAAGATTGCACTTTTTCTTTTGCCTCTCCTGCTGGCCTGAAAAAGTTTATATGCCAATGCAAGGGTGAAAAAATGGAATGTGGCAAATCTTGATTATTCACAGTTTTTTCTTATGAATTTCTCCGCTAATATATTGTCCTACGTTACTGATCATTTTTTTTTCTTTTTACAGATACCTCACGTTTAATGTGTTTCCCTAATTTCGATATGTGTCCCTTCCCTGTTTCATGTTCCAGACCCATTGTCTTCATTGTGTTCTCAGTTGTCAGTAAGTGTTTTGTCTAAGTCAATATTGTTAATATTCATGCAGTTTTCTATATTTTTCCTGATAATAGTGTCTTTGTGACCTTCTGTTTCTCCACTTGTGAAGTTCCAGTTGTGGACCATCTTAGCTTTCTTTGTGCTTCCCCACTCTCCCATTTTATTGACACTGTATTGTTTTTATCTTGTCTTAATATGGCTCAAGCCATTTGGCTCCTAGCCATCGGCTCTGTTTTTATAACTTTTTTCTCTTTTTCTCTTTTCTCTTTTCCTCCTTCCTCCTTTCTTAATTGACTGAGCTTTGGTTGCTCATCCTACATAGCTTTTGTTACTATAGAATCCAGTGTTTTTTTTTTAATTTACTGTCATGTATCAAATATTAGATTGAAAATACTATTACCGGAATATCTTTTCATTGTTCAGCAAAATGGTTAAAGTTATGGTTGATGTTTCTTGGAATGTGAAAGGTTTACGTAATCCCATCTTTCCAAGCTAAATTGCAAGGTTACCGTGCTGCAAGAAATTCACACCTCTGATAAGGATATTAATTCTTTGAAGAGTCAGTGGGTGGGTCATGTTTTTTGTTCTCCTGCACTTCACAATAAAAATGGGGTTCTTATTCTATTTCATAAAACACTCTCCATACAGATAGAGAGAGAGGAGAGGGATGATGAAGGGAGGTGGCTTCTTCTCCACCTTACTATCAATAATGTCCCATACACCCTACTCAACATTTATGGCCCTACAGGTATTGACCTAAAATTTTGGAAAAATATTTCACAGGTTTTACGCTCTTGTCCGAACGATAATCTTATGTTGGGTGGAGATTGTAATCAAGTTATAGATCCTTTTACAGACAGGCAATCCCTTTCCAGACATATCCCTAATAAAATGCAAAAAACATTCAAGAATGCCATTCACTCCAGAGGCTTGACAGATGCTTGGAGATTATACAATCCAGATAATTTAGAATTTACCTTCCATTCTTCCAAGCATAATTCCAATTCTAGAATTGATTATATCTTTTTGACTCCTCACTTGCTTACCGGTCTAGTGCACGCTGAAATAGGCTCTATATTAATATCAGATCATACCCCTATGTTTATAGATATTGACATAACAACTGACTCTTGTAGGTCCAAGAGACAGCACTTTCATAACTATTTGTTGAAGGATCAGGTTTTTGTAGATAAATTTGAACTATTTCTTAAAGAATATTTCAAACTTAATCTCACGCCCTCTTTGCAATTCCATGTTATCTGGGACGCTTTCAAAGCCTCGGCTAGAGGCTTCATTATTTACTATATGGCCACAAAGAAGAAAAAGTTTCTCACAGAGTTAGCACTTCTTTTATCATCTATTAAAACTCTGGAGCAGAAATACTTTACCTCACATGACAATGATACTCTTAAACTCCTTATTCAATCCAAATTGTATTTTAATAAGAAGTCTACTGAACAAGCCTCAGGCATGCTTTTAAAAATTAATTCTAAATTTTATGGTGAGTGTAATAAAGCTGGTAAGATGCTTGCAAATTATCTTAAAGTTAAATTCCCAAAATCCAAGATTTCACATATTATAGATGAAAAGGGGATTGACCATTTTAGAAATGAGGATATTTCGCAATGTTTCTCTGATTTTTATCAAAATCTCTGTACGCCTGAATCATCTCCCTCTGAGGCAGCTATTGAATCTTTTTTTGACTCTCTTCCATCTCGACCACATCAGTCTCAGGACCTTTCTTGTCTAAATATCTGTGCAGGATATTAAGATTGCTTTGGCAAAGTTACCAAAAGATAAGCTCTGGGCCCGGATTGCTTTACAGCTGAATTCTATCTTTGTTTTTCACACATTTTTTCTTCCGCATTTGCATTCTCTTTACTATCAATTTATTCGGAATGATAGAGCTCAAGGTAAATTTTCTCAAGAAATGCTTTGCCTTATCCCTAAAAAAGATAAAGACTTTCTTTGTGTGCCAATTATCGGGCAATTTCTTTCATTAATTTAGACTGTAAGATTTTTTCAAAGATATTAGCACTTCGGGTTAATCAGGATTTAATTCGCATTGAACAAACTGGCTTTGTTAAAGGTAGATATATAACTGATAAGCCCAGAGCCGTATTAAATAATGTACATCTTGCTTCTACAAGTACTATTCCAATGGCAGCCATTAATTTGGATACAGAAAAAGCTTTCAATCATATTAATTGGTCTTTTATGATGCGAGCCCTGAAATGGCATGGTTTTGGACCTGTAATTTTAAAATATATTAATATAGTATATTCTTCCCCATCTACGTCTATCTTTTTAAATGGAGTTCAATCTTCTTATTTTTCCCTTTATCAAGGTACTAGGCCTGGATGTCCATTATCCCCTTTACTGTTTATTCTATCTTTGGAACCTTTTTAATTTTCCCTGAAGCAATGTAAATTGTTCACCGGGTTTGTGCATAAAGATCTGCAAATTAAATTCACTACCTATGCTGATGATGTTATTTTGTATGTTTCTAATCCGCAGACATCGTTACCTGTATTTATTGATTTTCTTGAACGCATACTCTAGCCGCTCAGGCTACAAATTAAACCTAAATAAATCTCAAGTTCTTCCTTTGAATAAATTCAGTTTCAAACATATGTTTGCGGAAAGGACTTTAAATGGACCCCCACACATGTACAATGTCTATGGATTAAGTATACCTCTTCAATCCAGGCTACTATTCAGCTTAATTTGACTAATCTTGTTAAAAAAATTCATAGCATGTCAGACAAATGGTCTCCCCTGTATCTATCATGGTGGGGTAGGTTGGAATCCATTAAAATGATGATGTTCCCAGTGATTAAATTTTATTTGTCTATGTTACCGGTCAAAATACCTTTGACATCTTTTAAACTGCTTAATAGTATATTGATCATTTAAAAAATGTTTTTTTTTTAATGGATTGGATGCAAAGCACGCATCCTCACTGTGCCAACCTGAAGATATAGGTGGAGTTAACTTTCCGAATCTTTGCCAATATCATTCCTCATTTATATTGAAACAAGATTTACCTTACATCTACTCTGCTCAAGAAGTTCCCTCTTCTATTTAGTATAAATTGGAGGAGGCTATTATTGTTCCATTTCCATTTCAATCAATATCATATTTTTCGTATTCTTCCAGAGGGTTCTCATCTCCTTGTCTTAAGCACTTCATCTCAAGAGTTTACCCACTCTTTACCAAACCACTATCATCCTCACATACATTTCTGGATTCCCCTATTTGGAATAATCGAAATATCAAATGATTTAATTGTACTGTCTTCTGGAAAGAGTGGGTGATTAAAGTAATTGTACAAGTCAAACAAATGTTTGTGCATATGCGATCTCTTTTTCTGAACTCCAAATTTAATTTAATTTATCAGCCTTTCACATGCCAAAATATCAACGTTTAATAACCCTTTAGGTGTAACAATTAAATATCTTATTGCTAGATCCAACCCCCACTACAACCTTAGCTCCTATGCATTTTTCTCCATGTACCCCTATTAAAGCTTCTCACATATATAAATACCTATACTATCACTTCCCAAGTTGTGTTAAAAATGAAATAGAACTTACTTGGGAATCGGATCTCAGGGCCAGATGTAGGTAGCTAAACAATTGCGAGTTGGAAATTGCGAGTCGTTGCGACTCGCAATTTCCGACTCGCAAAATGGTATCCAACAAGAAAAAGCGACTTCATTTTGCGACTCGCAAATGAAGTCGCACCGCAGATTGCGAGTCCGCTGTTTGCGAGGTCGCTTTTTGCGACCGCGCTAAAAACGAACACACAAATTGCGAGTGGGTGTCGCTAATTGCGACTGTGCAGCAAATTGCATGCAGGTGCAGCAGAACACTCTGGAAAAAACTTCCTGGCTCTTGATGATGACATCACAGCCAGGAAGTTTACTAATACACCTGGGAGGAGGGAGGACCACACCCATTTCCAACTGCTGAACAGCCAACAGGAGGAACAACAGCAAAAATGGAGGAATCAGCCAGAAAGAGAAAGATCAAGTTTTCTGAAAAAGAACTGGAGGTGCTGACGGATGAATGCTGCCAGCACCATGATCAACTCTTTGGGAGAGCAGCCCTCAGTGTTCCAGAGCTGGAGAAAAGGAGGATTTGGACTGAAATCCAAGACAAAGTTAATTCAATGGGTGTGAGCCACAGGAACATTGAGGAACTTATAAAAAGGTGGAATGACCTGCGCTCCCGGACCAAGGAGAGGGTGGCAGAGCGCCTCCGGGAGATGAGGGGCACTGGAGGAGGACCATCTACCATACCACCACCCACACCCTTGGTGGAAAGAGTGGAAGATACCCTGGAGCCAGAGGCAGTGTCTGGAATAGGAGAGCTGGACACGTCAGCGCCAGGATCATCAACCAGTGAGTACCATAAACATGCATGTACACCCATATCTGCCATACCCCCACCCACCTAGTACACAGCAGCATGCACAACCAAAATAGCTCCATTTCAGAATAGCAACCACCTGAATGGTGCATTATGGGCAATGTAGTCAAGTAGGCAGCTGATAGGCAACAGTTTATTAGGAAGCATACAACAGATGGAAGATACTGACAGTGTGTTCCCTATGTCCCACAGGTCTCCCACAAGACATCACCTCCAGCCACACTGTCCAGGACCCAGAGGTCAGCCACCAGGCAGCACAGGACCCAGGAACAGCCACCACAGTGACCTTCACCACCCAACCACAGTCCCCTCCAGATGCACCAGTGGCCATACTGGAGATAGAGGAAGCACCCGGTCCCAGCCACAGTGCCAGCGTACAGGACACAGATCCACCACCGCATCGCAGGCGACGTGTCAATGTCCCTACAGTGTCACAGGGAGAAGTAGGGGACGCCTCCATTTCCGCCGCCGAGGCTGCACTCATCCATGGTCAGCGCCTGCAGACAAGGCAAATGAGACTGATTTCAGGGGCCATGCGGCAAATGGAAAGGAATGAAACAACAGGGCTGCAACAGGTCCACACAGAGCTACAACACCTGAACAGCAATGTAGGTGACTTTGCGCTCTCAATCAGACAACTAGTGGCTGAACTTGTCAGGGAGAGAGAGGGTGCAAGGTGCCGTGACCGGCAGCTAATCCATCGGCTAGACCGCATGGCTGCCTCCATTGTCCACCTGGCTGTAAATACCACAGGGCTGTCACGCCGCACAGTCAGCCTACAGGTGGACATGGGCCACTTTGCCAGCGATGTGTCTTGTGGGCTGGGACGCATAAGCCACGCAGTGGACATGATGGAGGCACGACAGGCGGCTAGGGGCGCGGCAGACATGCTGCAAGACAGTGAGGATGGCTCTACTATAAGTAGTGCATCTGCCACAGACACCAGGGTGTTGTGTAGTGGAAGTGCACAGCAGGGAACTGCAGACGCTCCAGGAACCAGCCTTGCTATGCACTGACATACAATGGAGGCACATGAGGTTAATGTGTCCTCATAGCAGGTGGACTTTTACAGCCCCTGATCAATAGTTTTTGTAAATAGTTTATTAGTTCACATCATTAAAGTTCTTGGTTTGTTCCACTTCACACCTGGGCTCTTTGTGTGTGACATTCGTGTGTGTGGTGACAGTTACCACGTACCTTCCAAAGTATTGGTTTGCAATGTGGTCCCGTCTCCGTCTGCCTTGATTTGCAATGCTTCTATCCCCATGATGGCGATGTGGTAGCTCTTGCTCGTCATCCTCCGAATCTGGGTCTGCAGGGGTGAGATGTAGCCCACGTCTGGTGGCAATGTTGTGCAGTATAGGGCATGCGCCAACGATCTTGAATGCTGTTATTGGGGCATACTAGAGGGCACCTCCACTTCTGTGGAGGCATCGGAATCTTGCCTTCAACAGTCCAAAGGTCCTCTCTATAATATTTTGGGTCCTCCTATGTGCACTGTTGTATCGCCTGTCTGTCTCATTGGTGGGTGTTAAGTACGGGGTAAGTATCCATGGTCGTAGTGCATACGCACTGTCACCTGTTTGGCACAAAATGAACAATGTTAGCTGGGCATAGATGGGTTCCACATTGACATGTGTGTATGTCTGCAAGGTGTATTCAGCTATACCTAGGAGGTATCTGTCTCCAAACTCCCCACGTTCTAGGCGTTGATGTATCCCACTGTGCCTGAAAATGTAGGAGTCATGTGTACTCCCTGGAAATTTGGCAACCATGTCAGTTATAACATAATGGGCGTCACATACCACCTGGATGTTCAGTGAGTGGGTACACTTCCGGTTGCGGAACAGATATTCCAGATTTGCAGGAGGGCAGATTTGTATATGTGTCCCATCTACACACCCTATTACATGTGGGAAGTTGGCAATCCTGTAGAATTCCAACTTGGTGCTGTTGATTTCTGCCTCATTCCTGGATAGGTATATGTATCTGGACATGTGTGTGAGTATGGCATCTAGGAATGCTCTGAAGAACCGTGAGAGTGCACTTTGAGATACCCCACCTGCCACTGCAATGACCCCCTGATAGCTACCCGAGGCCAAGAGGTGCAGTGAGCATAGCACTTGCACAGTCTGGCGTTGAAGCTGCGATTGAGTAGATCTATTAATTCTAATATTGCTGCACTGCTGAGTCTGTATTTATCATATATCTCCTCCTCAGTTTGTTGGAAAAGTGTCTGTCTGGTTCTGAATATCTTCTCCTGTCTCTGGCTCCTCCTCCTCATCTGCTGTGCGGCGTGGGCTCTCCTCCTCCTTGCTATCACATTTATCTCCGCCATCTTGAGTGACCCAGGTGCCTTCTGGGTCCCCTTTTAAACTTTGGTTATGGTTACCACCTGCTCTGAGTTAGTGGTAAATTGGAAGTGCAAAATGGGCTTTTTGCAACTAGTCGCAATTTGCGAGTGGCTATTTCATATGGTTTGCGACTCGCAAATTGCGACTTCCTATTTGCGGGTTGCAAAATGGGGTCCCACTTTTTGCGAGTCGGTAATGGCTCGCGTCGCAATTTGTGATTCAGAAATGGGATTTTTGCATCCCATTTCCAATTTTGCGGGGTCGCAAATTGCGATTCGGGCCATTTGCGACTCGCAAAAGTTTGCTACATCTGGCCCTAAATTGTTCTGTTTCTGTCCAAACATGGAACGGTATTTGTTCCAAAATCCATCATACATCCTGTAATGCCAACACTACACAAACCACCTATTACTTTTATCATAGACTTTTTTTTACTTTTCTCTCTCTCTCTAAGTGTAACCCATGCATTCCAGATTCTTGTTACACCAGACACTTACTTACATTCTTTTTTCCAATGCCCAGCTATTGCTTTTTTTTGGCGGAAAATTTGTAATAAAATTGCACAGATACGCAATGTTAATATTCCTTTTTACATTATCAACATCTTTTTAGGAAGTTCGTCTCCTATTTGGAATGGCACCCTTAAAGTGGGCCGTTTTGTGTATTTGCTCATTGCTTTAGCATTACAAGTTATCATGTCAAACTGGAAGGATGCTACTAAGATCACTTTTAATGGATGGTGGAACTTAATTTGTTATCATCACAGATTAGACAGAGCATCTGCCATTTCTACGAAACAACTTCTTCAGAAAGACTAATTTTGGTAACTGCTCACGACTTATTTATGTCTCCCACCATCTCAGTTTTCTAACAACACTTTTGTCTTCCAGCCGCATTGAAAGTATATTTTAATATATGTTTAAGATACTATTTAATTATTGTTTTTAGTGTTTGGCATTATATGATAATCACTGGCTCTGGTCATGTAACTTCATTTTTCGTCTATTCATATCTCTTTTTTTTCTTTTTCTATCTTTTTCCTCCTCATTTCTCTTTGCTTCATCTGTCATATATCTTCTCTTTTCTTTTTCTGAAACAAAAAAAAACATAAATTGCTAGTCTAGAAGTGATTCATTTTTTTGCTCATTATTCAGTATTCATAGCTAGTAATATATTTATGTATTACCCTTCAACTTTGTATATATTACTTTTTCCTGTATTGCTTTTTGGAATAAGGTTGATTATTTTTCTGAAAGTTATTGTTCCTTTTTCTTCATACTTTCATATAATAAAGCATTCATAAATTGAAAAACAATAGGAAATATTTTCTATTTGCCGAAACAAATCACTTTTGTCTGCTTGCTAAATACAGTAGAAAATTCTGTTCACAGCTAGTTCAGGTTTCTAAGGCTAATTTTGTTATTACCATTCCATAAAAAATATTAACCAATTGCAGCACCTTCCTTGAGCCCATTCCCCCAGTCTATTAGAAAGGGTTTCCTGCATAAGGAAAAACAGAAAACAGTTATCCTTACCCAGTAGTGCATCTGCAGCAATCTCCAACAACATCTGTTTGGTTTTTGAGCCATAGTAGGACATCCTTCACAGATGGCCCCAAACCAGATCAAACCAGTGCTTTAAATGGGCTGGTACTGTTCCGTACTGTGTACCAGCACTTTTTTATTTTGAGAGGGAGAGTACCGGCTCTTCTCAAGAAAAACATAATACTTTTAATTGGAGAGTACCAGCACTTCTCAGACACAAGCAGGTACTCTGATACAGAGTACCTGCACTTCTATTTTTCTATTTCAAGCACTGGATCATACCACAATAGCTCATCTATCAATCGTAGAAATTTAAGCAAATTTAAAATTTTGCACCTTGTCTGGCACTGGTTATAAACATCATACTTGTCTTTTACCCTGGAACCTCCACTTGCTTCTGCTGGAATTCTGTGTTTCATTTTAGTAGGTATGAATTGATCATAGTGCAAACTGTGCACTTGCCCTTCAATCATATGGCTTTGTAGCTCTCCCATAACAGATCATGCTGGCCATGAAATGCCTGCTGCAGTATTTGGCTCAAGCTTAAAACTAGGGAAAGTGACTCTGATGGCCAGTATGACCTATTAAAGCAGGATATAAGGCTAATAGAACGTTCCCCCCAATAAGGATGGAGTGTCCTAATAAAAAAAAAATCTCCCTGAGAGACAAAAGAAGTTTACAAATACTTCATGCCAGAGAAGCTCCAGTTCCTTTTTACAGCTCCTGTCTTTTGTGCCTGGCAGTTACAAGAGCGTGCATACTGCGTGAGCTGGGAAAAGAGGCTGGGGAGAAATTCCCTGTCTCTCCTTCTGTAGTTCCAGTGACACTGTGAGATACAGGAGGATGGGGGAGGAGGAGACTTGCTGTGTTCCTTGTCTATAGCCTCAGCCTTTATCTTTACCCTTCGTAATACACTAAGGCCAGATTACAAGGCCTCCTTGGGCTACACTATTGTCATTTTTTTCAACTAATGTGGCGTTACGGAGGCCATTCCCCAGTGCCATATTTACAAAGTGGTGAAATGCTTGCATTGCGCCACTTTGTAACACCCTTGCATCATATTGTGCCTATACCAGTCACAATGTATGGAAGGGGGGCATTCCTCCATTAGGAGGCCCAGAAAAATGATGCAGTGAAATTTATTACATTTCACTGTGTCATTTTTTCTGTCATTTTTAATTCCTGCACAAGGCAGGCATTAAAGTGACTGACCCATAGTAACCAATAGGCATCTCCAGTGCTTTGCTGCACTAACGCAATAATTGTTGGCGCTAATGCTGCAAAGTGCTACAATAGTGTCATAAATTATGACGCTATTGTGGAAATGACCGCCATTGTGCGCTGTATTATAAATAAAGCGCAACCATGGTGTCGTTAGGTGGGGCAGAGGCGACGCAAGAAAAGTGGCACATCCGGACCGATGCACCACGTTCTTGTAAATCTGAGCCTAAGCCCTTGGAGGGTCAAGGAAAAAGGAGTGTCAGAAACGGTAGATTAGTACACTGGAAAGTTGTCAGCCATGGGTCTATACCAATGGTTGTAACCTACTGCTACTCCATAGTCTTAAATGGAACTCTCGTTATCCCGCTGTTCTACTATAAATTCCATGTTTACATAACTGAAATCTTTGTTTTACATTGGATAGGGACAATAAGACTGAATTGCAAGAACTTTTTTATTGGTAGGCAAACTAAAGAATTTTATTAGTACAGAATTCCTCAACATCGAAAAGTTTCTGGTCTATAGCAAATTTCCTAAAATGTTTCTTCTTCCTACCTAATGAGAACAAAAGGACCAAGCACATACTTTTACTTTTGGTAAATAAACACTTGTGGTGAAAGAGTTACATGTATGAAAACAACATAAAAAATGGGGTTGTGTCCAGTACACACAAATGACGGGGTGGAAAGAGGTTTAGTCTCAAAATTAAGTAGAGGAAAAACTGTGTAGTCTAATATTTGTATAGGGTGCTGATCATGATGCAGTGATGCTGACCTTGTACATAATGTTTGCATTTTCAACATGTCTAGGTTTGATATACTGAGTGTATATTGTTTGTTAGCTTATGATACACATAATCTAAGCACAAGCTAATCTCAAAGGCTAACTACCACAGCATTCACAAATTTTAGCACGATTTCAGACTCAGGCTGTCATTTCCAAAAGTCCTGCACTTTAAAGCCAAGAGATTATGGCCCATATTTATACTTTTTTAGCGCCTCATTTGCGTCATTTTTTTATGCAGAAACGGCGCAAACTTGCAAAATACAATTGGATTTTGTAAGTTTGCGCCGTTTTTACGTAAAAAAGCGGCGCAAATGCGGCACCAGAAAATTATGAATATGGGCCTATGTTTCAAAAGCCAGAAGTGCTTGAGAAACAAAGGGAACTCTATCCAGGTCACTCTTCCTTTCACCTGGGAGACTTAGGGCCTGATTTAGATATTGGAAGACAAATTTCTCCATCACAACGGTGACAGATACTCCGTCTCCCAATACCTAATTCCCATTATATCCTGTGGAATTTGGATATTAGTGGATGGGATATCTGTCACCATTGTGACAGAGTCCAAACTGTCCAAGGCAGAATGTGGGACCTTTTGGATGTGTTGGAAAGTGATGGAAGACCATTATGTCCAATGATTATACCTCCTGAACTCTTTGGATGCCTAGCACCAGCCTAGGGTTACAGACCTGACTGAAAATCGACCCAGCCGTAAGCAAGAGGTGCAGATTGGGTCAACAGGCTGCTTATCCAAAGTGGTATGAGGGCAAAAAAAAATATTGTGATGGAGTAACTCGTCCACCAATATCTAAATCAGGCTCTTAGTGTGTAATTTCAACAAAACATATTGTTGACTGTTGCCCAGGTAGTCTCTCAATCACAAAATACACTTTTCTGGTCTTCTGCGGATGCCCCTACCTCTTGGGGGGTTACCATGAACAATACATGGAATTTAAAGGTGGCCTCAGTGACTTATGAGGAGCATATCTAGCCTACACCTATCTCTTTCCTATCACCACATCAAAGCCTTGCCTTTCCCTTGTGTTATACACATGCAGGTGTGTTTGTTCTGTTACTTGGGGTTCCTGGCCCTGTTGTAGGCATGTGGTTCATGTTGCACATGGGCCTTCTGGGAGTCCAAGCATGTGGGGCCCAGACTATTCTGTCCCCACTCAACATGGCTTTTATGTGTAAGCGCAGGAGCCAGCTGTATTCTCTTGTGTCTGTGGTTGCAGGGGTGAATGTCAGAACTGTGCGTAGTGCATTCTGTGTTACCTTTCAACTTCACTTGCTGAGCTACATTGCATGCACTTTTGGTAAATATGTCCCTGTGCTTTGATACTGGTGATATGTTCCAGCCTATAAGATAGTTTGTTCTAGATCTCCAGGCCGAAAAACATTTTAGCATTTTTGATATGAAGGCTTCTAAACTGCCATGTCTCCATTAATAGAGAGATCAGTGACCTCCTGCCCCTAGCTCCTCAGTAATCTCATTGACCCAGTGTCTCTAGAAGCAGCAACCTGTGACATTCAAGGAAGGACACAGTGCCTGCCTCCTCTACCATGGTCTCATTGCCTCCTGGCCATTTGCAGAACACCTGCATGTCTTGCAGCATTATTGGGAATCCGTTTTGGTAACACTCCAATTATAATTGGTCCACTGAAGTTGTGCGAACCTCTCCTTGAAGATCCTCAGCAAGACTGTCCTTTGCTGTACCCCATACGGAATGGGCAGGCCAATGCCATTTATCCTGGGGACAGACATCCATAGAGTCAAAGTCACTATAAGTTCAGAATCTGCCTCCACTACAGACAGGGCTTTATCTTTGAGGGGATCTTGTGTCCTAATCTTCTGCACAATCCTGTGCTTGACAAAGGATTCTGGTCAGGAATCCATGTGTGACCAATTCTTCGTCTTCCACAGGGGTTTTTAAGTGGAGGTGAATAGTTCTAGAAGAGGGCAACTCTTCCTAATTCAAAAATAATAAATATTAACTCTATTCCTTTCCATCCCTCCTGCATAGCATCAGTGGGTCAGTGATTACAGCTTTCTAAGAGCTTTAGGCCCACCATATCCAAAGTGAGAGAATGGGAATAAAAGTCTGGCTGCTTCCACATTTGTTTTAGGGAAGGGCATGCCCACACTTGGCAGTCAGTATACATGGAAGTAATCTATAGAGTTTTTGAGCCCACCCTCTCATTTTCCCAAGAACAGGCTTATTTCCCTCAAGATGGGCTTACTGTGTGGGCAAATCTTTGATCTGCCTTTGGCCAGCCGATTAATTGCATTGGCCCAGGAGGATATTTCAAAGCCTGAAAAACATTAGGAGCTGATTCAGAGAAATATAACTACACCCAAGTATATGAAGGTGTCCAAATATGTCTACATTATTATGATGGCATCAGCAACCTTTTTTTAAAAGGTATGCACTGGAAGGTAGCGCTCAAAAGCATTTTATAAGCCCTTACAGTCAGTGAGACTCTGTTGTGTAGACTGAATCAAAAGATACAAAAAGCAATGTGGCCCAAAAGCAAAAAAGAGGTGTCCAAATGATTTGGTTCATCACATGTACGTACCTTGTCCTCTCACTCTCCCTTTTTTTCTCTCTCTTATTCTTCCTCTTTTTCTCTTTAACTAGCTCAACTCTCTCTACCTCACCTACATCCTACATTTACTTCTCCACTCTCATAGAACAGCTATATGTGTTTGTATTACTCTAACAACTGTACCTAACTCTCTGAATCTAGCTCTAAATCTCTACCTTCTCACTCTAACATATCCCTCTATCTCACACTTCTCTCTGTACCTCAAAGCTCTATTTGATCTAACTTCCTTCTATCTCTCCTCCATCACTTTTAAATCTCTGTCAAACTCATTTCTCTTTAGTGCATCTCCCGTCTCTGTTTTAATCTTGCTATTCCTCATATTTTTCTACCTTTTGCTCTCTCCCTCTCTGCACTTTACCACATTCTACCACATCTCTTCTTACCTTATTTCTCTCTTTTCACCCTACCCTATCTCACTCTAACTTTGCTCTCTCACAATAGCACTAAAACATTGGCTACCTTACCTCTTTATTTCCCTCTCTCTATGTATCTACTTTTGCCCCCTTTATCTGATATGCTGAGTTCTCCATCATCCACACTACCTTCTTCCTGTTATATTTTAAGAAAAAAATGAATACCTGCCATATTGCTTCCTCTCCTGACCATAAGTGAATGTCAAGAGAACACCTCACCTCAAGTAGTTCTCATGCCATAGTCTGCAGGCTTCATCAGTCTACCTGTGCCAACGTAAAAGGTATTAATTTCCTCCTGACATACCTCAACAACATCTGCAGGCTGCCTTTCATTACTTGCCCAATGATGCATTATCTGTGCAGAAAGCTGGCACTCTCAAGAGGCTCTGTGAAAACAGCTGTGACTACAGTCCTTACATTCTATGTTGGAAAGGGGGGTGATAGGCATTTCTTAACAATGATCAGATCGGTGGACACCTGAGAGAAGCGAGGTAGATGGTGGACAAGTGTGAAGATTAGAAATCTGGTAATTCAATGTTATGATGTAGCAAAAGAGGAAAACAAAGATGTTCCTACTGTTGTTACATAATGAAAGGAATTGACAGGGCTTACAGGAAGCTTAGCAGTGCAGCACATCCTCTTTGCTTGATTGAGAGCAGAAGGGACAGCTTTAGGCAGAGAAGACAAGAGTAGTTACCCAGTGTAGTATAGGTACATGTCTAGAGACCAGGAATTATTTTGAAATATTTAGTTGTGGTAGGGTAGAATGAAGAAAGTGATGTGGTGGTTGCAAGATTGCAGTTTTTCTTACAAAATTAGGTAAGGGGTGGTAAACATAGAGGGTGGGTGGCAGGACACTAAGCATTCTTTTCTTACTTGGGGCTAATTCTGAGGGTAGAGCAAGAGGTTGACAGGATTCCAGTTATTGTTGCTTTGAGGGAGGGACTTGAAGGCCAGATGGTGGTGGGGTGGGTGACAGGACACCCACAGTTTGATGACGCAGGAGGCTGAGGAAGGTTGAACCATGTTGTGTACAGATTCCCTGTTACTCTTCTAGTACTTCACAGCTGGTTATTTGGGTGTGTGATACATAAGATACATGTTTAGAAGGATAACAGTGAATAACAGGGACACTTTCTTACTTCAGGGTTCTACATGACATCATAGACAACTTTAGATTTACTAACATTGTCTAGTTAATGTTGCCCAGAACTCCTCGTTGTAAAACATCCTTGATGGTCATTGTTACCAATCTATAATTCTGCTGTTTCTCTGGTGCAGTGCATAACTGGGTTCAGAATCCAGTATTCACACCAATGTGTTTCTATGACAGCCATGCATAACTTTGCCGTTGTTGTTGCATGACTAAGTAATGTAGATGCAAACTCCAAAACATTCTTCAAGCTTGAATTTAGTATTGTTTGTATGGCAGATACTGAGAAGATTTAGGGCCTGATTTAGATTTTGGCAGACAAGTTACTCTGCCACAAAGGTGACGGATGTCCGTCTTTCAAAATCTAAATCCTGTTATGTCCTATGGGATTCAAATTTGGACGGACAGGATATCCAACACCGTTGTGACGGAGTAGCTCATCTGCAAATATCTAAATGAGGACCTTAGTTTCAACTGTCCGCTCTTTTTGTCTGCCCACATTTAAAAAAGGCTAATGCAAAATTAAGCATTGTATATGATCATAACCACTTAAATTTGGTGAAAAAGCATAATAAATTCACAACTTGTCCAGACATGGTGGCCCAAAATATGCATTGGCTGGGAACCCAAATTTCTTTAAATGTCACTAGATCATAGGGGATGAACTAGCTTTTCAATCAAAAACAACTTTGTAGTAATGTTCTCCAGGTGGTGTGAGAAAACTCAAAGTGGAGTTGGAGAATTTACTTTTTGTTTTTAATAATCTAAGCACTTTTTTATATTTGAAGGTAAAACAAAATGCAAGTGGATCTGTCATGAAAAATACTGGGCAATTAGACCAATGCTTCTCATGGCATGTCATCAGAAGCATTTGCACTGTAAACTCTACACACGTACAGTAAGGATATTTAGGACCCAGTTTCAGGTTTGGCAAAGAGGGCATTCTGTTGTAACCAACACTCTCTCCACCAAACTGTAGGTCTACACCATCCCCCATGTAGAGCTCCAGAGAGCAAAATTATGTTGAAAACAGAACGAAATATTTCTGTGAATACATACTCCTTCAACAGCACATACCCAGTTGGTCCTTTGGAGCTATACCCACCCGACCATCCACCCAACTTAGAGTAAGCAGTCAAATGGCCTTTGTTGCAGTCTGTAACCACCAGGTAAAACCTGACAGTGAGGGACAGTAAAAGTAAACAATTAACCTCTACACAATGGGAAAAAACTCCTCTTGTGTGGTGGCCATTAGTTTCACATTTTTCAAAAACAAACTTACTCTTTGGGAGGTTCTTTCTGAAAAATGCAAAACTTTGGAAAAGTTTGATGGATGGCCATCATGTTTGATGGTGCCACCCTTGATCCTGTCTGACATTGACAGGAACGGCCATGGCAGTGGTTCCTGTAACGTACAGATTTGGCAGACAGAGTAAAGATAGAATAGCAAACATAGGCGGTCATTACAACATTGGTGGTAAAAACCGCTTACCGCCCTGCAGAAGGCTGCCAACACATCACCGAGCCGCGGAATTCCGCCACAGCTATTATGACCCACAGCACGGAATCCGCCAAAAATTCAGACACCCACACAAGTCCGCCACACCAAAGGTCAGTGATAAACTGGCGAAAAAATATCCTCCACTCTCACACCAACAGAAATACGCCCACACTATCATGACACACGAATCCACGCAGCGGTCTTTCAACCGCGGTATTCCATTGGCGGTACACATGGCCACGCTCAAAATACACACACTCTTACAAAACACAGCCACATTGGACAATTCCAAATACACACACCTGATACACATACACACACTACTCCCACACACTCAATACAATATAAAACACACACCCACATCACCTACAAACACCTACGACCAAAAATCCAGAATGAAGGCCAGAGAGAGACACCACAAACAACTACCAAGCATCCACAGGTACACAATACCATCACCCACAGAACTTCCACGCACCTCACACAACACACCACTAAATATCACCCCAACTATCACCACACACATCACCCACACCACCCCATGGCACGGCAAAGACACCCCAGGTTCTCGGAGGAGGAGCTCAGGGTCATGGTGGAGGAAATCGTCCGGGTAGAGCCACAGCTATTCGGATCACAGGTGCAGCACACCTGCATTGCTAGGAAGATAGAGCTATGGTGAAGAATCGTGGACAGGGTCAACGCAGTGGGACAGCACCCAAGAAATCGGGATGACATCAGGAAGAAGTGGAACGATCTACGGGGGAAGGTGCGTTCCGTGGTCTCAAGATACCACCTTGCGGTTCAGCGGACTGGCGGCGGACCCCCACCTCCTCCCCCACAACTAACAACCTGGGAGGAGCAAGTCTTGGCGATTCTGCATCCTGAGGGCCTTGCAGGAGAAGATGGAGGAATGGACTCTGGACAAATCTTAACTATTACATCCCCCACCCTACCTGCATGCCATCACACACCCCCACCCTCACCCCCATCACTCTGACACCTCACAAATGTTCCACCATCACAAACCATACATCCCAACACCAAGCCCTGCATGCAACAACAAAGCATGGACACCCATCACCAAAGCATGCCCACTGCAGATACCCATACACCCCCCTAAACCATCATCACACAAGGTTCTAACAGGAATGCAAGCACTGGGGTACACCGACACCCACCCATTGCACACCATGGCACACACAGATGTAATAAACTTCCTTTTATACTCCTGCAGGACCCCTACCCAACATCACCGGACAGGAGGGTCCACACATGTCCACACCACCAACAGAAGAGGCCCACAGTGATGACAGCAGCACTGTCCAACTGGATCTAGATGACCAGCCGGCCCATCGGGGACCTCTGGACAGTTGGTTCCCCTCACACAGTCACAGGCCACCACAGACCTTCCCCCCTCTGGAAACACCAGCACAGCACCCACCCAGCGGGCCCATATCTCTGTCCCCAGGACATGTCAATCAGCAGTGTGTCCACCACTACAGAGAACCCAGGCTAACCCACCACCCCAACAACAAGAGGGATCTGGGGGCAGTGGTAGTGGGCACACAGTCCAGGGGACAGAGGCCCAGGAACACAGGGGAATTGGGAGGGTTGCTGTGCGACGTGTAGGACAGGCCCAGGGAACCCACTCTCCACGAGGCCCTCTCCTCCATCATGGGAGCCTACCACCACTCCCAGGAGAAGATGGCAATGGTACTAGCCAAGCTTCAGGAGACCCAGCGCCTGCAGGAGGAACAGTATTTGGGCTTCAGGGAGGAACTCAGAGCCATCAATTCCACCCTGGGAACCATCGTAGGGGTGCTGAAGGAAGTACTCAACACCAGGAGGGACACTGTGGCACAACAAGGGGCCCCTGACACTAGCATGGATGATGAACTGCCCACCACCTCCGCCAGACAGGAGGCACCGCCACAGGACCACTACACCAGCACCCCACACCCTGCAGAGGGAGAACCACCCCGCAAACGGTCCCTGACATCCAGGACAAAGACAGAGAATGATGCCAAGACCCCCGCCAAAAAAGGAGACCACCCGGAATGTCATCCCTCTGTCCTACTTTGTCACCCTGTCCATCCTTAACCTGCCCCGGCTCCACTTCCTATGCCCATTTGGGCAATGCACCTGTGAGACTAATAGACTGGACTCTGCCATGGACATTCCTCCACCATCAACCCTCACCATTTTTCAACCCCCTCCAACATTTTGCACCTAAATAAACACCCTTGAAGCACAAAACAATCTGGAGTCAGTCTGTGATTTCGGAATAGTGTATTAGCAATTACTGTGGCAAAATGCACTTTCAATTGTAATGTCAACATACTTATGTCACAAAGCTCTAGTCCATGAGGAATCAAAGCAGATGTCACACAGTGGCACCCACATCTGTGAAATCATAAAGTGACAACTCAGTGACCATACACTGGGTGAAAACCACAGACAGTAGAGAGGTAGTAGTGTTAAAGTACATGTAGTAGGCAGGTTTGTATTCTTACCTGTGTCTCACTGGAAATATTGCAGGATCACTGAGTTCCTGTTGTCCATGTGCACTTCTTCTGCTTCCTCGTCTTCACTGTCCACAGGCTCCACAGCTGCAACACCGCCGCCATCTGGACCATCCTCCTGCAGAAAAGGCACCTGTCGTCGCAAAGCCAAGTTGTAAAGCATACAGCAGGCCACGATGATCTGGCACACCTTCTTTGGTGAGTAGAATAGGGATCCACCTGTCATATGGAGGCACCTGAACCTCACCTTCAGGAGGCCGAAGGTCTGTTCGATCACCCTCCTAGTTCGCCCATGGGCCTCATTGTAGCGTTCCTCTGCCCTTGTCCTGGGATTCCTCACTGGGGTCAGTAGCCATGACAGGTTGGGGTAACCAGAGTTACATGCAAATGGTGAGGGACAACTGTTAGACACACACCAACCTGGAGTGATATCCCCAGACCCAGACAACCATTCCTACTGACTTGCGTCCAGGTGCTCACCTAATAGCCACACACGGTGCCTCTGTAGTTGACCCATCACATAAGGGATGCTGCTATTCCACAGGATGTAAGCATCATGCACTGAGCCAGGAAACTTGGCATTCACATGGGAGATGTACTGGTCTGCCAAACACACCATCTGCACAGTTATGGAATGATAACTCTTCCGGTTTCTCTACACCTGTTTACTCCTGCGTGTGGGGACCAAAGACACATGTGTCCCATCAATGGCACCTATGATGTTGGGGATATGTCCCAGGGCATAGAAGTCTCCTTTCACTGTAGGCAAATCCTCCACCTGAGGGAAAACGACGTACCTCCGCATGTGTTTCTGCAGGGCAGACAACACTGTGGACAACACGATGGAAAACATAGGCTGGGACATCCCTGATCCTATGGTCACTGTTGTTTGAAATAACCTACTTGCAAGGAAATGGAGTACTGACAGCACCTGCACTTGAGGGGGGATTCCTGTTGGATGGCGGATAGCTGACATCAGGTCTGGCTCCAACTGGGCACACAGTTCCTGGACTGTGGCACGGTCAAGTCTGTAGGTGATGATCACATGTCTTTCCTCCATTGTCGACAGGTCCACCAGCGGTCTGTACACTGGAGGATGCCGCCATCTCCTCACATGTCCCAGCGGACGGTGCCTATGAAGGACAACAGCAAGCACAGAGTCAAACAACTCAGAGATACGTAAACACAGCTTACACCGAACACTAATCATAATCCGATATTTGGCCTGTATGTGTGTTGAGGCTAGGCCTCGGTATGTGTGACGTAGTCAAAAATTAAGCCATGTGGGCCCCTGAAATGGCAGCTGCCAGACCTGTAAAGTGGGACAATGGTATGTGAGGTAACTGCGCTGGCGTTGTACACCGTCACGGTAGGCGGTCGAAGACCGCGGTGCAATCCTGCATTGGTTAACATTGGACCCTATGGGTCCCAGGAGCCAATGACGATGTACGCCGGTGGTGACGGTACGCACCGCCACGGACGTGACTGCCAATTTCTATCTGTTCAATCACTCGATACCTGATCTTCGACAGGAGAGGACCTACACTGCAAGTGCTGCTGTGACCTCGGTCTGGAAGAGACAATGGCTCGTGCGACTGGGAAAAGGGCCCCTGCCTTCACATCGGAGGAGTTGGAGAAACTTGTGGATGGGGTCCTCCCCCAGTACATGCTACTCTACAGTCCTCCAGACAAACAGGTAAATACACTGAGAGCATGCTGTATGGGCTATGCCTGTGTGGAGTGGGGTGGATAAAAGAAGGGGGGAGATTGAGGCCTTTATGAAATGACGGTTAGTGCATGTGCATAATGGCAAGGGTAGGGATGGGGGCCAATGACTGTGACGGTGCATTTGGTAATAACTTTTCTTTTCCCCCTGTACAATTCATGTAGGTCAGCGCCCACCAGAATAAAGATATTTGGCGTGCCATCGCCAAGGACGTCTGGACCCTGGGGGTCTACCACAGACGGAGCACCCAAAAGGTGGGAGGACATTCGCCGCTGGAGCAAGAAGATGGCGGAGGCCCAGCTGGGGATGGCCTCCCAATGTGGGAGGGGTGCCCGTCGCACCATGACCCCCCTGATGTTCAGGATCCTGGCGGTGGCGTACCCAGAGTTGGATAGGCGCTTGGGGGCATCACAGCAGCCACAAGGGGGTGAGTACACTCTTGTTCTGCTGATTTTGCGTGCAGTGGAGGTGTCTGGGTGGGGGAGGTGGGCTGTGGGTTTTCCTAGGCCAGGGCGAGTTTAGGAGGCAAGGTCTCTTTGTGCTGGCAGAGCCTGTGGCACCCCACCCCACCTGTGTAGAGTGCCAAGTACACCTAGTCAGGCTCCTGTGAAATTGCTGTGCGCAGATGTCGTCCATAGCCTTGTAGGCCATGTCCCAGGGATTGAACAGTGGAGGCCAAGTGCGCGGCGTAGTGCAGGGAGCTTCTCTGTCTGTCGTTTCCGCCAACGGTAGCAGTAATGCATGCACTCAACATGTCTTTCTTCTGTCGTTACCCCCCCTTTTTGTGGTCTCCCTGTTCTTGTGTGCATTAGCATCATCAGGCGGAGGAGCAGTGGCAACGGAGCAGGAGGGAGCTGCATCCCACATGGCCCTGGAAGGTGAGACAACGGAGTCTGAGTACACCAATGGGACGGAGGGTGAGGGGAGCTCCACGGCGGGGACAGGAGCTGACACCAGTGATACGGACTCGTCCTCTGATGGGAGCTCCCTTGTGGTGGTGGCCACATCTGTGATCCCCGCATCTACAGGTACAACTGCCACCACCCCTACCAGCACCGCCCTCTCAGCAACCCCTCAGCCTTTGCCCCGTGCCCGCTCACCCAGGAGGGTGGGCATCACCTTCGCCCCAGGCACCTCAGGCCCTGCCCCAGTCACCCCTGCTGCCCTCAGTGAGGAGGCCATTGACCTCCTCAGGTCCCTCACTGTTGGGCAGTCTACCATTTTGAATGCCATCCAGGGTTTAGAAAGGCAGTTGCAACAAACAAATGCATTCCTGGAGGGCATTCATTCTGGTCAGGCAGCCCTTCAGCAAGCTTTTTAGACTCTGGCCTCAGCACTGATTGCAGCCATTGTCCCTGTGTCTAGCCTCCCCCTCCAACTTCCTCTACCCAGACCCAGACCCCTCTACCTCAGCCTATCCCAAGCACACCTTCAGACCAGCATGCACACACGTCAACACACAAGAGAAGCTCTGGCAAACATAAGCACCACACATCCCACAGGCACTCACGCAAGCATCACACATATGCAGACACACCAACATCCACTGCCTCCACTGTTTCCCTCTCCTCCTCGTCTCCCTCCTCCCTCCCAGTCACGTCTCCACTCACACCTGCATGCACTACATCTACAGCCACTACTTCCATCATCAGCACACACACCACTACACCCAGCTCATGTGCAGTCACCACCCCCACTACCATTCACAATTCCCCTGTGTCCTCTCCCAGTGTGTCTGTGACGCCACCTCCCAAGGTACACAAACACAGGCACACACCCACCCAACAGCCATCCACCTCACGAAAGCCTCCAGCACATGCACCTTCACCCAAAGTCACCAAACCAACACCTCCTACAACCACAACCTCTTCCTCCACTCCCAAAACACCTCCAGCTACCCGTCCCAGTGTTTCCCAAAAACTTTTCCTGTCCAACCTTGACCTCTTTCCCACACCTCCCCCACCCCGTCCGCCTCCTAGGGCCCGACTCTCCAGGCCCCAACCTAGCACCTCAGAAATAACATCTCCGGGACCAGTGGTGCCTGTAGTCACTGGAATCTGGAGTGCACTGCCCACGAGGGCAGCCAGTGTGGCACGGAGCCACAGCACCGACAGTCCCCCACCTGTGAATCATCTAAAGTTGCCCAGTGCCCAGCGGGAGAGGTGGAATACTCCAGCCACCAAACCCAGAGGTACAGGTGGGAGTGTGGAGTCAGCTGCAACACCTTCCAAGGTGGGGAAGGGCCACAAGAAAGTCAGCAGGTCTGGGAAGAGCAGCACACCGGAGAAGACCGCCATCATCCCCGCTGCCCAGGAGCCCACCATCATCATCCCCTCTGTCCAGTAGCCCACCGCCAGCACCTGCCCTGCTGCCCAGGATCCCACTGCCAGCACCTGCTCTGCTGCCCAGGAGCCCACCGCCAGCACCTGCCCTGCTGCCCAAGAGGCCACAGCCAGCACCAGCCCTGCTGGGCCAGAGAGGACCGCCAGCGCCAGCCCCGCTGGGCCAGAGAGGACCACCAGCACCAGCCCTGCTGGGCCAGACAGGACCACCAGCGCCAGCCCCGCTGGGCCAGACAGGACCGCCAGCCCCGCTGGGCCAGAGAGGACCGCCAGCGCCAGCCCCGCTGTGCCAGAGAGGACCGCCAGCACCAGCCCCGCTGGGCCACAGAGGACCACCAGCACCAGCCCCGCTGGTCCATGAAGGATCGCCAGCAACTGAGTCACTCCAATGGACACCGCCGCCACATGCACCGCTGAACAGTGCACCGCTGCTATAAGCACTGCTGAACAGGGCACTGCCGCCACAAGCACCGCTGAACAGGGCACCACCCCCGCAAGCACCACTGAACAGGGAACCTGCCGCCGCAAGACCGCTGAATAGGGCACCACTGCCACAAGCACCGCTGGCCATGAGCGCCAAGGGCACTGACGCTACTTAGTCCATCACGAGCAGGATGAAGCACTCTGGGCACCATGCCCCCTCCAGAACCAGTGGAGACTGTCATCCACTACCTCTGTCCTTAGCAGGATGAAACACTCTGGGCACAAGGCCCCCTCCAGAACCAGTGGAGACTGTTATCCACTTGAGAGACTGTGGCTTAGCACTCCCCAGGATGGAACAGTGGGCAACCCACCCACTGTAGAGACTTGAGAGACTGTGGCTTTGCACTCCCCAGGATGGAACAGTGGGCAACCCACCCACTGTAGAGACTTGAGAGACTGTGGCTTTGCACTCCCCAGGATGGAACGGTGGGCATGTGGCCCTCTCATGGATTTGGCGTTGTGCACTCAACCGGCTGAGGTGTCCCCCCTTTACCCCCCCTGAGGTGCCTGTTTTCTTGTTCTCTGATGCCCCTGCAGTGTTCTCTCCGTCATGGTCGGGGATCTTTTGTGGGCCTCGCCCATACCGTGTGGGCCCATTGTTCCACGGACTTCATTGGAGCACTACCTGGACTACTAAGCTTGGTGTATATTTTGTTTATAGTGTATATATATATATTTTTGCGTACTTGATTTTAATATATTACAATGGTTACACTAATTTTCATTTGTCTTTGCATTCTTCCGGGGTGATTGGGGGGTGTAACTGTAATGTATCATGCTGTATTGGTGTGTGTGTTGTAGTGGGTGAGGGTGGGGGTGGGGGTGTTGCGTGTTGCGTGTGTGTGTCCCTGTTTTTTCCCTCCCCTTCCCTGTGTCATAGGTGCAGTACTCACCATTGTCTTCGCCGCCGGCGTTCGTGCTCCTGGTAGAGGAGCAAGAAGATAAGGGCTGGCAGGATGTGCAGCACTGGTTCCATGGCGTCCGGATTCCTCGTGGGGTAGAGTAGAGTAGAGGTGAGCGTTTTCCCTTCGAAGTCCTGTTTCCGCTGTGTTTTTGTCTGCGGTGAATCCACCCTGGAAAAGGGGGTGGATTGGTAGGTTGTGATACTGTGGGCGGTACTTTGTCTTCCGCCTGTCTGTTGGCGGTGACCGCCGCGCTGTTTGTTTGTACCGCCATGGCGGTCGGAGTGTTAAAGTGACTGTCTTTGTTGGTGGTTTCCGGCACGGTCATAATTCCAATTTTTCTACCGCCAGCCTGTTGGCGGTCTTACTGTCGCTTTAACTCCATCCGCCAGGGTTGTAATGACCACCATAATGTGCTAAACTGTCCTCCCTGTCAGAGGTACGACATTTACCACTTTTGCAACTTGGTGGACCCCCTCCAGGCTCCAAATGAGATCCACAGATATTCTTTATCTAAATTATCACAAAACGGGCCTTAATGGGCTGCAATCTGACATATTAGGGGTAGCCTTTGAAACAGATACCTTGAAAGATTTCAATAGGCTACATTACAGCCAAATTATGCAAAGTTACAAATAATGACATGAGATGCAAATCTGTCATTTTGCAACATATTCAGAGCAACATGCATCCTTGTGTTGATTTTTTGACACCAGGACACATTTAACAAAATCACAATGAAAACAGCTACCAGTTTTCTGTTGTTCACAATCCGGTTTTACTGTAAATGTCATGTTTCACCGTATTTTTGTGTGAAATGGTACATGATTATGCAAAGATGCATAAAGGCATATTTTGGAAGCTTTGAGTAACCAGCGTAACATAAATTTTTCAAAGTTAGCAAACAACACCAGCGTAATTTAAATTTCTCCCAGGCCTGCTCTGAATCAGAGCCAAAGTTTGATAATTAGCCTTCCTTGGACAGATATGATAGATGTGCATTCAAAGTGCCTCCTCATATGGTCCAAATGCTTTCTTTCACACTCAAACAAAATCAAGAATTATTGCAGTATACCAACAGAGATATATAGTAAGCAATAATTTCTGGTGGTAACTAATTATTTTCTCATGTGTCAGATTACCAGTGGGAGCTCAGGTTGCAATGATCCACTTAGTTGCAGTATTCCTTGTATTTTATGATACATGCAATTTGAAGTTATTATGCAGTATTTCATAATTCCACCAACACTCATAACTTTATATTTGCAGCCTGATCTAGATTTTGACAGACAGGCCTCTGTTCCTCCATCAACAAAGGACTCATCTCTCTGCCAGGCCATTGGATATCAATCCACCACATTTTGGGTTTGTCTTGACCAACTGTCATTTATCATACTAAAGGATTGTCCAGAGTGGCAGTTCCTCTGTAATGGAGAAGGAGTGTTGCACAGCTGCTCAGTGCCAGCAATTAAAAAATAAAATGACAATCAAACAATTTTATCATCATTTAATTTTCATTTCCAGACTGAGCCATGCAAGAATAGGGAGTAGCAGGGGCCAGGCCATTACAGAGAGGAGGAGCAGTGGGCACTGTATTTGAGCATGTCAGTTTGTCTGGCGATTTTAGGATGGTCAAACTGACATTTCTATTTCTCCAACCCAACTATGTTATATAGTGGGGTGGAGAAAAGTCAAAGGCCCTCTGTCCCTGAGCAAGTGTTAAACCAGCCTGATCAGGCCTATCTAGGCATTGATTTCAAGCTTGGTAATAGCATGAGAGCTGCATCTGGATCATAGGAGCAGCATCTGAATTGAGTGGGGAATCTGGGAGCCTATGCTGTGTGGGTTCTGGGAACAGAGGAGCACCGAGGTGGCCACCAGCAGGACTGGGAGTTGCAGATTAGTATTTTATTTTAATTATAGTTTCCCCCAGTGCTTCCCCACGACGTTCTGTTGCCAGCAGCCAACACTGATTTCTTTCAGCTGAACCTAAGTTTTCCTCCTTTCTCCATCATCAGTCCTCGCATCCACCATTTACGTTGTCAGAGTGGTGTAGACGGACCCTCAAGATGAGCACAGAAATGGCAAAGAGACATTTTCCATGGTGGAGACATCTGTCAACTTTGACAGATGTGTCTGGCAACACATACATGATTAAAATGTACTCACAAACAAAACTTTCAGCTATCCTTAAACCACACAAAACAATTACCACTCAAAAAACTAATCATCAGCAGCAGACGTATGTCATCTTTTTTTGAAAAATGTCTAAAGAATAACCCAGGTCCTCTGTAAATGAATCTACTGTTATGATGGATGAGATAATTCGGACTGAATTCTAATTGTTAGGAGCACTGATTGAGACAACAATCATGAGCCAGAAGGGGAAATGTGGTAAGACTCGTGGCTAAGGTGACTGCTGTCTCAAATACCAAAAACATACAAGGACATCAAATAGTGGTTATGATTTGCTGGAAAAAGCCTTTGCTTCCAGGGTACACCAAGAGGACCTGGCAACATTTATGCTTTTTTCAGGTCCCTCAGCTTCATGCTTTCAGAGGAGAAGGTCTTTCTCATTTTACACACTGTAGGTAACGTGGGAATTCCAGGAGAACACATAATAGCTAAATCACTCTTTCCACACTCTCACACTCCTCATCCCTAACACAAATATCTACTCTAACGGCAACCTGGTAGGACCTTACATTTGGACAACAATTATACACCCCATATGTATAGACAACATTTATAAAGTTACTGCTAACAATGTAAGCTCTACCCACCCTTTTCAGATCTGCATAACACATACTTTCTCTCTTGATCTGATACAATACAAAGTAGATCATTTGTGTTAGCAAAAGCTTGAGCAGATTAATCTATGTTGCTAAGATTACAATTTTTGAGTTTTGATTTGGAAATAATATATTACTTCATTGTGGGACTTTATTTTATTCTTTTTATTAGTGTACAAACAAACATGACCTTTATGTTACCTAACACACACCAATCCGACAGAATACTGCCACATACACAAATCTGCCAGCCCAAAGGTCAGTTGGCGATACCAATACCCATACCGTTACACCAACAAAACAACGGCCACTACATCATGACCCACGAATCACCACGGCATTGAACATCGGTAAACCATTGGCAGTACACACAGCATGCTTATAATGGACACCCAAACACAAAACAACACAATATTGGCCAATACCAAAAACACACACCTGACACTCATGCACACATCACACCCACCCACCTAGAACACTAAAAAACACCCACCCACATTACACACAACCCTTTACAAATACTAATCATTGCCACCAGACTGACACCAAGACCACATACACCTATACATCCCTCACGCACCCCACTTCACACACCCAACAACAGTACCCAACACCCACACACTTACACACACCACACAACACCCATGTCCCCACAAAAGCCTCCCCGTTTCACAGATGAGGAGTTGAGGGTCATGGTAGAGAAAATAGTCAGGGTAGAGCCACAGCTCTTTGGAGCACAGGTACAGCAGAAATCCATTGCCAGGAAGATGGAGCTATGGCAGAGAATCGTGGACAGGGTGAAGGCCGTGAGACAGCATCCAAGAAAGAGGGACAACATCAGGAAGAGTTGGAATGACCTAAGGGGGAAGGTACATTCTATAGCAGCAAGACACCAGCTGCCATGCAGAGGACTGGCGGTCGAACCCCACCTCCTCCCCCACTGCTCACAGCACGGGAGGAGAAAGTCTTGGCAATACTGCATCCTGTGGGACTCACTGGAGTAGCTGGTAGACTGGACACTGGTGGGTCAATATTTACTACTTATCACTCCCCCATACCTGCATGTTATCTCACCCCGCACCCTCACTCCCATTACTCCACTCCATCCCACACACTGCACCTACACATATGACTAATCACGATACCCAGCTCTGCATGCCTTACCAATGCATGGACAGCCCTCCAAGCCCTGCATGGACACCCATCACTAAAGCATGCACAGCATAGGGGAACTAACAATCCCACAAAACATCAATATAAACAATACAAGGTGGCAGGGAAACAGCAACGATAGAGCGGAAGCTAGGGGTGTACAATATGTCACAGCCATGAAGCATAATACATCACTTACATCTCGCAGGTGCCCAAGGCAATGTTAGTGGAGAGGAAGTGCCGCAACAAATCAGTCCCCCAACAGAAGATGCCCCCAGTGATGACAGTAACTCTGGACTTCAAGATCTGGATCAACAACCTGGCCCATCAGGAACCACTGGACAGCTGGTGAGCCCACGCAGTCCACCACAGAGCCTCCCCCATCAGTATTCAATACCCAGCACCCACCCAGTATACCCATACCTCTGTCCCCAAGACACATCAATCAGCAGTGACTGAGTTCCTGGGTGTCCATCTTGAAGTGGAAAATGTACATTTGGAAACATGTATTCATCGGAAACCAACAGCCTGCAATTCGATTCTTCATGGCAACAGAGGTCATCCAAAGGATTTAAAATGGAGCATCCCATATGCTCAATTTTTGCACGTTCATGTGACATAACATTTGAGAAAGAAATATCTGCGATGATAGAACGATTCCATTAGAAAGGATATTCGCAAAAGGTTCTCATGGATGTGAATGAAAGGGTAAAAAACAAGAAAAGAGAGGACTTGCTGTTTAAATCTCAATACTTTAGGGCACAGGGAACTGTTGAGTCTTCCCAACTTAGATTATTTCAGGAGTTCAATAAAGAACACAAGCCACTAAAAACTATCCTGACACTCAATTGGCATTTTCGAAACATGATGAACACATTAGGACAAGGATTGGCCACACCCTCAGATCACATTTAAAAGAAAGTGTGATCATTAAGGTACATTTTAAACAAAACTTTGTTTATTAAAAAGGATAATACAACATGGTTGGCAAAACACAGTCTGGGGTTTTGGAGCTGTGGTCATTGCAAAGCATGCAAATAAGCTGTGAATACACAGTCTTTTGTGACATTTGAGCAAAGAGAGTGCCACATTGCAGAGAGGATCACATGTGATACCGAATTTGTAGTGTATGTCATCCAATGTCTAAATAAATATGCTGGGAATTCCATTCATAACCTTAAGATTTGATTCTTGCAACATCTTAGAGCTATTAAGAATCAAGATAGATCATATCCCATGGCGAAACATTTTTGGGATGTGCATGAAGGAGATTGTAAGAGTTTGACTTTTTATGGCATTAAACATGTTGGGATAGACCCTACAAAATGAGAGAGAGGACTGGAATTAAAAAGAATGGAATACAGGGGTTTGAAGCTTAAAGGGGCAACATCAAGTATATATATATATATATATCGCCCGCCAGCCCAGCGGGAAACTCAGAATTACCGCGGCGGTCTTCTGACCGCGCAGCGGTATTCTGACGGCGGGACTTTGACCCCCAATAGGCCTAAGGGCAACACAAACCATGTACTCCGAAAGTGGAATGCGAACCACGAATGAACCCCAGACCTAGTGTAGTGTGTAGAGGGTTGCTGGGAGTGTAAGAAAGCACTAAGGGTGTCCAAGATACCCCACCCCAAGACCCTGAAAAGTAGGAGTAAAGTTAACCTACTACCCCAGAAAGACAGTGAAGTTGAGATAGGGGATTCTGCAAAGACAACAACTGACTGCAAAGCACTGAAGACAGATTCCTGGACCTGAGGACCTACAAAGGAAGGGGACCAAGTCCAAGAGTCAAGCAAGTGTCCGGGGGGGGCAGGAGCCCACTAAACTCCAAATGAAGGTGCAAAAGGGCTGCATTCGGGTGGAAGAAGCCGAAGATTCAGTAACAACGGAAGGTGCCAGGAACTTCTCCTTTGGTCAGAAGATGTCACACGGCGTGCTGGAGGATGCAGGGTTATTTCCACACAGAAAGACCGCAAACAAGCCTTGCTAGCTGCAAGAGTTGCAGTTGAAGATTCTGGGTGCTGCCAGGTCCCAGGAAGGACCAGGAGGTCGCCCCTTGGAGGAGGAGACAGAGGGGGTGCTCAGCAACACGGAGAGCCCACGCAGAAGCAGGCAGAACCCAAAGAAGCACCAGAACAGGTGTTCAGAATGTATGAGCACAACGGTTGACTCAGCAGAACAAAAGAGGGTCCCACGAAGTCGGAGTCCAACTTAGCGAGTTGAGCAATGCAGGACAGAGTGCTGAGGACCTGGGCTAGGATGTGCATGAAGGAAGTCTTGCAAAAGTGCACAGAAGCCCAAGCAGTTGCATGTAGAAAAGGTGATAACAAATTTTAGTTTTAATATAAATCATTTGTTTCTAAGGTGATTTTTAATATGTGAAAAAGCCTTCTGATGGGATTTCTTGAATCATGTTTGAGAGAAAACTGTTTTCTCATCATTTTCCCAGAGAGGTTATGGAAGGTGCTCCCGAAGCTAAAATGAGAACATGTTTTCTGTAAATTCACATTATCTTTGTTAGCCATAGAAAAATGAATTCTGACATTCGCAGAAAAGCATGTACTTCGAACAGGAGTCTGTTGATCCCCTTGACTGCAGCCTGCCCTAAAGAACAACTAGAAGGCTAATAGTCTTACTTATGACAAAAGTGTGGCACACCGGAAGCCATCTTGATTGAATCAAACTGGTGAAATTTAAAACATTTACTTTAAAAAAAGAAGCAAAATGAGGGTTTCATTTTGTCATAGAAATTATGGTTAGTGATGTAGAAAGGTCAAATTAGAATGCATTTTAAATGAGTTCTCAAATATCTTCCTCTTCTAATTCACTAAAACATTCTGACATGTAGACTGAAACATGCACTTTCAACAGCTGCAGCAGACTGCCAGTTAACTCTCTGGTGTTACAGTGTTCTAATGAGCAACTATAGTGCTAACATTCTGAAAATATGTGAAAAATGTGGCACATCAGATTAGGGTGATTCATAACAAATATTTCTCCCAAGAAGGCCGGCAAAGGAAAAAAGAGCCCAAAGGTAGCACAGATATCATCCAAATGTAGCCTAAATGTAGCCCAATGAGAGAAATGTGCAAAACACTTAGGGACATGTTTATACTTTTTAGTGCAAAACTGCACTAATGCAGTTTTGCACCAAAAAGTTTAGCACTAGCTTGCCCCATTCCTGAGCACCAGCCGGGCTCCATATATATGGAATGGCACAAGTCGGTGCAAAGGGTGGGCTAGCATAAAAAAAATTACGTTAGCCGGGTGGGGCTGGCGGCATGGGAGATGGGGGTTTTGCACCAAAAAATGACATTAGGCTGGTTAGAGTAAAAAAAAATGACTCTAACCAGCCTAGCGTCATTTTCTGATGCAAAGCCATCCATACCAAATGACACCTGTTTTAGAAAAGACAGGAGTCATGCCTACCACCCCAATGGCCAGTAAAGGGGACCAGTGTCCCCCAGGCATGGCCATTGAACTCTGTGCCATTCAGGGGGCCCCAAGTTGGGCCCCCAATGGCACTTTAATTTAAAAACAAAACATACATATCTACACTTACCCTACGTACCTGGTATGGGGTCCCCCATCCTCCGGTGTCCCACTGGTGTGGGTGGGGGTTGTTCCTGGGGCTTGAGGAGGGCACCTGTGGACTAATTCCATGGTATTAAACCATGGAAATTGGTCCACAGGTGCCTTAATGCCTGGTCTGACGAAGGCGCCCATTGGTCATTTTAGCACAGAGGGATAAATATGGGGATATGGGGTTAGCACCATTTTGTAGGTGGGAACGCCTACCTTGCATCTCTTTGATGCAAGGTAGGTTCACACTTCTAAAAATGGTGCAAACTCCAATATGTTGACGTTAGACGGGTCTAATGTCAAAATATAAATATGAATTTAGTTTTGTGCTGAATTCGCATAGAAAAAGTATGTAAATTTGGTGCAAATGAGGTATAAATATGCCACTTAGAGCTAGATCTGCAAGAAGTCGGGCATTGGTCCAGATGCGCCACTTTTCTTGCTTCGCCCCTTCCCCACCTAACAACACCATGGTTGTGCTGTACGTACAATATGGTGCATCCATTTCCACAATAGCATTCTAATTTATGACACTATTGTGGCGTTTTGGTGGACTAGCGCTAGTGCAGCAAAGCACTTGGGAAGCCAGAAGCTATCCTGAGCTGGCGTTAAAAATTTTGGAAAAATGTTGCAGTGATATCTTGTAGATTTCACTGCACCATTTTTTGCATTCTCCCTTTGTGGGAACACCCCCTTGAATACATTGTACCTGGTGCAGGTATAATATAGCACATGGGGTTACAAAGTGGTGCAATGCTAGCATTCCACCACTTTGAAAATATGGCAAAGGAGAATGGCCTTCTTAACGCCACATTAGGGCAAACAAAATGACTCTAGTGTGGCGGTTAAAGGCACTAGGGCCTAGTATATCTGGCCCTTAATTTATTTTGTTTTTTTTAGCAGATTTATATTGTGCATACTTGCCCTGAAGGTATTGGAGTGCTTTACATGAGCATCAGTTGCATTACACAGGGAGAGATTCATTTTAGGGCTTTGGGTATAGGAAGATTAAGGGCCTAACCCAGAGGGTTGCTGGGAGTGTAAGAAAGCACTAAGGGTGTCCAAGATACCCCACCCCAAGACCCTGAAAAGTAGGAGTAAAGTTAACCTACTACCCCAGAAAGACAGTGAAGTTGAGATAGGGGATTCTGCAAAGACAACAACTGACTGCAAAGCACTGAAGACAGATTCCTGGACCTGAAGACCTACAAAGGAAGGGGACCAAGTCCAAGAGTCAAGCAAGTGTCCGGGGGGGCAGGAGCCCACTAAACTCCAGATGAAGGTGCAAAAGGGCTGCATTCGGGTGGAAGAAGCCGAAGATTCAGTAACAACGGAAGGTGCCAGGAACTTCTCCTTTGGTCAGAAGATGTCACACGGCGTGCTGGAGGATGCAGGGTTATTTCCACACAGAAAGACCGCAAACAAGCCTTGCTAGCTGCAAGAGTTGCAGTTGAAGATTCTGGGTGCTGCCAGGTCCCAGGAAGGACCAGGAGGTCGCCCCTTGGAGGAGGAGACAGAGGGGGTGCTCAGCAACACGGAGAGCCCACGCAGAAGCAGGCAGAACCCAAAGAAGCACCAGAACAGGTGTTCAGAATGTATGAGCACAACGGTTGACTCAGCAGAACAAAAGAGGGTCCCACGAAGTCGGAGTCCAACTTAGCGAGTTGAGCAATGCAGGACAGAGTGCTGAGGACCTGGGCTAGGATGTGCATGAAGGAAGTCTTGCAAAAGTGCACAGAAGCCCAAGCAGTTGCATGTAGAAAAGGTGATAACAAATTTTAGTTTTAATATAAATCATTTGTTTCTAAGGTGATTTTTAATATGTGAAAAAGCCTTCTGATGGGATTTCTTGAATCATGTTTGAGAGAAAACTGTTTTCTCATCATTTTCCCAGAGAGGTTATGGAAGGTGCTCCCGAAGCTAAAATGAGAACATGTTTTCTGTAAATTCACATTATCTTTGTTAGCCATAGAAAAATGAATTCTGACATTCGCAGAAAAGCATGTACTTCGAACAGGAGTCTGTTGATCCCCTTGACTGCAGCCTGCCCTAAAGAACAACTAGAAGGCTAATAGTCTTACTTATGACAAAAGTGTGGCACACCGGAAGCCATCTTGATTGAATCAAACTGGTGAAATTTAAAACATTTACTTTAAAAAAAGAAGCAAAATGAGGGTTTCATTTTGTCATAGAAATTATGGTTAGTGATGTAGAAAGGTCAAATTAGAATGCATTTTAAATGAGTTCTCAAATATCTTCCTCTTCTAATTCACTAAAACATTCTGACATGTAGACTGAAACATGCACTTTCAACAGCTGCAGCAGACTGCCAGTTAACTCTCTGGTGTTACAGTGTTCTAATGAGCAACTATAGTGCTAACATTCTGAAAATATGTGAAAAATGTGGCACATCAGATTAGGGTGATTCATAACAAATATTTCTCCCAAGAAGGCCGGCAAAGGAAAAAAGAGCCCAAAGGTAGCACAGATATCATCCATATGTAGCCTAAATGTAGCCCAATGAGAGAAATGTGCAAAACACTTAGGGACATGTTTATACTTTTTAGTGCAAAACTGCACTAATGCAGTTTTGCACCAAAAAGTTTAGCACTAGCTTGCCCCATTCCTGAGCACCAGCCGGGCTCCATATTTATGGAATGGCACAAGTCGGTGCAAAGGGTGGGCTAGCATAAAAAAAATTACGTTAGCCGGGTGGGGCTGGCGGCATGGGAGATGGGGGTTTTGCACCAAAAAATGACATTAGGCTGGTTAGTGTAAAAAAAATGACTCTAACCAGCCTAGCGTCATTTTCTGATGCAAATCCATCCATACCAAATGACACCTGTTTTAGAAAAGACAGGAGTCATGCCTACCACCCCAATGGCCAGTAAAGGGGACCAGTGTCCCCCAGGCATGGCCATTGAACTCTGTGCCATTCAGGGGGCCCCAAGTTGGGCCCCCAATGGCACTTTAATTTAAAAACAAAACATACATATCTACACTTACCCTACGTACCTGGTATGGGGTCCCCCATCCTCCGGTGTCCCACTGGTGTGGGTGGGGGTTGTTCCTGGGGCTTGAGGAGGGCACCTGTGGACTAATTCCATGGTGTTAAACCATGGAAATTGGTCCACAGGTGCCTTAATGCCTGGTCTGACGAAGGCGCCCATTGGTCATTTTAGCACAGGGGGATAAATATGGGGATATGGGGTTAGCACCATTTTGTAGGTGGGAACGCCTACCTTGCATCTCTTTGATGCAAGGTAGGTTCACACTTCTAAAAATGGTGCAAACTCCAATATGTTGACGTTAGACGGGTCTAATGTCAAAATATAAATATGAATTTAGTTTTGTGCTGAATTCGCATAGAAAAAGTATGTAAATTTGGTGCAAATGAGGTATAAATATGCCACTTAGAGCTAGATCTGCAAGAAGTCGGGCATTGGTCCAGATGCGCCACTTTTCTTGCTTCGCCCCTTCCCCACCTAACAACACCATGGTTGTGCTGTACGTACAATATGGTGCATCCATTTCCACAATAGCATTCTAATTTATGACACTATTGTGGCGTTTTGGTGGACTAGCGCTAGTGCAGCAAAGCACTTGGGAAGCCAGAAGCTATCCTGAGCTGGCGTTAAAAATTTTGGAAAAATGTTGCAGTGATATCTTGTAGATTTCACTGCACCATTTTTTGCATTCTCCCTTTGTGGGAACACCCCCTTGAATACATTGTACCTGGTGCAGGTATAATATAGCACATGGGGTTACAAAGTGGTGCAATGCTAGCATTCCACCACTTTGAAAATATGGCAAAGGAGAATGGCCTTCTTAACGCCACATTAGGGCAAACAAAATGACTCTAGTGTGGCGGTTAAAGGCACTAGGGCCTAGTATATCTGGCCCTTAATTTATTTTGTTTTTTTTAGCAGATTTATATTGTGCATACTTGCCCTGAAGGTATTGGAGTGCTTTACATGAGCATCAGTTGCATTACACAGGGAGAGATTCATTTTAGGGCTTTGGGTATAGGAAGATTAAGGGCCTAATAACAACATTGGCGGTATTGACTGTCTACCCCCACGGCGACGGCCGCCAACATACCGCCGCCGTGGCTACCAGCCGTCTATGCGTATCATGACCACCAACGTTATTTTGCCAGAATGCTGGAAGAACATGGCTGACGGTCATGGTGGTGGACAGCGGCAAGGCGGCGCTCTTGACAGCAGCACCGCCACACCAGCAGAACACTGCTGACCGTATCAAGGTGGACGCTGCTGCTGACAGCAGTGCCGCGGACTGTCTCCAGCCAGAGGACCACCTGCAAAAAGGTAAGTAAGGTTCTCTGACTGGAGAGGGGGCTATGGGGTGTTATGTGTATGTAGGGGGGGGTGTATGTATGTTTTGGTATGCGTGCATGCAGGTGTGAGTCACGTTGGATGCATGTGTGAATGAGCGATTGTTAGTGTTGTGTGTTGTGAATGCATGTGTGTGACAAGCTATGCTGGTGTGTGTTGCGGTGTGTGGGTATGTATGACCGCATGCGTGGGTGGTGGTGGGTATGTGTGTGTGCATGTGTCTGTATGGGAGCGCGTGTGGGTGTGCATATGTGCGAGGGGCAGGAGAGGGAGGGGGAGGGTTGGGGAGGAATCTGGGGAGGGAGCAGGGAAGACCCCTATCAGTGCCAGGGAAGGGATTCCCTGGCACTGATATTGCTAAACCCAATGGTTTTCGTGGCAGTAAATTTGGCACAAAAACCATGGTGGAAGGCCAGGTCATAATCCAGATGGTGGGATTGTGACGGCCGCCTGGCTGGAGACCGAAGTCTCCAACCCATCGGCCGTTGTGTGTTAAAGTGGTGGTCAAGGGTGGCGCTAACCGTCAGAGTCCAAATTCCATTTTTTTTACCGCTGGCCTGTTAACATCGAAAGCCAGGGTTGTAATGAGGGCCTAAGTGATTTGATCAGATTCACAGGAATGTCAAGCAGATGCCGAAACTCAAACCTAGTTCCTCAGTTGTAAAGTCTGCATCTCTGGCCTTAACGCCACATTCACTCTCCTAAGTGTAACATATAATGAAGTGATCAAATGGATAAAAAATGAATGTAGAAAATAAGTTAAAAGTGCTGTGTCGATATTTGAGAACTCATTTTAGTTTGTTAGAGCACTAACCATCATTTCTATGGGAATTAAACCATCTAATTTGTATAACTTCCAAAGGAAATGCTTTAGGTATTACAGTTTTGATCACATCGAGATAATGTAAGTCTTGCCACACATTTATAATAAATGTAGAATGTTAGCAATCTGGTTGTTCATTAGAACTCTGTGGGAAGACGGATGTCAGGAGCATGAACTTGGATATTTGAGGGGAAGGAGGAGGACACAGAGGCAATAAGTTGAACACTCTGGGCATAGACGAGGGGCAGTGGCAGCACAACGGGCCATGGAGGGCTGGGGAAAGGGAGGCAGAGCAACAAACCAACCATGCAGAACAGGCAAGGGAGACTGTGGCAAAATAACAAACCTCTGAGGGCAGAAGGAAGAGGCGGTGGCAGTACGACCATACATGCCTAAAGACCTGATTCAAGATTATGGTCCTCATTACAACCCTGGCGGTCGGTGTTAAAGCGGCCGCTCCGGCATGTAGGTACCCCCCATGGTATTCCCTTTGGAGTGAGTGTGACTACAAGGGAACCCCCCCCGGCACTAGCCAGACCAGAGGCAAATCGCCCCCATCTACGGGCTATTTTAGACCTACCCCACCGTGAACTACCTGTTCAGGTAGGCCATACATTTTTCACTTTGAGCACCTCACTTATTGCGTGTGCTCCGACCCTGACGAATACCCCTGACCTACCAGCACTTAGTGAGGGCAGAAACATGTTGGTCATACGTATTCCTTTTTAGACTCTAAGAGGCATTATCCTCTAACGAGCCTTCTTTTTCCCCCCTGTTCTTAGCCATACCAGCATACACCCTCATTAAAACTAGCAGTAGCAATTGGTGACTTACTTGGTAATTTTATTTTTCACCCCATCTGGATCTCTGTAATTATCCAGTTAGTCTAATTTCAGCACTCCCTCTGGTTCTTTTAACCAAGAGGTTGAGTCCGCCCAAGTAGTATCATCTTACTTGGGCGGGGCTAGGTGGTCAAATGATGAAGCAAGACACTATTATGTGTGTGAGACCACCTAGTCCGTAAGGGAACTCCCCCCTCCACCTGTAGAACTACATAGCACCCCCTTATTCGGACAGTTTCCCACCATGACTTCCCCACTTCAGAATCTAAAGCGATTCTAACACGGTGTACTGAGGGAATCGACCCAGTCCCACCCTCAGTTCCTACTACCCCACACCTTTAGTGATGTTATAGTTTCCTTTGGGAGGTGGTGTGGGTTAGCAACACTCCCAGTGCTCTCCTTTTGTGTATTATTAGTACGGCATAATGGACCATAAAAGGCAATAGGGAGGGGACTGGGCCATGCACATGGACAACAGAGAACAGAAGGGAAAGAGGCAAGGGCAGCAATCTCACCATACTGGATAGACAGGAGGGACAGTTGCAGCATAACAGACCATGAAGGGCAGGAGGGAGGGGGCAAAGGCACGACAATAGACAAGACAAGGTGGGAGAGACGAGATAGGAGTCTGCATATGGAAAACAGAGGGCAGGGGGCAAGCGGGAGGGCTGTAGCAGCAAGCTAACTTTGGACGGCAGGCGGGATGGACACTTGAGGCACAACACACCCTGTGAGGCAACAGTGAGTCTATAATGGAATACATGCAGACAATGGAGGGAAGATGGGAGGGGGTCAGGGGCTGCAAGCTGACCACACAGGGCAGGTGGGAGGGTCTGAGGCAGCACATAAGGCCATGCATAGCAAGAATAAGCATTAGTGGCAGTACAACGGCCGTGATGGGTGAGAGGGAGGGGGCAGGAGTATACACAAAGTACTAGGAGGTCAGAAGGGGCTGGACAAAGACTAGAGAGGGCAGGGAAGGGCCTTACAACAGACTGTTGGAAAGTAGATTATTGGCAAGGTCAGGTAGCCAACTCTGCTTAGCAATAGGCCACTGTAGGAAAGCACCATCTTTCTTGGCATGTTACCCCCTTTTTTACCTGTATGTCAGCATGTTTTTGCCTGTCTCACTGGGATCCTGCTTGTCAGGACCCCAGTGCTCATAGTTTATGGCCTAATGTGTGTGTCTGTATAGTGCTTGACTGTGTCACTGAGGCTCTGCTAATCAGGACCTCAGTGCTTATGCTCTCTCTGCTTTTAAATTTGTCACTATAGGCTAGTGACTTAAGTTACCAATTTCACTTGGCACATTGGACCCCCCTTATAAGTCTCTAGTAGATGGTACCTAGGTACCCAGGGCATGGGGGTTCCAAGAGATCCTTATGGGCTCCAGCATTTCTTTTGCCACCCATAAGGAACTCAGACAAACCCTTTCACAGGACTGCCATGCAGCCTGCGTGAAATAACGCACACATTATTTCACAGACATTTTCACTGCACTTAAATAACTTATAAGTCATCTATATGTCTAACCTTCACTTGCTGAAGTTTAGGTGCAAAGTGACTAAGTTTGAGGGCACCCTTGCACTAGCAAAGTTGCCCCCACATAGTTCAGGGCCATTTCCCAGGACTTTGTGAGTGCGGGGTTGCCATTACACGCCCAAACTTCATATAGGTTAATACCTATATGTAGCTTCCCAATGGTAACTCCGAAAATGGCCATGTAAGGTGTCTAAGATCATGGAATTGTCCCCATGTTCCAAATCTGGTATTGGGGAGCCAATTCCATGCATCCTGGGGACTCCACTATGGACCCCCAGTACTGCCAAAACAGATCTCTGAGGCTTGCACTGCAGCTACAGCTGCTGCCACCTCACAGACAGGGTTCTTCTGCCCTCCTGGGGTCTGAGCAGCTCAGTCCCAGGAAGGCAGAACAAAGCATTTCATTTGAGAGCAGGGTGTTACACCCTTTCCTTTTGGAAATAGGTGTTAAGGCTGGGGAGAGGTAGCCTCCCCCAGCCTCTGGAAATACTTTGAAGGGCACAGATGGTGCCCTCCTTGAATAAGCCAGTCTACACTGGTTTAGGGACCAACTGGACAAAGGAAAGGGGAGTGACCACTCCTCTGTACATCACCACCCTAGGGGTGTTGCCCAGAGCTCCTCCAGTGTATCCCAGACTTCAGCCATCTTGCTTTGCAAGGTGTGGGGGCACTCTGGAGGGCTCTGAGTGGCCAGTTCCAGCAGGTGACGTCAGAAACCCCTCCTGATAGGTCCTTACCTGATAAGGTAGCTAATTCCTCTCTCAGGGCTATTTAGGGTCTCTCCTGTGGGTTCTCTTCAGATTCTACAAGCACATTTCCAGCAGGAGTCCTCTGCAACTACTACTCCATCCTCTGACCCCGGAACAACCGCAGCCTGCTCAGGAACCGCTGTCACAGCAACAAAGTATCCACAAGGGATACTTTTCTTCTGCAACTTCAGCTCCAGCCAGCAACTGCAACAGTTTCCATGGAGGGCACACTCTGAGGACTCGCTGTCTTCACCCTGCACTTGAAGGACTGAAGAAATCTCCCTTGGGGTGACGGAGTCACTCCCCTGCTCACGCAGGCACCTTCTAAGTCGATGACCAGTTCTCTTGGACTCCTCTCAGAGCAATAAGCGTGCTCCTTGAAACACAGAGGGTGGAGTCCATCGACACAGACTGACCTGAGGTCCTGCTGTCGCAATTTGGATGAGGTAAGACCTTGTACCCCTGTGCACCGCATCTTCTTCTCCTCCTGAGGTCTCTGTATAGTATTGGCAAAATTCCTTCATGCACAGCCTGGCCCAGGTCCCCAGCACTCCATCCTGCAACACTAAACTCACTGAGTTGATCTCCAGCGGTGTGGGATCTTGCTTTGTAGTGCTGCACCAACTGCATTTTGCACCTCCTTTGTCCCCATGACCTGGGACTCTTGGGGGTGCTATCTGGTGCTCTGAGGGCTCTCTGAAGTGCTGAGAGGCCCCTCTTCTTCCTTGCACAGACTTGAGGCCCCCAGTTCCCTTCTGGGTCCAGATAGCGCCTAGTTGATGCAAAACATGGCTTTGCCGGAACCAAGGCTTGTTGGAGGAATCCAGCACCAAAACTCACCTGTATCCAATGTGAAGATGCTGGACATTCTTTGCATCATGCAGGAACATGCTGTCATCTTCCTAGGGTGCATTTCTGCACTCTTCATCCAACCGTTGACTCATCTTTTGCGCCTTCTTCTGGGTTGGCAGGGTCTCCTGTCCTTCCTGGAACTTCTTTCGACTTCTGGACTTGGTCTTCTTCGTTTGCAGGTCTTCAGGTCCAGGAATCCATTGTTTGTTGTTTGCAGACTTGGTTGGTTCTTCAATAATTCCAATCACGAGGTGTAGTGTGTCCTAAAGGAACTTGCAGTACTTTACTCCTGCTTTTCTGGGCTCTTGGGTGGGGTAATCTACTTACCTTTACTGTATTCTTACTCTCCCAGCAATTCTGTACACACTGCACTTGTCTAGGGGGTAATTGGTGATTTTCATTCCTCTTTCTTAGCATATTGTTTGTGTTGCCCCTATACCTATTTTCTCCCATTGAATTGCATACCATTTCCTATTGTTTGCACTGTCCTATGATTAATTACTTGATTTGCTTTGGTGTCTAGTGTACATATTGTGTATAATACTTACCTCCAGGAATGTTCTCTCTAAGATATTTTTGGCACTGTGTCACCCAAATAAATACCTTTATTTTTGCTAACACTGTGTATTGTCTTTACTTGTGTAAGTAAATAAGTGGTATTGAATGAGCTTTGCATGTCTCCTAGTTCAGCCTAAGCTGCTCTGCTGTAGCTACCTCTATCAGCCTAAGCTGCTAGAACATTACTACATTTCACTAATAAGAGATAACTGGACCTGGTATAAGGTGTAAGTACCCAAGGCACCCACTACAAACCAGGCCAGCCTCCTACAGCCACAAACCCCACTAGGTCCAGTCAAGGTCTCAATAAATGAATCCTTGCTGAACCCTTGGTAGCTTGGCCCACGAGCAGTTAGACTTAACTTAGGAGACAGGTGTGTAAAACATTTAATATCAACAAAACAGTAAATAAGTAAAACACAACTCACAACAAAAATCTAACACCAATGTATTAAACAATATGAAATACTTTTATCTTTACAATAACATAAAAATGTCAAAAATCCAGTGTAGAGAACCATAAATAAGATTTTTTAAAGATTTAAAAGTAAAACACTTTCTTAGAAGCAAATAGAGTTCAAAGGGTTTAAAAATGGTTGCATTGGACAGGGACAAAGTCCAGAGTTCAGGCCTTCCACAATGTAACAGTGTTACACTTACTTTCAGAAGTGTTTCTGGAATCAGGAAAGTGGTCCACAGCACCAGCCAAAGGTTCTGAGGCTCTGCTTTCCTTTGGGGTCAGGGACTACAACTCCCACAATGTACCTCTTCAACTTATGGAACTTTTTACAGAAGTTACTCCAAACTTCTCCAAAACTCTGAGAAGCTCTGAGTTGCTCCTTGGAAGTTGGGACTACAATTACCAGAATGCTCCTGGTCAGATCCTCAAATAGTCACTGGACGCTGATCAGCTGGGCTCTTTTTGCAGGACTAGATGCAAGGGGCTCTGGTCAGCTCCTTTGTGCCTGTAGCTTACAGAAAGTCTACTCCTGGAGTTGCAGAAGGTAGGCAACGTCCTTTTTTTGGTGAAGCCCAAAGTGTGCAGCTGGTGCAGTCCTTCTGAGAGTAGTTCTTCAGGTGCAGACCAGGGATTCCAGCAGAGCAATCCTTCTTCTCCAGTATCTTTTGCGAGCAGGGATCTGAATTGTGGGGCAGCTCTACCATATTTATCCTTGCTCCTGGGTTGGAATACAGGTGGGTGCACCTGTCCAATGGGGTGCAGGGGGACACACTCTTTTGTGAACACTTCTGGTAAAGTGTGGCAGAAATCAATCCAAGAAAGCAACATTCTCCAAAAATCCAACATGGAGAAAAATCATCCTTGGGGTTAGATCTAGCAGAGTCCACCTACTGGTGTGGCTAAGTCTTCCTTAACATACCCCTTCCAGCCCCTTTCCTAATCTAATCATTGGGGCTCCCATCTGTCTGGGGGAGCAGGAAATGGGGGAAGTCCAGTTTCTGTTCCATGTGGCGTTTCCTCCTTTGAAGGCCAGTTTGGCTGATCTTCCCCCATCCTGTTCTGCCATCTGCTTCAGCAATTATCCTCCCACCAGATGCTTCCCTTCTTTCAGCCCAGGCCTCTTTGCACCTCATTAAGGTAGCCTGGCTGAGGCATCCAGAGGCTGGCCAACAGGGCTGAATTTGGTAACTTTCCGAAAGAGTTCTAAAAATCTTTCCCTGTGTTAGTTATGTTAAATTCAATGTTTGGCAAATTATTGGATTTATTATAACATTTCATTTGGTACCGAACTTGATATATTTAGCTGTGCTTCTGCCCGCCAGCCCAGCAGAATGACTGGCCGGGACATTGTCGGCAGCTCCACATGGAGGCGCTGTCAATGCCTCTGTGCGGCAGGTGCAGCTGCACCCGTCGGGCAGATCACTGCCCGTAAATCAGGCAGTGACCTGCGCGATGGGGCCCCCAGGGGGGGCCCTGAGTACCCCTTCTGCCAGCCTTTCCCTGGTGGGGAAACCCACCAGGGAAAGGCTGGAGGAAATGGGATCATTATCCGAGGGGCAGCAGCGCTACCCTGTCGGATAATGATGCTGTCCACCGTCAGGCTGCCTGTCGGAGGCAGCCTGGCAGTGGAGGAGGGCCCCCTATGGTGGCCCTCCGTGTCTTCATTATCTGGCAGTCTGGGCCGCTATGACGGATGGCGATATTTACCGCCACCGCTGGCATGGCGGCCCAGATCACCAACTTCATAATGAGGGGCATAGTAAGTAAACAGAGCAGCCATTTTAAATGCATGTGCTGCATACTGGTCAGTACGAGTTTCACAGCTACTTGATGGCTAATCTGAACCCTGGGTTGTAAGGTATCAAACAACTCAGAATGATACATCCAATCTGGTACTAGCACTGGATTCCCAGGGGCCACATTAGAGGTGACACCTGCAAAGCTGACTAACACTGGCATGGTTTCTGGACAGTCAAAACCAGTCTGCCACCACCAGACAAGATTCTGAAAACCTAGGGTGAGAGCTCCTGCTCTATGGGTCCCAGAACAAAGCCCTTACTGGGTGACGGTGCCACACCTCCCTCCCGTGCTTTGCCCTGCTAGAGAGCTTCAAAGGGCTTACCGCCTTTGAAACTAGACCCCCACACATGCTGCTAGCAGCAGATGGCTTCCCCTGTTGCAAACCCCCATGTTTGGTGGGAGCAACAGTGGAAAAACACACAAAAGACAGTAGTGGTGGTCAGCCCCTGCTTGCACCACCCCTAAGGTGTTGCATGCGAGGTGACCCCACAATTTAATTTTCCTCCATCTTTCATAGAAGGAAAATAGCTATTCAGATATAGTAAAGTGACCTCTGTCAATAGTAAGTTGTCACTTAGTGGGTATAGCCACCCTAAGGTAGATGACCCACTGGTCACTACCAGGAACTCCTCTAAACGTCCACTAAATACAGTGTTTAGTGGTCACCCCTTGACCAGAGATTCAATTCTAAGGACAAAATAATACCAGCAGCAAAGAAGACCAAAGTTTGAGAACTGAAGTCCTGCTGCACCAAGAAGAAAGTGCCAAAACCTACATGCTGCACCCAGGACTCTACAATCGCTGCTGAGACTGTAAATGCCCCAGAGGACCTCCACACTTCTGAAAATCACTGAAGATCTCCCTTCAGAGTGAAGACATCACTCTCCTTAAACAAAGAGCAAAAGACTGGTGAAGTCTCATTCACTGACTGACTGCTGACCAAGGAACTAGACACTAGGCCAAATGTCATCCAATGGACAAAGAGGAAACATTCTACCTATGTACTATGCTTTGTGGCACTGTGACCTCCAGTGGCCAAACTATGCAGTAGCCTCAGGTACTAGTCACTCTCAGTTGAGGAACTTCAGGAAACACCAGGAACTCCCACCAGAGTTCCCCTGCTGACCTGCAAGCAACCCTCAAAGTGACCTACCTCCTACTTCCAAGGGCACCTTTGTGCACAGCTCCTGGTTCACCAATTTGCTCTCACCCAGCCACCCTGTGCCTTGCACTGAAGATCCAGCTGTGTTCCAAACGTCCACAACTCTTTGAGACCTCAACACCCCACAGGGGCCTAGCCCTCTCACCTTGAAGTCCACCCGTGCTGTGCTTTTCCAAGTGGTCCTCCACAGTGGCCTTGCACCAGCTCCAATGACTTTCTGCAGCTGCTCCAGCCAAAACCAGGAGCTACCTGAAGTTTTCCAGCTGGTCCACAGGGCCCACCAATTACCTCAACCTATCTGCAAAAGGAGACATTGGTAAACACATTGACTAATTTTATATGCATTTTTAAAGTATTTCACTATTTATTCCTATGATGCGTAATTTTGCACAGAACTGAGACATTTTCCAAACTATGAAAATTCATAACTTCAAAAGCACTTAAGAGAGTTTGATGATCTTGGTATCAAACCTTTCATAAAAGTTTGAAGTATTGTTGTAAATTAGTCTTTAGCTAGTCTTTTGTGTGTGTGTCTTCATTTATTGTAATTGCAATTGAATTTATATAGCGCTTACTATTCCTGACGAGGCGTTGAAGTGCTTTTCGGTGAGTACCACGCTACTCTGGAACCCAAGAGGACTTAGTGGTGGACTATTATAGGGAAATATGAGTACAATATTAGTATAATTATGAGTTAACTTGAGCAGAGGATATGCAAGTTTGTTAGTTTGGATTGACTAGAGTAATGGAGTGATAGAGGTGGGAAGAATTCAGAAGTGTTAATTTGGAGTTTATAGTAATAGGATGAGTAGAGGAGAGATGGAGGAAAGAAGAGTCTGTGCAAAAGGTTAGGGAGCCCATAGTAGCAAGAGGGGTTTTGGATGAGTCAAGGGTGAGATAAATGAGGGAGAATTTAGAAGGTCTGTTTGGGAGATCATGGTAGTAAACTGAGGTTTGGGGTGAGCTAGATGCATAGAGGAGGAACGAGATTAGGCAGGGTTATTTTGGAGATGAAAGTAGTAGAATGGGTTTGCGATGAGTCAGAGTGGGGATGGAGGACAGATTGATAGAGACATAGGGTGATGGGGGGACAGAGTAAAGCTTACAAGGGAGTAACATTTAAATAATGTTTTATTTATTTATTATTTTGTTTATATATATTTTTATTTTTTTATTTTGTCATTTAATTTAATTATTTATAATTTGAATTTGATTTATAGATTTACATTTATTTTTATTTATTTTTCTCTAGTACAGTAGGACTGGAGTAATAAATTAATAGATATGTAAATACACAGTAAGGGAATATATGTGCAAAAATATAATAATGAGTATAACAATATGAGAAGAAAAGTAGTATTGTATAAACATAGACTTTCAAGGTTTGTAATATTTGAAGTTAATTAATAAGTGTACTTTTCTAACATTCCCTCACTTTTTGGATAGCATATGATCATTGTGATCTAAAAACAACAGCAGGGATTCATAAGTATTTAATATAACAACTCTTTGTTGAATGAATTTCGTTATTTTGTTTCTGATGAAAAGCAATCCTGATCCATGTATAGCTTTGTGGGTGGTACAAAGTGGCTTGAAGATGTATCTTCTGGCAATGGGTATCCAGTGTAGTGCTTACAAGGCAGGGGACATGTGGGCTGCTTGCTTTACATGTAATAGTAGCCTGAAAGCTGAGTTCTGATTATGTTGTAGTTTTTTCATGATAGATGGAGATCATCCATGGTAGAGGCCATTGGTATAATCCAGCTTGGATAGTAGAAGAGAGATAGAAGCCTGCACGTTGTGTGGGAATCCGAGGTGGGGGAAGATGTGTCGCAGAGTCTTCAGTGTGATGAAGCTTGATCGTGCTAATTTGTCCACTTGGGCATTCATTGTTAACTTGGGGTCCATGGAAATTCCAAGTTTTTTAACGTCCTTGGATACTTGAGGAGGTGGTCCGATATCGTCAGGCCAGGCGCACAGTGGGTCATAATTTTTCCAGTCGCCACATATGGGTATTTTCATTTTGTAAGCATTCAGTTTGAGATGGCTCTAAGTCACCCACTGATCAACGGCTCTGAAGCAACTGAAGATTTGTGAGTTTTTAATGTCTTTGGGGCATTCTAATTTAAGTAGTATTTGTGTGGCATCCGCATAGTTCTAGCATGTGAGTTGAAAATCATTGATCAATTCTGGTAATGACATCATGTAGATATTGAAAAGCATAGGTGAGATGATTGATCCTTGGGGAACCCCTTCTTTTGCGGGTTACGGTTTAGACAAGAAGGAGGTATAATAGATAATATTAATTCTGGCTTGAAGTTAGGATGTAATCCAGTCAAGAGCAGTCCCTTCTATGCCGGCTTCGTGGAGTGTTTGAATTAGGGTATCATGGTCAACAGTATCAAGGGCAGCTGAGAGGTCCAAAAGAAGTAGTGCAGCAACTCCATTGCGGTCAACTGTGTTTTGGAAATAATCGTAGATTGCTATGAGTGCTGATTCAGTGCTGCTTTCTGAGCGGAATCCAGTTTGGTAGTATGAAAGTATGGAATTGTCTTCAATGAATTGTGACATCTGCTGCTCTTTCTATCAGTTTTCCCAGGAAAGGTCCATTTGTAATTGGTCTGTAGTTGTTGGGGTTCTGTGGGTCTAGGTTTGTTTTCTTTATAATGCCTTTTTCAGGTCTTCAGGAAAAGTTCCTGTAGTTAAAGAGTTATTAATGATTCTTCTTACAGGTGTGATAGGAGAAGTAGATAACATAGGCGGTCATTACGACCTTGGCGGGTGGCATCAGCCGCCCGCCAAGATCTGACCGCCATGCGGCTGCCAATGCGGGCGTACCCCCGCCACGGCCATTTGGAGATCCCCTCTGGGCCGGCAGGCAGGAATCCTGGTTTGCGCCCACTGGCCCAGCGGGGATCATGGCCGCAACATAGGACCCGGCTCCAAATGGAGCCGGCGGTGTTGCGCCCGTGCGACGGGCGCAGTTGCACCCGTCGCGCTTTTCACTGTCTGCACAGCAGACAGTGAAAAGCCGCATGGGGCCCTCTCAGGGGCCCCTGCACTGCCCATGCCAGTGGCATGGGCAGTGCAGGGGCCCCCAGGGGCCCCACGACTCCCTGTACCGCCAGCCTTTTCCTGGCGGTTCAGACCACCAGAAAAAGGCTGGCGGTTGGGGACTCGTAATCCCCTGGGCAGCGCTGCAAGCAGCGCTGCCCTGGCAGATTACATCCGCCAGGGCCATTGTGGTGGTAAACCGCCGGCCCCGGCGGTGCGACCGTGGCGTCAACATACGCCGGGAGGCACCGCCTGCCTGTTGGCGGTGCTCCCGTCATTTTGGCCCTGCGATTATAATACCGCCAGGGTCATAATGATCACCATAATGTTTTTGAAGATGTGTGGTGGACAAGGATCAGAATTGCAACCAAAAAGCCTGCTTGTTTTAACCAAATTCATAAATTCACCATGTGATATTTGTTTGAAGGAGTGCAGAGGCTGGGTTGGTTTATTCTTTGAGGGGATTTTAAGAAAGAGATTGGTGTTGATGGTTTTCTTCTGTTTTAAATAGGAGTCCAATGTGCCTGCCTCGGTTGTGTAATGAGTTTCCAGTTTGTTTATGAAATACTTGAGTAGTGGCATGACTTCCATCCATGCATTTATGGTTTTGAAATTCATTGAGAATTTTATAAAATTCTTTGGCTGCACACTTAGCATTTTGAATTCTGTCTCAGTAGTACCTTTTTTTTTTTTAGCTTTTTTTCATTGATGATTTGTATATTCTGTTAAGTTTGTGTAGCTGAAGTTAGTCTTGAATGTTGTTTGTTTTGAGCCAGGTCCAGTGCATCCTTCTGATTTGTTGCTACATCTTTTTAAGTTCTGTTTTTCTTCAAGGTGTTGGTTTTCTTTTGTCCTGTTTAGTTTTTCTGAGTGGTATTAGGATATTGAACGCTTCCTGTAACTCTTATAGTTTTGGAACAGAATTACTTTTATCTAGATATGTGTTGGCTGTTAGTTGTGTATCAACGTTTTTGAAATTGAGTTTGCTCCATGGTCGATAGATGCATGCATGTAAGTTGCTGTGGAGTGTGTTGATTTGTGGTGTTTTATGTAGGAAGTTTTTCAAATGGTGGTCTGACCATGTGATTGGCGTGATGCTTTGAATGGTAACTAGCTCAGGCTTTGCACAAATGACACCTAGGATGTGTCCAGTGATGTGTGTAGGCTTGTGTACAATCTGATGTAGGTTCAATGAGACTAGGCCAGTGGTGATAGGTTTTGGATGGGGAATGCTGGGTTTTCCAAACCAAATGTTTAGGTCCCCAATCAAGCACAGGTTTGAGTAACTCTGTACTTCCGCATCTGGATGACTTACCTGGCCTTTCAGGGACCACTGGTCAGTACGCAACCCTAGCCCACACCCACTCCACCACAAAGCCTCACCCCTCAGTATCCAACAACACAGCAGACACCCAACGTCCCCAGACCTCTGTCCCCAGGACACGTCAATCAGCAGTGTGCCCACCTGTACAGGTAACCCAGTCCATACCTCACACCCAAGACAATCAGGGTCCTGGGTCAGTGGCAGTAGGCACACCATTCAGGGGGCACAGGCAGAGGGGGCCTATGATGGTTTGAGGACAGCTGTGCACCAGGGGTAGGACAGGCCCAGGGATCCGACTGGCCAGGAGGCACTCAACAATGTCCTGGGGGCTTACCAACAATCCCAGGACAAGATGGGTCAGATTCTAAACATCATGCACAAGAACCAGCAGCTGCAGGAGGTACACCATCAGGAGACCAGGAAAGAATTGCATGCCCTCAACACCACTATGGTCTCCATAGCAGGGGTGCAGGCTGATATGGCCAACATCATGAGGGACTGCACAGCACACCAGCGGGTCCCTTCCACTAGCCATTCAACTGAATAGCCCTCCACATCTGCTGCAGTTAATGGACAGGTGGCCCTGCCACAGGACCCACTGGCCACCAGCACCCCTCCCCCTGCAGAAGGTGAACCATCTCACAAATGTTCCCTGCGACCCAGACAGATGCCAGAGACACTTGCCAATACCAAGGCCACAGCCAGGAAATGAGACCCTTGTGAATGTCCCCCTTGAGTTCCACTCTGTCACCTTGTTCACTTTGAACTGCTATTGCACCCCTTCCTATGGCTCCTTGGACACTGGGCCTGTGCTACAAACAGACTGGACCAATACTGTGGACTTTCCTCTACCATCACACCATTCCATTGTAATATTCCTCATATATTTTTCACTTCAATACACACCCTTGAACACAACTTGAGCGATAGTGCTTTATGTGACGGAAATGTGCAATAATATCAACAGTTACATCTTGTGCAATTGTCCAAAACTTTGTGATTGCATACACATAATGAACTGTAGCTGTCTGTAGTCATCACATCATTACACAGTTGTAATAAGACCATCATCTGCAAAATGAGAAGGCATAGGTGACAATCAGTTTAGAGGCAAAGGAAGCGACTGCCATCATGCTACAGCCACACTGAAAAGATAAATAACCAGAGGAATGGTCAGTTCCACCGTCTTACCTGTATGTCATTGTAAGTACTGCTGTATTACTGATGTCCTGTTGCCCACATCCTCATCCTTAGCCTCCTCATTCTCACTGTCCTCAGGGTCCAGTGCTGCCACTGGAGCATTTTCACCCTCCTCCTCCTGCAGATAGGGCACATGTCGTCTGAAGGCCAGGTTGTGCAACATACAACAACTATCTGGCACAACTTCCCAGTGGAGTAGCACAGGGATCCACCTGTCAGATGGAGGCATATGAATCTGGCCATCAGGAGGCCGAAGGTTTGCTCAATTATCCACCTGTTTCACCCATGAGCATCATTATACTGATTTTCAGCCACTGTCCTGGCATTCCTCACAGAAGTCAAGAGCCAAGACAGGTTTGGGTAGCCAGAGTCACCTGCAAGGATTGAGGTACAAACATTAGCCTTGCACAATGGTATGTGGGATGACTCCTGAAGGCATACACTGACATGCATTGGTGGGGACTCAGGCTCACTTATTAGCCACACCCTGTGCATTTGTAGTTGTGCCATCATATTTGGGATGCTGCTATTCCTCAAAATGAAGTCGTCATGCACTTATCCAGGATACTTGGCAGTGATGTGGGAGATGTACTGGTCAGCCAGGCACACCATTTGCACATTGAGGGAGTGGAAACTCTTCTGATTTTGGTACACCTGTTTATTGTGCTGGGGGTACAAATGCAATATGTGTTTGTCAATGGCCCCAATAACATTTGGAATATGTCCCATTGCATAGAATCCAGCCTTCACACTGGCCAAATCTTGGGGGAAAGTTATGTAGCTGCACATGTGTTTGAGCAAGGCAGACAAAACCCTTGTCTGCACTATTGAGAACATTGTCTGTGACATTCCTGCTGCCAAGCCTACTGTTACTTGGAAAGAACCAGTTGTGAGGAAAGGGAGCACAGATAGAACTTGCACAAGAGGGGGGATCTCAGTGGGTTGAGGGATAGCTGATATCATATCAGGCTCCAATTGAGTACACAGCTCTGTGATTGTGGCCCTGTCCAGGATATTGGTGAATATTATGTGCCTGTCTTCTAGCGTAGCCAAGTCCACAAGGGGTCTGTACATGGAGTCCTGCCTCCTCCTCCTGTTCCTCTGCAGTGGTAGATATCTAAGGGACACAAGAGTCAGAAGGGTGTCACAAACTCAACAATGGAACCATCACCTCAGTGTAACTCAGTATGTATGCAATTGGACAATGTAAATGGCAATGTATGTACAATTGACAGCAATGATGCAGTTTCCAGTTTCAGATTGTTGACCACAACCATAAAATGGTGACCTCCTGTCCTTTATGTAGGGACAAGTGGAAGTGATGTAACTCTGCCGACGATGGGTGTCATGGCGGAAGGCGGTCTTGCACCGCTGTGCTATTCCTCATTGGCTTACATGGGGCTCTATGGAGTACAGTGTCCAATGAGGATCACTGCCGGCGGTGACGGTGTACACCGCCGCAGTCGTAACCGCCATTTTCAGTCTATGACCTCACTTGATTCCTGACTTTTCATAGGACAACACCTCTACTGCCTGTGCTGCTGTGACCTGTGTCTGGAACCTACCATGGCCCATGTGACAGGGGATAGGGCACCTACCTTCACTTCAGAGGAGTTGGAGCAACTGGTGGATGGGGTCCTACCCCTGTATAGACAGCTGTATGCGCCCCCAGACCAACATGTGAGTACACCATGGGGACGATGCATGCGACAAGGTTGTATAGAGATGTGTGTGCTGGCAGTGTGTCATTTGGGGGGGTATGTCTGGTGGTAGTGTACATGCAGGGCTCCACGTGATGTCTGTGCCATTTGAGGGGAAATGGAATTTGTGGTCCATATGTATGCCAGGCTGGATTGTAAGGTTATTGCTGTCCTCCTGTCTGTATTACCTCTGCAGGTCAGCGCCCATCAGAAGAAGGGATTGTGGTGTGGCATCGCCAAGGATGTGCGGACCCTGGGGGTCTATAGCAGGCGGAGCACCCACTGCAGGAAAAGGTGGGAGAACCTGAGACGCTCGGCCCGGAAGACTGCAGAGGCCCAGCTGGGGATGGCCTCCCAACGAGGGAGGGTTGCCCATTGGAACCTGACCTCCCTGATGGCTCACATACTGGTGGTAGCCTACCCAGAGCTGGATGGGCGCTTGAAGGCAGCACAGCCACCACAAGGGGGTGAGTACAGTGTATGTAACAACCATCTTTGTTGCCTGGCATGGGATCTTGGTGGTGGGTTTCAGTTAGAGCGTGCCCCTTAATGCCAGCTCAGACATTGCTGCGTGGCACAGCTCAAGGTTAATGGGTGTATGGCAACATCTTGTTAACTAGCTAGATGGCATTCCATGTCAGACAGGGCTTAGTTGTGCCCAGGAGAGGTGCAGATGGTGGTGGTTGGCTCTATATTTGCTGTGGTACTTAGCTAATGGAATGCCATTGCGGTGCATAGTGCTCAATCTTGATCTGTGTGTGTGATGTAATGTGCTGGTGCTGTAATTGACCCAGTGCTCCCTTTCTCACCTCCCCTATTTTCTTCTATCATCCTGCCCATGTGTGCATTAGCATCATCTGGCGGAGGAGCAGGGGCACCGGCGACTGAGAGAGCTGCATCCCACAGGACCCAGGAGGCAGAGTCCACCGACGCCGAGGGGACCAGTGGGACAGAGGGCGAGGGGAGCACCATGGTGGAGACAGGAAGTGACAACACTGGCTCTGATTCCTCCTCTTATGGAGGCTCCCTGGTGGTGGCAGATACCTCTGGAACCACCCCAGGTACAGCTGCCACCCACGTGCCACCACTGCCCTCTCAGTAGCCCCCCACTGAGTTGCCCATGCCCACTCACCCAGGAGGGTGGGCATCTCCTTTGACCCGGGCACCTCAGGCCCTGCCCCAGGGAGCCCAGCTGCCCTCAAGGAGAAGGCTATTGACCTTCTCAGTTCCATCTCTGTAGGGCAGTCAACTATAGTGAATGCCATCAAAGGGCTGGCATTCCAGATGCAGCAATACAATGCCTACCTGGAGGGCATCCACGGTGGGTTGGCAGCCCTACAGAGATCGTTTCAGGCTCTGGCCTCCTCTCTGATGGCAACCAGTGTCCTTGCTCCTACCGCCCCCGCCAACTACCACTTCCGAGTCCCTTTCTCCTCAACCCCAACCCATCCCATGCACACATACAGACAAGCAGGTACACAAAACATCACACAAGAATGGTACAGAAAAATACAGGTAGCACACATCAAGCCACAAGCACTCACACAAACAACAAACAGTTGCATACACAACAACATCCACTGCCTCCACTGTCTCCCCCTCCTCCTCCGCCTCCTCCCTCACAGTCACATCCTTACTCACACCTGCATACACTGCATCAACAGCCACCACCACCATCACCACATCATGCAACACACACACCTCACTTGCAGACACCTCCATAACATCCATCCACATGTCTTGTTTGTCCTCTCCGACCCTGTCTGCCCCGATCCTAAGAGACACAAACTCTCGCACTCAGACACCCAACAGCCATCCACCTCTCACATGCACACTGTCAATGCACCTGTACCCAAGTCCAGCAGACGTACACTTTGACAGTTACTGCCAATGACATAAATACCACCTATATCTAGAAAAGTGTCTGGGAATGTTGACTTGTTAGGTGGAGGTCTGTAAAGGAGGAGAAAGTTACAGGAGGAAGTTTGTATGGAGTTGCATCTGGTGAGGAGGGCCTCACAACCTTGTATGGAAATGTCTGTTTTACTGAGATTTATTGCTTATTTGAATGCAATAGCTAGTCCACCTCCTTTCTTGCCTATACGGTTTTCTGTGATGGTTTGATCTCACGGAGGCACGGCTTGATGCAACACTGGGGCCATGTCATCTCCCAACCATGATTCCATTATAAATAGTAAGTCAGGTTGTGTGCCCGTGAGCAGGTCGTAGAAGTGGTGCTTGTTTTATGACAGTGATCAAAGATTTATGAGCAGCAAGTTTAGAAAATGTGTGTTTGTGGTAGTGTTGTTTTGTTTTAGAGAAGGGTGAGCAGTATATTTTGAGCTTGTAGCAGGTGTGTTGCTGGTTGTGATAACTGTGTGAGGGTCACAATAGTCCTGTTTTTTTATATAGTGTTCCTCTTCCAGCAAGCTTAGGAGCCATTGTGTTGGGTCTGTGTGTGTTGGTGGTGGACTTGGTGGTTGACAGTGACATGATGAGTGTAGTTTGTTTTGTAGAGTAGTCTTATTGTGTAATAGAGAGGGGGTATGGGTTAGGGGTGGTGGATGAGCATGTGGATCATAATGTAAGGCTCTAAATTATGCAATGGATGAGAGACAGGTGAATGAACGTTGCTGTTTTGGGGTGCTTGTGGTAGATATTTGTGAAGAGGGAGAACGTAGAAGTAAAGATTGGACAGGATTTGTATTATTTGTGTAGTCATGAAGGTAGGAGTGGGTGTGACGGAAAGTATTATGAACGTTTGTGTTATTTTGATGTGCTGATGTGTGTTTTCTGTGAAGGATTTGAATGTGAGTTAGTGCTGGTAAGTGGTATTAGAATATTACAGGGGGTGTTGATGTGTTTTGGAGAAGAGTGCATGAGGTGTGTAAGAGTGGATGGATGTGGGTCAGGGGTGTTTGTCTTCGTTATGATGACAGGAAGAGGTAATATGTGTGGTGGAGTGGAGTGTAAGGATTGTATGGTTGTGTGTAATTGGTGAAGAGAGGGGGAGGGTGTTTGTAGGTGGTGTGTTGGAAGTCTGGGTTTAGGTATTGTCATGACAAAAGGGGGTTTGAAAGGAGGTTAGAGAGGATAGTGCTCTTGGTTTCTAAGAACAGGGAGTGTGTATCTGGATGGCTGAAAGTAATGTATAATGTGGTTTTGTATTGTGTGGGCAATGGCAGGTTGTGTTAGTGGGAATGGACAGAGTAGTGCTTGGTGTAAGAATGAAGGTGTCTTACTGTTGTAGGTGTGGTGGTTATGTGTATAGGTGTGGTATGTGGGGTTTTGTTTTGGTTGATGAGACATTGCAATCAATATGAGGTCAGATTGGGAAGCAAGAGTGAAATACGCGACGGGTGTAGTAGCACCCGTCGCACCTTCCCACTCCGCCGGCTCGATTCCGAGCCGGCGTCCTCGTGGGAAGGTTGTTTCCCGCTGGGCTGGCGGGCGGCCTTAAGGCGGCCGCCCGCCCACCCAGCGGGAAACTCAGAATGCCGGCCGCGGTCTTCAGACCGCGGTGCGGTATTCCTGCGGCGCAACTTTGGCGGGCGGCCTCCGCCGCCCGTCAAAGTTGTAATGAGGGCCTTAGACTTAACCTCGCCCATCGGCCAATGAGGCGAGTCGGGAATGTCGATGTTCCAGGCAAGATTCTGTGGAATCATTGCCAGGGCCAACTCCAAACCTCCCCTCCCACTTTTCAGGAGCCAGAGCGGCCCCGCTCAGTTGAAGGAATTTTACGGGGCCATGCACTGCATGCTTTGAATGAGTCGGCTGGAACGATGCTCACGGGTGCCAGAACATTGCATGAGCCTTTATTAGACCAGCCATGCACTGGAGAGGAATGGGAGGGGTCTCTGGACCCTTTAGAAACCCAGATGGAACCTATAGACTGGTATGAGAAGCTTAGGGAGGCCAGTGTACTGGGCCCTTCTGCAGATTCTGGCTTGCTTGCTCCTCCTACTGTAGCTACGAAGGAAGGGGTGTCCTATGCTATGGTGGTACAAAGGGCAGCAGAGGTCCTGGACCTCGAACTGCCCTTGTTGCAAGGAGGGAGTAACCTGATGAAGGTGCTTCAGCCAGGGGCTTCCTCATCCAAACCAATGTTGCCTTTTAACAAAGCCCTCACTGATGTCCTGCTGGGGACCTGGTCCAAACACAGCAAATAGGTCAGCCGGCTGCAACCATCACCCAGCTCCAGGCAACCCTAGTTTCCTCACCCAACACCCTGTCCCTGAGAGCTTGGTAGTCCAAGCCTCTACTTCCCTGGCCACCTTCCCTTCTGCACCCCCAGATGGGAATCCAAAAGGCTGGATCAGCATGGGAAAATATATTTTCTTCCAACAGCCTCGCATTGAGGTTGGTGAACACCTCATGCTTATTGGGCTGTTTTTCCTCTGTTTGGGCTGTTTGATACTGTGAGTACAATAAATGCTCTGAACTTCTCCAAGGTTAGCCTAACTGCTCAAACAGGCTACCTTGAAAATTAGAGCATTAGGTGGTCTAATTTTTACATCTGTAAACCAATGTGTGGTTGCCCTGACCTTCTACACAGTGAACCTGGTTTTGTACACTACATAGAGGGCCAGCCTCCTACAGGAGAAAGGCAGGAGAAGCAAGCACGGGTGAGGGCAGCACAATACCAGGCCAGGCCCGGCATCCAACTCCCAACCCCCACTGTGCATTACGATGGGCATTTTACTTAGTGTCAAAAAACCCTAGAAATTCACTGAAAAAAGCAAAGGATACAGGGATGTTATAGATAGAAAATAGAAATAAAAAAGCCTTAGAAATACACTAAAAGAAAAATGGTTACAGGGACGTTATATTTAGGTCCATATTTTACATGCACAAAACCATATAAATTCAGCTATTATGGTATTTCAAGTAACTATAACTTGTGCCCTAAGGTAATTATAACTTTAACTCTTGCCCTGTGATGCTAATTACCCCAGATATAACATCACTCATAACATCTCTATGACATCATTGATAATATCACTGTAACATTTGCAGTAAAATTATTGATGAGAAAACTGTGCATGGTGAAAGCACAAGTTATAGTAATCTTGGGGAAAAAGTTATATTTATTCAAAATAACTACCTGTAACAGCTAAATGTGTATGTTTTTTTTGCATGTCTGACCATAACTATAACATTTCTGTATCCTTTGGATTTTAAAGTGAAATAAATGTTGGTACATATATATATATATATATATATATATATATATATATATATATATATATATATATATTCACTGAATTATGTCAAATGAGATGTCATCGGTAATGTCATCAATGATGTCACTGACCAGGTCATGAGTGATGTAATGTTTAATATGTGACGTAATAAGCAGTGCATTATAGTTAGCTGAGGTACCTATAACTGATTAATTTCTACAAGTAAATTCAGAGCCTAACAATGACGTCCATGTAAACTTTGTTTTTTTTAATTGAAATTCTACGTTTTTTTAAATTTTATTTCCTAACCATAACGTCCCTATAACCTTTGTTTTTTTCAGTGAATTTCTAAGATTTGTAATTCAATTTCCTAACTATAACGTCCCTGTAACCTTTGTTTTTCAGTGAATTTCTATGTTTTTTTTAACAGATAGTAAATTTAATTACTATACCTTAATTCAACCACCGCAGCTCATGGCCTTTGGCTACGCACAGCGGTTGTTGCCCACCAGGCCCTGATACCAACCCCCTACAAAGGACCCAAATGTGCACTTCCTTCACCCATGCGCAGTGGAGGCTGCCCGCAAGAACTGGCCTGCAGCCGGACCCTGCGGCCAACACTGCCCAACTGCCCAAACCCACGCTGTGCACAGCTCTTTTGCCAGGCGTGGCAGGAGTTAGCCACAGCTTTTCTGGGTGTGAGACTAGATGTGAGACAGTGCATCTGGGGGTGAGAGTGGCTGTCAGATTGTCTATCTGCTTGTGAGAGTGAGTACATCAGTGTTTAAGTGGGTGCATCAGTCTGTGCACGGGTCTCTGAGAGGCTGCATGAGAGTGTCAGTTGGTCTGTGAATGAGTGTCTAAGTGGGTCTGTGAGTGGGTGTTTAAGTGTCTAAGAGTATGTGTGAGAAATTGATTGAAAGAAAGACAGAAAGAGAGAAAGAAAGTGAGAGAGAAAGAGTTTTTTTAGGCCTTAATATCTCATATACGTAGAATGAGATATTTTTGTTAGATTTAGAAAACAAAATGCATTTAATATATTTAAAAAAGTAAAATTTTGTTAATTTAAAAAAAAGGAAAATTAGTCCAGCTGGACTCGAAGCCCCATAGCTCGGTCTGTGACCTTCACACTGAGATACAGGTTTTTTTTATTTTTTTTATTTAGCCCTTTGTTGACTTTGTATTGAAACAAATATATATGTATACAATTTGTATTCTAAAGCCCTTTACAGGCTACGTGGTACAGTGAGAGAGCCCTCAAGGTCTCCCACAGCGGTTCCTTTTTTTTTTTTTTTAAACAATTCCCTTATGGGCTACCTGGCACAGCAGGGGAATCCTTAAGGCTTCCCCGCAGTGCCAATGCTTCAACAAGCACGGAGCTGCTTTAACAGCAGATCGCTGCTTGTTGAAGCATTTTATCTCTGTCATTTGCACACGCGCAGGGGACAGAGATGAAACTTTGGATTTTGACAGCAGGCTCTGCTTTCAAGGCCCCACTGTCAAAACTTGAAGTGTTTTCTGTGGCTTGGCTGCAGCTGTAGCGCTGTAGCCAAGCCACAACAAATAGTTATGTCCCTAGGACATCGCAGGAGCTGGCCCTGGGAGGTGGTGGTCCCCAGGGTAATCAGAGGCTCCTCGAGGGGGCTGCATGGGCTCCCTCCAACTAGATCTTAGTCCTGGGGGTGGTGGTCCCCAGGGCAGAGGGAGGGGCCAAAGAGGACCCTCTCCATATTACAATTTTTCCCTGAGAGGTGGCAGTCCCCAGGGCAGTGGGGGAGCACAAGCATTAAAAAACATGAGCCCTGGAGAGGTGATGGTCCCCAGGGCAGCGGGAGGGGGCCAGGAGGCCTCCCTGCTTTTTAAAAAAAAAGCACTCAGGGCTTGGCCCACCTGGGGGCATTAGACTTACAAAGCATGAGAGCACCTGTTTTGTTATTTTTTCGTGATTTTACAAGCAGATTCGCAGATCGACCGCATCTCCGCTTGTAAAATCAACAAAAAGATTGCTTTTTAGCCCTAGAGTGGTCCATTTGGGACCTCAGCACCAAAGCTAAGGGGTCAGGGTGTTCGTATACTGGCCATTCTTTTTTTAAACTTTTTTTTGGGACTCTGTGGAAACCAAGTCCCAAGATGGCTGACAACACTTAAACAACTTCTCTTGTTGAAGTGTTATCAGCCAATCAGATCTCAGCACGAGATCTTTAGGGGTCACAAATCCTTCACATCCCTAGATGTACAAATTTGTTCTCTTCTTAATTTCTCAAAAACTACCGAATGGAATTAAACCAAGGGGAATAAAAGCACTCTTTCTGGACCAGTACCTACCTTCCTGCCAAATTTGGTGTAATTCCATTCAGTAATTTTTGCGGTATCTCTGTTCAAAATTTCTATGGAAAAATGAATGGGGAAAGCAAGCTTTAGGACCCCCCTACCCCTTTTTTCTCTGCCTCCCGTGATGGAGCAACCTGAAAATTTCCAGGCAGCAGCTGACGGAACTGGAATTTTGTTTTAGAAAGTGTTGTGAAGATTAGGCAAGCGGAATACACACATATATATATATAATTTTATATATATATATATATATATATATATATATATATATATATATATATATATATATATATATACACATATATATATATATATATATGTGTGTGTGTGTGTGTAGATTTAGAGAACTACACCCATGAATTAAACAATGAGGTACCAAATGATCTAGTGATAGTACAACTGTAACTTATCCACATATCAGCATAGTGCCACCCACAATAATTTAAACTCATATACGATGTCTATAACAGGGCAATTCAAATGTTTTAAAAGGGCTCACTCAATTACAGCATAATGCAATACTGTTCATGTCTTAACTCAAATAGTAAGAAAACGTATTAAGCCTGAAGTAGCCAACAAACATTATGTGAACCCTAATCATCAATCAAAGGTCTCTGTATGTCTATTAATTATTGATCTATCACAGTAATCATACAATAATTGCAGGGTCAACATGGCATCAAATATCATATTTTTATCTGCTTTCAAATAATCAAAAACACTTAGGCCCTCATTCTAACCGCAGTGGGCGGCGGTAGCCGCCCGCCATGCGTTAACCGCCATATGGCCGCTCCGCGGTCAAAAGACCGCTGGGGCCATTTCAACTTGCCCGCTGGGCCGTCGGGCGCTAGCCAAGTTAGCGCCCGCCGGCCCAGCGGGAAAGGGGCCTGCAACACTGAAGCTGGCTCCGAATGGAGCCGGCGGTGTTGCAGGTGTGCGACGGGTGCAGTTGCACCCGTCGCGCATTTCACTGTCTGCTAGGCAGACAGTGAAAAGCAGGCTGGGGCCCTGTTAGGGGGCCCCTGCACTGCCCATGCCATTGGCATGGGCAGTGCAGGGGCCCCCAGGGGCCCCAGGACACCCGTTCCCGCCAGCCTGTTCCTGGCGGTGAAGACCGCCAGAAACAGGGTGGCGGGAAGGGGGTCAGAATCCCCATGGCGGCGCTGCTTGCATGGCGGATTTGGGCAGCCGGGGGACCTGGTTTTCTGACCGCGGCAGTAACAGAATGGCCCAGGAAGCACCGCCAGCCTGTTGGCGGTGCTTCCGTCATCCGCGACCCAGGCGGTTTTTACCGCCAGGGTCGGAATGACCCCCTTATTCTCTTTACGGTGTAATATTTAAACAATGTTTAAAAGCATTTCATTTAATTATAAATCCCATGATCTGGATATGCAATCATTCAAACCTAAGAAAAAAGAAAAGAAAAGAAAGCAAATTTAAATGATTTTAAAGCAATCAGGGGGGGAACAGTAAAAAGATAGTCTAACAAATCTTCATTGTCCAACCACATTATTTGGCATAGATGAACAGACTTTCCTCATCCATATTCATCCTCATTGAGACCATGGTGCCTGCTTCATTATCAGCCTAGATTCTAATCTCCTCAGAACCCAAGATATATTATATTTTCACTCTGTGGGTGTTTTAGTATATTTACTAACTTTACTATATTTACTTAACTTCCAATCATTGGTGTGATGTTCATAAAAATGCTTTGCTGTACTATATGTGAAGTCATGATTTGTTATTGCATGCCTGTTCTAGTATGCACTTTTTTACTGGACAAATCATGGAACCAACATGCCATTTGTTACAGTTGCATGTGATGACATACACTATGTGATCAGTATTGCAAGAAATATATTTGTTTACTTTCCATGATTTCTAGGAACATGCCAAGATTACTTGTTGAACATTTGTACTATATTTGCAAGATTTGCAATGGCTGCAGGTTTTGAAACCTTTCACTTGTCTAACCAAGTACTGAACTTCGGTTTAAGGAAGCTATGGACCAACATGTCCTTAAGCTAATTATTCTTTTGATATGTGATTTGAGGGTGGCTATCGATTTTAAATCACAATTCTGACAATTGCTCTTTTAGAAAGTTGGCATTTTATTTTACTAACCATTTAGGGCCTTCAGCTTGTTTCTTTGGTCGCCTGACTATGAAGAATTGGCAGCTGGCCTTTGTGTATTCTTCTTAGGCAGCGAGACAAGGGGGGACTAGGTGTTGGGAGTATGGGTAATCCTTCCAGGATGGATGGAGCAGTCCTATGACTGGAGCGACTTACATTTCACATGGCTGCCTACAGCATATTCATTTGGAGCCTGGGGACTGGAAACAAAGAAAAATCCAGAACCAGATTGTGGTATAACCTAGACGTTTCACTCATTTCAAAGGCCAGTACTAGACATAAATATTAGACCCTCAGACAAACTATTCAGTGTGTTCCTGGACCTGCGAGGGCACTCAGAAGGACTGTCGCGTACCTCAGAACATTGCCTTGCTGCTACAAGAAAACATCCCTGCTGCCTGAAGCTAACCTTGTACCATCAGCAAACTGCCTTTCTGTTTGAGGTGTACCTTGCTGCTTGAAACCAATGCTACCGGAGTGACTCCAAAGACTAGTTTGCTGGCCCCCCTGTTCTGAGCTATAGGAACACAACAAGCTCAATCAACCTTGCACCCTGCACCTGGACCATGCCTCAAGTGAGTCCTTTCCTGCAAGTGGTGCCTAACCATACCTGGACCATTGGAAGTGGTGCTAAACGTGAACAAACAGCCAAAACCTGAAACAGACCTAAGAAAAATTTCCACAAAAAATGGTTGAGAACCAACAAGAGACCAGGACCTACCTGCTTACCACCCTGACCGTAGTGCATTACCCATCAGCTTTATTTCACTGTAGCTCTAGCTTCAGTCTTCCCAGCAACAGCAAAACCTGTTTACCGGGACCTCTCAGGAAGATAACCCGGCCTTGTTGAGACCTTGTCAGTTACAGCCTGTAGTGGTGTTCCACTGGAGATTTTCAAATACCAAAAAAAAGTGAAATAGCCCTCATTATGAACATGGCGAACCATTCCGCCACGCTGGCGGTAGCGGTAGAAACCGCCAACAGAGGAGCGATCCGGACCGCCAAATAATGATCCAAACGAAACACACGCATCCCGCGAACCACCCACCGCAAGGAAAGGAGTCCCGCCGACGACGTCAGAGTCCGCCCACAGGCCGTCGGAAAGACCCAACCCGCCCATCAAATTATGAACCACTATTCCGCCGCCAGTTCCGGGGCAGGAACCAACGCAACAACACAGCCAGGTGGAAATGAACCAAATAGAAGGAAACACTCACCGGAGTTCCACAGAACGTGCAGCGGCAGCCATGGACAGAGAGCTGCTGATCATGCCAGCCCTGCTCCTTGCCATATACCTACACGACCGTGACCGCCGACGAAGACGACGACGCTAAGTACTGCAACCTACAATACAAGGGAGGAAAGGACAAAGTTACATAAACACCCACCCCACCCACACTGCAACTCTAATCCTTCCCAGCAGCACAAGTCAGACACCCCACACCAAGAGGTACGTACCCGACCGAAGGCCACTGCAATTTGACCATAGTACATACAATAGTCCCACACCCATTAAAAATCAAAACAAACACCAGGGTGTAACTGCGTGCAGCGGAAAACACAGGCCATACAGAAAAATTAATTATTAGCTCACTGAGCCAAACAGTGCTAACAGGGCCAATGGCCAGTCCATAAAATGTACTTTGTCCTGGCATACAAATGGCCACACCTGACTCCCACAAGGGCTGGGTACTCCACAGAACTGGGCACCATATGGGGATCCAGGCACCTCACAGAACGGGAGCAGGGGGGTGGGGGCGTGGATTTTTGATGGGGTGGGACTTTGACTTTCTTGTGGAGGTTGGAAGGGGGTGGGCTTCTCCTTTGAAGGGGTGGGGGCTGTTTGGCTCGGGTGGAGCTGGATGGCCTAGGCTCAGACCAGGCCTTCTTCTTCACCAGGGAAGGTGCACGGGAATGGGAAGGCTGGACCGGGGTGGGCTGTGATGTAGAAGGAGCAGAAAGGGCAAGGAGGTAGACACGTTTGGGGACAGGACGGGGTGGGCCAGTCGGTTGGAAGAGGTCAGCACAGGAGAGGAAAAGTTTTTTGAGAGCATTTGGGGTGGGCGTGGATGAGGACGTGGTAATGGAGGCAGAGGGAGTTGATGTATGGGTTGTAGGTGTGCGTGTAGTGGGTGCAGGTGACTGCTCAGTATGCTGTGGTGTGATGAATGTCTGATGGGTGGGTGTCTTTGTGCTTTTGTGTGTTTTGGGTGGTGGGGGGTGGACACAGTGGAAGATGACAGACTGCTAGTGTGGATGTATGTTGGGTGGGTGTCTGCAAGTCTGGTGAGTGTGCTGCATGTGTCAACTACAGTAGAGGTGGTGAGTGCAGGTGTGGTGTATAGGGTGCATGTATGGGTGTCTTCGATTGTGGTGAGTGCAGGAAGAGGAGCAGTAACAGTGAGTGAAGGTGCAGTGCATGAGGGTGTGGATGTAGAGGGGACTGACAAGGAGGCGGAAGAGGTGGGCACACTGGGGGAAGTGGACGTTGTTGTGTGTGCAGGTGTCTGTTGGCTGTGTGAATGCTTTTGGTGGGAGGTGTGGTGCTTGTGTTTTGAAGTGTGCTTCTTGTGTGTTGATGTGCCTGTAAGCGGGACTGATTGTGTGCTTTGGACAGGTGAAGGGAGTGGCGTGCTGGAAGGGGTAGAGGAGGTTGGAGGGGGGACGGAATGGCCAGGGAAACTGGCTGCCGTCCGAGAGGAGGCCAGAGCTTTAAAAGATCTCTGTAGGGCAGAGGCGGCACTGTGAATGCCATCCAGATAGGCATTGGTCTGCTGCACCTCTGATGCCAGATCCTGGATGGCATTGACGATGGTTGTCTGCCCTACAGAGATGGTTCTGAAGAGGTCAATAGCCTCCTCTGTGAGGGCAGCAGGGCTGACTGGGGCAGGTGAGGAGGTGCCTGGGGCGAAGGAGATGCCCACCTTTCTGGGTGGGCGGGGACGGGCAACTTAGTGGGGAGCAGAAGGGAGGGTGGTGATGGCATGGGGGTTGGCGGAAGATCTCACAGTAGTGGTGTGTGCACTAGGGTCTGCCACCGCCGGAGGACCCCCATCGGAGGAGGTCTCAGAGTCACTACCTCCTGTAGTAGAAGCCTCCCCCGTGGAAGTCCCCAGGCCTCACACCCACTGGTCCCCTGGGGGCCGTTGTCTCTGCCTCAGAGGATCCGTGGGCGGCTGCCTCCCGACTTGCTGATGCCTCAGCTCCCTCGCCTGATGTTCATGCTGTACCAAACCAACACAAGAGAACAGGGATGGGGAGACAAAACATGAGAGACACTTGTAAATAGCTGAATGCTGATGCACAATGGCCAGACATACACCCTCCCAGCAAACACACCCTGCACTAAGCCCATGGCCATGCCCCTGACTACTGACCAGAATACTGATCTACAACAATCCCCTGAAATACTTTTGGAGCTGAGGTAGGTGAAACCTAACAGGGACAACCCTACACCCTTTGGGGAACATAGAGTAGATGGACACCAGTAAAATTCCCTGCTCTAAGCAGCATGAACCCTATCGCACACACACAGTCATCCTTCCAGACTGAAGTGTGGTCACTGAGTACTCACCCCCTTGTGACTGCTGTGTAGCCTTCAAGCACCCATCCAGATCCGTGTACGCCACCACCAAGATCCGTTGCATGAGGCGGGTCAGTGCCCAACGGGCACCCCTTCCACGTTGGGAGGACTTCCCCAGCTGGGCCTCAGTGATCTTTCACCCCCAGCGCTGCAGGTCCTCCCACCTCTTTCGACAGTGGGTGCTCCACCGGTTGTAGACCCCCAGGGTCCGTACCTTCTTAGCGATGGCATGCCAATGTGCCCTCTTCTGGTGGGCACTGACCTAGAAGGGTGACACAGAAATGGAACACAGAGGTCAGGCACATGCACGATAGGAACAGCTGGCAGATTGTCCAACATAGGATTGACAGTACTCTCAGACATGCAGGACAGTGGCACGCAGCATTCCATGCACCAGGGCCCATCCAGGCTCAGAGGAGCACACATATGTGCAATCCACACCATCCATTAATCACACAATGCCCCCCAAACCCAGACTCACCTGTACCTCTGGCCGTCCGTAGAGTGTGCCACACAGGGGCAGGACCCCTTCCACTAGCTTCTACAGTTCTTCCTAGGTGAAGGCCGGGGCCCTTTCCCCTGCACCACGTGGAACATCCATAGCCAGAGGCAGGCAACAGCAGTACACAGAGTGGAGTACCTGTCCGCACGAGATCAGGGAGTCAAGTGATCGAACGGTGACGAACGCACGTATGTACAGCAGCGGTATGCACTGTCACCGCCGGCGGCGATCATGATACACCAGGATTCCACATTGGCATCCATGTTAGCCAATGAGGGTGTGAACCGCCGTACATTGTGACATCAACCGCTAGCGGTATTAGGTCACTTCCACAACGAAGGGGCAGAACTACAGTGGGCAGACATTTTGCCATCACCTACGCATCTTGAAATTCTTACTACTCACAATGCAGGGCCTACTAGCCACATGAAGCACCCAGGCCTCTATCCATTCCGTATAGTAGCACACATGAATTACTCTGTTCCCTACTCGTGATGTACATGTACATCTGTCAAAAAGCAGTTATTGTACAGAAAAAACTATGAACAATGCAGTGCATGTATTCTTCACATTTTGCCTATGTATGTGTGCACATCACACCTTTTTGTAACCCCTCATAGGTACCGACCCTTGTGGCGAGGAAGGGCACCATCGGTGTACAGACCACTTGTGGATATGGGGACCGTGGTGGAGCGTCAGATCATTATCACTTAGAGACTCACACGTGCAACTATTCAGGACCTATGTGCATTACTGGATCCTGCACTAACTCCCGGAAATAGTAATCAGCATTCCATTCCAACTGAGGTGCAGGTGCTCTCCGCACTCCATTTCCTGGCCACAGGCTCTTTTCAAGTGTCAGTGGGCATGGGTGCTGGTTTTTCACAGACATTGTTCAGCCAGGTACTGACAAGATTTCTGAATGCATTTGTACAACATCTGCAATCCTATGTGCGATTCCCCCAAAGTGCTGACCTCCCTCCCATCAAGACTGACTTCTATGCCTTTGTAAACATTCCCCATGTCATAGGTGCCATCGATGGCACATACATACCCATTATCCCCCCAAGAGTGAGTAAACAGGTGTACAGAAACAGGAAGAACTTTCATTCCATGAACATCCAATTGGTGCGTACTGCAGACTAGTACATTTCCCATGTGAATGACATGTTTCCGGGTTCAGTCCATGATTCATTTGTGTTGGGGAACAGTAGTGTGCCACAGAAGATGGAACAACTCCAAGAGGACAGAGGGTGGATCATAGGTAAGTTTGCCTGTCACTAACTGCCGAAAACCAGCCTGTCTGACTAAGGGACATTACAATGACGACTCTGTATTGAACCATTTCCTAGGTGATTCTGGCTATCCAAACTTGCGTTGGCTCCTGACACCAGTGAGGAATCCCAGGACGGATGCAGAGAGGAAATACAATGAGGCCCATGGACGTACTAGGAGGGTGATACTATAGGTTTCCTGAAGGCTAGATTCCAGTGTCTACATATCTCTGGGGGTTCCCTGGCCTATGGGCCTGATAAGGTGCGTAGAATAGTGGTGGCCTGCTGCATGCTGCACAACGTGGCAGTGAGACATTCTATCCCCCTTTTGGAGGTGGAGGGTGCTATCAGTCCTGATCAGCTACCTCAGAGAGGTGAGGCGAGTGATGGTGAGGATGAGGAAGGGGAAGATGTAAATTCCAGGAACCAACTGATACAACTCTAGTTCCAATAACTGTATGGGACTTAAGCCTGTCATTGGGGTTAGTGACTGATACAGTCGTTGTGCTCTATCATAAAGGGGGGATTGGTCAATATATGCATTCCCTCCTTGTCTAATTTAAAACACATAGCACTACCATCAAGCACAAATTGACAATAAAGTTGTTATCTGCCAGTTGCATCCATACTCCACTTTGTTCGACATTGAAGGCAGGGGACAGTGTTACAGGTGTGAAATGTGTTTTATTGGTAGAATAGAGTGAATTGTGCTATATACAGTGATGGGAGTCGTAAGGGTTGGGTGTCCTCAAAACCTACTTGGTGGCAGCCCTGTGGGATGTCTTAGATGGGTCCATTTTGTAGAATAGTACTTCAATTTGCCCTCAGCTAAGTGTTGTTGGTGAATGGGTGGGTTGGTTGTTTTGCATTGGTAGCAGTGTCAATTGTTGGAGGGGGCTTGTTCTTAGCTGGGTTTCCAGTGCCATTTCTAAGCCTAAGACTAAGTTTGGGCGCCTGCTGTGGAGCTTCTTGGGGTGGCATGGTTGGCCCTTGTGATTCCTCGGAGGGTATTTCCTGTGCTGTTTCTGCTGCCTGGGTCATCTGTTGCTGGGTGTCCAGGGCTGTTGTGGGGGCCTCTTTTCCGGTGTGGGTGTCAGACTGTTTGTTTGCCAACTGCAGCAGTGCTCCAGAAATGGTGGCCATTGTAGCATTGTGCTCTTTCCACTGCTCCATGGCCCGTTGGTGTTGTTGCTGTTGCATCCTCTGACTTTGCTCCAGAGTGGACACAATCTGTGCCAACCTGTCTTGGGTATGTTGATAGGCCCCCAATACCTCTTCAATAACATCCCGGGCTGCTGCATCCATCCAGTGCCCTACCCCCGACCCACTGGGTCACTTGAACTTGCCCTAGCTCCCTGTGCCTGTGGCCCCTACGCAGGTCTTGACGTGCAACTTGTACTGGGGCCTTCGCCTTCCTGCATGTTGGGAGTGGGAGACTGTGGCCTCTGCAGCTGTGTTCCACCAGTCTGTGCCCTGGGTACACTGGTGTGGGTATGCTTCACCTGGCCTGCTGGTCTTGACTAGGTGTAAGGTGTGACAGTGGTTTCCTGGGTGGGGCTGCTGCATGGTGAGAATCCAGGACTGTGCGAGGGGCCTGCCTGCTCATCAGTGTCCAAGGATCCTTCGCCAAGGTCTTGTGATGTGCCTCTGTCTCCCTGGAGGGCTGTGGCACTCCTTATCACCTCCGTTAGGGTTGCATGGGTGGTGGTGCCTGTTGGGGGACATAGACATGTCTGTTACATATGCCTGAAGGTTTGAGGTGTAGAGAACTGGGCTATTTTGTGCTGGTGTTACTTTCAGCGGCCTTCCAGGGTGCCTTTGTGAGGTGGACATTGCATTTAGTGGCAGTGGTGGGGTTGCATTTTGGTTGGGGGTATTATTCAATTGTGGGTACGTGCAGGGGTGGGTGGCTGTGCACAGCGGGAGTGATGTGGACCTGTTCTTGGGTTGGAGGTGATGCCGGGTGGTAGATGTGGTGGGTAATGGCTGGGTGGGGTGTAGGTCGAGGTGGGTGTGGGTGGGGTGGGGTGGTGCATGCATTGCAGATGTGTTGTATATAGGGTAATTGTAGATGACTTACCCAAGTCCATTCCTCCAGTGAGTCCAGTGAGCAGGATGGCAAGTACCTTCTCCTCCCAGTCGGTGTAATCGGGTGGTGTTGGTGGCAGTCCTCCCCCAGTCTTCTGCACTGCAATGTGGTGCCTCGATGCCATGGCCCTGACCTTCTCCCGCAGGACATTCGATCTCTTCCGGATGTCGTCCCTGGTGCGTGGATGGTGTCCCACTGCATTCACCCTGTTCAAATTGGTCTGCCACAGCTCCAATTTCTGCGCGATGGGTGTGTGCTGCACATTGTACCCGAATATTTGTGGCTCCACCTTCAGGATCTCGTCCACCATGGTCCTTAGCTACCTTTTGGTGAAGCGTGGATTTTGGTGGGGGACATGGTGAGTGTGGTGGATGGCGTCAGAACTTGGGACGGGGTATGGGAGCTCCTGTGTGGGTCGATATGAGTGTCCTGTATGCTGGTGTTCGCTGACTGGCTCTTGTGCTCTCCATCTTCGGGTTCTGGTTTCATTGCAAGGGATTGTGGGGTGTGTCTGGGGGTGTTTTATGGGGTTCTGGATGTGTGTCAGGTGTGTGGGTGATACGCCCATCCAATGTGTGCACTTGTTGCTGTTGTGTCCACTTGCCGCCTGTGGCAGTCGCAGCCGCCAATGATCGTCCAGCCTCCACTGTTCCCCGAGATGATTTGTACATCATTATTTTGAGGGCGGGATGTGGGTGTGCTTGGCGGGGGCGGGGTGGGCAGAGGATTCCCTCCGACAGGGTCCTGGCAGGGGGTGGTGATCTGGGAATTTTTGGCAGGTTTGGGTTTTTCAATCATTATATGGCGGTTTTCCATTCGCCGCTAACGGCGGGATTCTGATCACCGCCGACACGGCGGTCGGCAGTCTTTCCCACCATGTTCATATTGACCGCCAAAATCTTCACCATGACTTTATTCAGTGGCACCCTGACGAATTCGCCTCTTCCTCGGACACCACTAGCTCCACTGCCCCACTGAACTTTACCTTCTCAGGAACATTTCTTCAAAATGTCTTCTAAATCTGAAGGTAAGCTGAGATAGGTCTCAATCCATCTCCTGTAGCCGAACTGTGCTCCATCGCAGTCAGCCTTAAATTTTGACATTTTACTCTATTTTTTTTTTAATTGGTGTGGGATTTTTCTTTTTGTTTTCATCTTATTACTGTTTGTGTGCCCCATAAATACTTAAGTTAAGCCTAACTGATCATGTGCCAAGGTACAAGAAGGTCAAGCACAGGATAATTTAGTGACTTTTGTGGTTCACCCTGACAGAGAGTGTGTTTTCTGCTTGGCAGGGGTCTTCACCCTCCTTGATCAAAAACCCATTTTGCTACAAAGGTTGATGGCTGTAGTTTCACATGCCCCTTCCTGACACATGGAGGTCACTGTCCTTTCACTAACATGCGAGGAACTGAACTATCGCAGTCTTGACCAGTCTGTTCACCTCAAACTTCACTCTTTGGTATCTGCTTGGCAGGATCCCCACTGGGCCTTACTCTTTCCAGGATCCCTACTTGTCCTCACAGAGTTTACAGGTCTGGGCAGGCAGACAGAAGGCTGGTATTCCAGGCTCAGGGCAAGTGGCCTTGACTTTCTTGGTGATGGCATCTCAACCATCAGGGAGACTAGCAGACCTTTGACCCTAGTGCTTGTTCCAGCAGCTCACGTAATGGTGTTCCCTTCTTCTGTCGAATAGCAAAGTTGAAAAAACTTTAGGACTCGGGCTTCCACTTTCATAGTCCAAATTCAGACACTGAAGTGGTTTAGGGTCTGGTCCTGTGATATTCCTGTTGTGATTGTTGAATTCTTTGGAGTACTCTCTTCTATTCTCAAATTTTGATCAACCAATAACAAAGGCAAAAAGAGCAACAGGAAAGCACACCTGGTCGTCAGTGTGGTCTGAAATATGCCTCACAAAGGTTCAAGGCCTAAGCCTTTCCTTCTGTCATGATTCCTTTGTCCTACAGTGCCAACCTAATAATACCCACAATCTCAAATTAAAATGAACCTAAATTCAAAATGCACAGAGAATGCTCTGCTCACCTTTCTTTTGTGTGGTGTGTTCTCGCGCCACCCCTCAGTAATGTTAGCAATTCACATCTCCTGGCTGGGGCTTCCAAAATTGAACCCACTCACTGTCTGTGTACCATGTACAGGCACATATACATTCCAGTACGCCCATGCAATCATCATGCACTGTCTGGTGCTACACATAGTTACCATATAGACCCAGTTGTGGTTAAGTGCCCTGCAGCAGAACTATTCATTAGTGGGCCAATAAGCACCTTTCCAATGACACAGGTGCAAAGGCTGATTCATAGTACTGATTTTTACTAAATACAAAATGGCAACATGGGTATGCTTCCATCACTGTGCCCGTGTCACTTAACTCTTTCCAAGGGCAGTAGGCCTCTAACACTGTGAGTGTAGCACTTTGTGCAGCTCCCCATGTCTAACAAGTTAAAAAATCAGTATCACAGACTCAGATATCCATGCACCTGGAGCACTCAGGGCAGGGGTGCATGTCCATCACCATGCAGGAGACTTTTCAATCCCAGCACTCTTTCAAGTGACACAACTTTAACAGCTCCTATGAACACAAACAATGATCCAGATCCTTTTGTTTTCCTTTTTTGTTCATCTGATTGCATGAATATCCTATTTGAATGTGTTATTTTGTTACATGCCTTCAGTTACATATAAACATTGCTTAATGTAGCAATAACTTTAATTTTACAATTTGTATATTCTGTTCAGTTTGTGTAGCTGACGTTTGTCTTGAATGTTGTTTGCTTTGAGCCAGGTCCAGTGCATCCTTCTGATTTGTTGCTACATCTTTTTAAGTTCTGTGTTTCTTCAAGGTGTTGGTTTTCTTTTGTCCTGTTTAGGTTTTCTGAGTGGTATTGGGATAATTAAAGCTTCCTGTAGCACTCATAGTTTTGGAACATAATTAATTGTATCTAGGTATGTGTTGGCTGTTAGTTGTGTATCTACGTTTTTGAAATTGAGTTTGCTCCATGGACGATAGATGCATGTATGTAAGTTGCTATGGGGTGTGTTGATTTGTGGTGTTTTATGTAGGAAGTTTTTCAGATGGTGGTCTGACCATGTGATTTGGGTGATGCTTTGAATGGTAACTAGTTCAGGCTTTGCAAAAATGACATCTAGGGTGTGTCCAGCTATGTGTGTGGGATTGTGTACAATCTGATGTAGGTTCAATGTGACTAGACCAGTGGTGATAGCTTTGGGATGGAGCATATTGGGTTTGTCAAACCAAATGTTTAGGTCCCCAAGAAAGCGCAGGTTTGAATATAATTTTATAAGTATTGAGGCTGTGGCTCTCATTATGACATTGGCGGTAAATCCCACTTACTGCTGCAGTGACGGCCACCAACATACCGTCATGGAGGCGAACATCCATTCACCACATTATGACACACACTAAACTAACAGAATACTGCCACAAACACATATTCACCAGACCAAAGGTTAGTGTTAAAGTGTTGGTATGAACACGCATACTGTTATGCCAACAAAACAACGTCCTCCACATTATGACCCACGAATCACCACGGTGGACATTCAACTGCAGTAAACAATTGGCGGTTCACACTGGTGTGGTATGAATGGCCATACAAATACAAAAAAACACAACATTGGCCAAAACTAATACCACACACCTGACACTGATACACACTCCATCTGCCCTGACCCACAGCACTATAAAACAAACACCCACATTACACACAAACCCTTACGAACACGAAAAATAGCCAAGAGATAGACAAGCAAATCACAGCAACAACTACACACACCACAAACACCAATCCATACGTCATGTACCCCACACCCCACCACAATATACAACACCCACTGCACAACACACATTACACAACACCCATGTCCCCACAATGGGACCCCCGTTTCACAGATGAGGAGTTGTGGTTCAAGTTGGAGGAAATAGTCAGGGTAGAACCACAGCTGTTTGGAGCATAGGTATAGCAAATCTCCATTGCAAGGAAGATGGAGCTAAGACGGAGAATCGTGGACAGGATGAACTCCGTGGGACAGCATCCAAGAACAAAGGACGACATCAGGAAGAAGTGGACCAACCTATGGGGGAAGGTATATTTCATGGCAGCAAGGCAACAGCTCTCCATCCAGAAAACTGGTGGTGAACCACCACCTACTCCCCCACAGCTGATAGCATGGGAGGAGCAAGTCTTGGCAATACTGCATCCTGTGGGACTCACTGGAGTAGCCGGAGGGCTGGACACTGGTGCATCAACATTTACTACCTATCCCCCGCATGATACCACCATCCCTCACCCTGAAACACATCACTCCACTCCATCCCACACAGTGCACCACCACCATTGACTAACCTCAATGCCAAGCCCTGCATGCCATACCCACTGCATGAACATCCCTCCGAGCCCTGCATGTACACCCACCACCAATGCATGCAAAGCATGGAGAACTAACAATCTCACAATACATCACCATACACAAACAAAGGTGGCAGGGCAACAGCAATGATATAGGGGAAGCTAGGGATGTAGAAAATGTAACAGACATGTAGCATATTACACCACTTGCATCCCCACAGGTGCCCCACCCAATCTCAGTGGCAAGGAGGTATCACGGCTACCTAGTCCCCCCACAGAAGATGCCCCCAGTGATGACAGTAACTCTGGACTTCTGGATCTGGATGACTTACCTGGTCATCAGGGACCACTGGTCAGTGTGCAACCCCAGCCCACACCCACTCCACCACAAAGCCTCACCCCTCAGTATCCAACACCGCAGCAGCCACCCTACCTCCCCAGACCTCTGTCCCCAGGACACGTCAATCAGCAGTGTGCCCACCTGTACAGGGGCCCCAGTCCACACCTCACAGCCATGACAATCAGGGTCGTGGGGTCAGTGGCAGTGGGCACATCATTCAGGGGACACAGGCCTAGGACGGTCGGAGGACAGCTGTGCGCCAGGGAGAGGACAGGCCTAGGGATCCAACTGGCCAGGAGGCACTCAACAATGTCCTGGGGGCTTACCAACAATCCCAGGGCAAGATGGGTCAGATTCTAAACATCATGCAGGAGAACCAGCAGCTGCAGGAGGTACACCATCAGGAGATCAGGAAAGAGTTGCATGCCCTCAAGACCACCATAGTCTCCATAGCAGTGGTGCAGGCTGATATGGCCAACATCATGAGGGACTGCGCAGCACACCAGCGGGCCCCTTCCACTAGCCATTCAATGAACAGCCCTCCACATCTGCTGCAGGTAATGGAAGGTGGCCATGCCACAGGACCCAATGGCCACCAGCTCCCCTCTCCCTGCAGAAGGTGAACCATCCCACAAACGTTCCCTGTGACCCAGACAGATGCCAGAGACACTTGCCAAGACCAAGACCACCACCAGGAAATGAGACACTCCTGAATGTCCCCCTTGTGTTCCACTCTGTCACCTTGTTCACTTTGAACTGGTATTGCTCCCTTTCCTATGGCTCTTTGGACATTGGGCCTGTGCTACAAACAGACTGGACCAATACCCTGCACTTTCCTCTACCATCACGCCGTTCCATTGTACTATTCCTCCTATATCTTTCATTTCAATACACACCCTTGAACACAACTTGAGTGGTAGTGCTTTATGTGATGGAAATGTGCAATAATATCTTGTGCAATCGTCCAGAACTTTGTGATTGCATACAAATAATGGTCTGTAGCTGTCTGTAGTCATCACATCATTACACAGTTGTAATAACACCAACATCTGCAAAATGAGAAGGCATAGGTGACAATCAGTTGAGAGGCAAAGGAAGTGACTACCATCATGCTACAGCCACACTGAAAAGATAAATTATCAGAGGAATGATCAGTTCCACTGTCTTACCTGTGTGTCATTGGATGTACTGCTGTATTACTGATGTCCTGTTGTTTACATCCTCATCCTCTGCCTCCTCAGCATCACTGTCCTCAAGGTCCACTGCTGCCACTGGAGCATTTTCCCCCTCCCCCTCCTGCAGATAGGGTACATGTCGTCTGAGGGCCAGGTTGTGCAACATACAACAACTATCTGGCAGACCTTCTCAGGGGAGTAGCACAGGGATCCACCTGTCAGATGGAGGCATCTGAATCTGGCCTTCAGGAGGCCGAAGGTTTGCTCAATTATCCACCGGGTTCGCTCATGAGCATCATTATACTGATTCTCAGTCACTGTCCTGGCATTCCTCACAGGGGTCAAGAGCCAAGACAAGTTTGGGTAGCCAGAGTCACCTGCAAGAAGTGAGGTACAAACATTAGCCTTGCACAATGGTATGGGAGATAACTCCTGAAGGCATACACTGACATGCATTAGTGGGGACTCAGGCTCCCTTATTAGCCACACCCTGTGCATCTGTAGTTGTGCCATCACATTTGGGATGCTGCTATTCCTCAAAATGAAGGCATCATGCACTGATCCAGGTTACTTGGCAGTGACGTAGGAGATGTACTAGTCAGCCAGGCATACCATTTGCACATTGAGTGAGTGGAAACTCTTCTGATTTCTGTACACCTGTTCATTGAACTGGGGGGTACAAATGCAATATGTGTTTGTCCCAATAATATTTGGAATATGTCCCACTGCATAGAATCCAGCATTCACACTGGCCAAATCTTGGGGGAAAGCAATGTAGCTGCACATGCGTTTGAGCAAGGCATACAAAACCCTTGTTGTCACTATTGAGAACATTGGCTGTGACATTCCTGCTGCCAAGTCCACTGTTACTTGGAAAGAACCAGTTGCAAGGAAATGGAGCACAGACAGAATATGCACAAGAGGGGGGATCTCAGTGGGTTGACGGATAGCTGATATCAGATCAGGCTCCAATTCAGTAAAAAGCTCTGTGATTGTGGCCCTGTCCAGTCTATAGGTGAATATTATGTGCCTGTCCTCTAGTGTCCTCAAGGGGTCTCTGCATGGAGTCTTGCCTCCTCCTCCTATTCCTCCGCAGTGGTAGGTATCTAAGGGACACAAGAGTGAGAAGGGTGTCACAAACTCAACAATGGAACCACCACCTCAGTGTAACTTAGCAGGTATGCAATTGGGCAATGTAAATGGCAATGGATGTACAATTGATAGCAATGATGCAGTTTCCAGTTTCAGATTGTTGACCACCACCATAAAATGGTGACCTCCTAACCTGTATGGAGGGACAGGTGGAAGTGATGTAACTCTGCCGGTGTTGGGTGTCATGGAGGAAGGTGGTCTTGTACCACCATGCTATTCCTCATTGGCTTACATGGGGCTCTATGGAGTACAGTGTTAAGGGTAGGAGTGGTGGAGTAGAGTGTAACGATTGTATGGTTGTGTGTAATTGGTGAAGAGAGGTGGAGGGTGTTTGTAGGTGGTGTGTTGGAAGGCTGAGTTTAGGTATAGTCATGATAAAAGGGGGTTTGGCAGGAGGTTAGAGAGGATAGCACTGTTGGTTTGTAAGAACAGGGAGTGTGCATCTGGATGGCTGAAAGTAATGTATAATGTGGTTTTGTGTTGTGTGGGCGATGGCAGGTTGTGTTAGTGGGAATGGACTGAGTAGTGCTTGGTGTAAGAATGAAGGTGTCTTACTGTTGTAGGTGTGGTGGTTATGTGTATGGGTGTGGTATGTGGGATTTTGTGTTGGTTGATGAGACACTGCAATCAGTATGAGGTCAGTTTGTGAGGCAAGAGTTGGATGTCTTTGCTGATAATGTGTTTGCATGTTGATCGATGTGTAGAGAGTAAGGTCCTTTCTGGTAAATGGAAAATTGGATAGCATTTCTGGCCTAGGCCCGACCGGGGCCTAATTAGGCCCAAACAGGCAACTGCCCTTGTCTTCTCCACCCTTTGCTGAGATGCCCTCAGCCCTAGGCTTTGATAGCCCTATTAGCCAATAGAAACCTAGTCCTAACCCTAACCAATCAGGTTTGTAACCTAAAACCCCTCAACCAAATGGAGGCCCAGACAAATTCACCAATCATACCCCTAGTCCTGACAGCCAATCACAACGCTAACCCTAAAACCACAAATCCATAGGAATCCCAACCCTAGTACCAATCACAACACCAACCCTTAAATCATGAACCAATAAGAATCCCAACCCTAGTACTAATCACAACACCAACCCTTAAATCATGAACCAATAGGAATCCCAACCCTAGTACCAATCAAAACACCAACTCTAAAATCATGAACCAATAGAAATCCCAACCTTAGTACCAATCAAAACACCAACCCTAAAAGCATGAACTAATAGGAATCCCACCCCTAGAAAAAAATCAACCCTAATCCTTAAACCAATACAAATACTAGTCCCAGCAACCAATAACAACAACATATGCAACAACCAAAAGAAACATATGTAAGGGCCACGTTAACTGAAACCCAAGACCCTGTGGTAGGGAGGAGGGAGCTGCTGCTCTATTCAGAATCTCCTTGGACACAGACAGGCCAAATCCACTCTTTCAAGCTAGCGCAGTCTACTTTCCAGGTAAGGGAGAGATTGAAAAACACTGAAATACTGCTTGTCGCACACTCAGATATTTGGCTTTTTAAAGGCAAAAACAAGTGATGCAGACACTTTCTAAACACATTTTAAATCACAGAAACAGATTAAGCAATCTCCTAAACACACTCTGGTTGGCCACTGAAGTGTGTGTGGCCTTTTATTCTTAAAGAAAGGTGGGGTGGCTTTATGCAGTCTTTTACCACAAGCTAGGAAGGAAATTTCAAACAGTCACAGCTGAAAAACAGAAGTTTAAAAATGCCAAGCTAGCTGAAACACAGGAAGCCTACAGTAAACTGGCACAGATAGCAGTACAAACACTTTTTAACAAATAACAAGATTTCTCGGAAAGTCTGGGGCTCCTTACCAGTCTCCTAGGATTTCTTCATCACTGGGCTGTATTAGGGCACAGGGAAAAAGCTGACCTCACAAAATGGTGTAGTCCAATACCTCAATAGAATCATGGCCTGTACCACCGACTTCTGAGCTTCACAAGGCAGACGTTTCGGGAATGTTTCCAACATCCTTAATACCAAGCATGCAGTTTTATCCAAAGCAGCGATCTGGGGTTTGTAGGATATGTGTGTGTGTCAACTAGGACCCCTAAATCTCTGGCCAAGTCAGCAGGGGGTTGTGGAACAGCTAGAAGACCAGGCCGCTGAGCAGCAAAAGAGGGGCTCAGTTCCAAAAAGTAGAATATCCATTTTATTGCTGTACATTGCAATGGATTTGTTTTGTGTTACAACAGACACCACAAAGAGCCAACTGTATCTGTATGGGCAATGGAGTGATGGAAGGCTTATATGTAATCTGGAAGATTGTAGATTTCTCTCAAAAGTAGGTGACTAACACACAGGATAATTTACTGACATTTTTGGCTTTGGATTTTACAGCATAGTCATCAAAAAAATATTTTTGCTCTGTATGGCACTACCTTGCAACCTCTCTCTTCAATTTCACTGACTCCATCAACATACTTTACTTTATTGCTCCTTGTCTCCTCAACACCCAACTCTAGCAACCCCCTCATATTCCTTATTCCCTTCCCTCTTTCTCTTGTGTGCTCCAATTCCCCCTCTTGAACCTCCTATTCGCCTCTCAATTGTTAGCATTTGTTTTACACCTTTGCCTAACATTTTCTGATGGGTAATTTCAGTCATAAAGACATTGAACTTGATCCAGATATTAGGCATCTTGTCCATGGGTGAGAGAATGAGTTGCGTAAGAGAGGAATTTTATGTTGTGAGAGCAAATGATGCTGGCTTGAAGAAGGTCAGGTTCAGGGAGGATCTTTGCTGAATTCTGCAGATAAGGTCACTGGTGTCTGAGGTGTATGGTGTCAGGCTGATTGATTGGGTCCTTGCAGTCATGAACGAGCACAATCACAGCAGTGTATGTGTTTGGATTCCAATGTTATGTAGGCAGTGGGTGGGGTGGAGACTGTGTCAAAAGCTGCATACAGGTCCAAGAGGATGAGCGCCACTGTGTCTCTTCTATCCAGAGTCATGCAGATGTCATCCATGGCGGTGATGAGGACAGTTTCCATGCTGTGGTTGGGTCTGAAACCGGCCTGAGTGGTGTCAAGGAGTCGGTGGTAATTGAGGTATTCAGTGAGGAGTCTATTAATGATTTTCTGTAAGTCCTTGGCCGGGTATGGGAGATCTGTCTGTAGTCTGTGAGCATTGAAGGGTCCGCTGAGGGTTTCTTCATCGATGGGAGGCCAGTTGCCAAACACCTATGAAGGTCGGAGAAGAGGTGGAGACATTCAAAATGGGTGTGAGAATGTGACACTGCGAATACCGGCAGCGCCTCATTTACAGGCCGTGATCAGATCAGCGATCCGCGTCTCGGACGGCCGATTCTGCTGCTGTCCGCTTTTTGGCTAAACTTTCCCCTTGGGCACTATTCTTTGCTGCCCCCGGTCTTTGCCCTCCTTAGTTGCTTACCTATTCTTGTGTTTTCCACTTTTCTTCTTCCTTCTTCCTGTTTTCTTTTTTCTTGCCTTGGCCATGTTTCTTCTTCCCAAGAGTCTGTATTCCTTTCCCTACATGCTTTGCTCACTACCTTTCTATACTAATGCTATTTTTCCATTCACCTAAATGTGGTATTTTCCAATCCAACATGGTGTCTTCATAATTTCCTGAATATCACTTCCTGTTTTTCAGTATATAAGCCCAGTTGGTTTTCTGTTCCTTGTGTTGCAAACACTTCCTTCATGGTTGTGCTCCTCGCTCCCGAATCCTGTTATTTTGAACGTCTCATGTTCTTTTTCCGCCTGCAGGTTGTTCAAGTTTTTTTTGTGTGCTTCTGTTCTTCTTTTACAGGAGTCCTTGATTCTGAGGTTTTTCCCACATTGGGTTTTTCTACTCTGGGACTCCTTCTGGAAGTTACGGCCTGCTTGGTGTTATATTATCAGCAGAAGTGTGGCTACTGGAAAGGGTCGCCCCTACCTTGGTCAATCCAGAACAAGCAAGAAACCAAGTGGTGTCCAGAGGCTGGCTGATTATAGTGGTAAGAAGCACTCAAGTCATGACAGAGAATGGCACTGATGGGTTGCAGTCCTCTGGAGTAGGCGGGGTGGGGCAGGGGTCCGATGGGGCCCCTGAATGGATGGACTTCATGGTGGCAGCGGTTTCCTCAGGGGTAATGACTGGTCATGTTGTTAGCATTGGTTCTTTGGATAAGTTCAAGAAGTGTTTGGAGGGGTCTATCTGGTCCTGTTGTGGGCTTAAGTTGCTTTAAATGGTGGTGATTTTGTTGTTGAAGAATTTAGAGGGGTTATTGCAGAGGTCCTACAAGGGGATGATGGAGTTGAAGGCAGCCGATGGTGATGAGAAATATGTCACAATGGCAAAGATTTATTTGCTTCTGTTGGTGCTGGCATCAACGCGATCTACCAGAGTAGTTTGTTTGGTGGTCCGGATCATTTAGTGGTAGCATCTTAGGGTGGTACTGAACGTGCTTTTGCCTGCATTGTCATGGTTTATTCTCCATTTGCACTCAGGTTGTGTGCGAAGGCGTTTCATCAGTCCAAGTTCCTTCATGCACCGACTGGCCTGGGGTCTGGATCTTTATGTATTGCAGTGTTTGATACTGCAAATTTTAACGACCTTAAAGAAAATACCTTTCAACCTGTGGCATCCAGACCTACACACTGTCCCTGCAGAGAAACAATAACCATTCCAAGATGGTGTCTGCATATATGGATATTAAAACAGGCATTCTGCAGTGGGGTCTGCTCTGTGTGTATACAATGACATTACACCACCCTGTTCTCTGAGGTTAAGACCTATGTGGAAAAGTCTTCCACTGAGGCCAAGGTTTGATTCATGCAGCACTGCCTGCATCACATTAGAAGTTGCGGAGAGTCCAGTAATTGGGTTCCAACTAAACTGTCAGGCCCAAAGTGTATGGTAACTGGAAATATGTGATTTTGCGGCCACAGCATTTCTACTTATTTATACTTTTGCCACATAGAAGATCATCTGCTGCATAACCTGCAGATTTTAACAAAACAAAATGTCATCTGATAGAGACTTCTAGCTGCAGACTCTCTGCCCCAAAACCTTCCTGCTGAGCATACCCTGCACGCCGCCGGGCGGCTCCACTCGGCCCCTGGCAGAGCTGCTGGAGCAGTCCACGATGCCACTGCCACCTACAAAGGCACCACTCAGGCGCACATATGTCAGTTCCTCTCCTTCTGAACCAGTTGGCGCAGATCCAGGACAGTGCTACCTCTATGTCTTTTTTGACAGGCCTTTTTTTGATTTTTTATTGAAGTTTTTTCATCTCTGCGAGGATGCCATTGAGGAAGAAGTGATTCAAGCCGTGAGGTGCCTGCCATTGCGTTATGTTGGTGACGGATCCCCATCTAATATGCCTTTGGTGTCTCAAGCACGACCATGACTCGAAGTTGTGTTCGGACTGCTGAGCCATGGCTCCAAAAGCTTTGAAACTCCTTACAGCCTGGCAGTTGACATTGGCAGGTGCAACTACAAGGAGGTCTGGTCCCATCTGAGAAGAAGGTTGTGGGACCGCTTTATGAGCCCCTAATCCTATTTGTCCCATTCAAGCTCCTCCGGTTACTCAGGGAAGAGGCACAAGAAGAAGTCCAAAAGGACTTAGGCCCACATTTTTAGTTTTTTAGCACCGCATTTCCGTCGCTTTTTGATGCAAAAGCAGCGCAAACATACAAAATACAATTGCATTTTGTAAGTTTGCACCGCTTTTGCTTAAAGAAATGACGCAAATGCGGCGCTAAAAAAGTATAAATATGGGCCTTAGACAATGAGGCGAGTCGGGAATGTTGACATTCCAAGCAAGATTCTGTGGAATCATTGCCAGGGCCAACTCCAAACCCCCCCCCAACACTTTCCAGGAGCCAGAGCGGCCCGCTTAGTTAAAGGAATTTTACGGGCCATGCACCGCATGTTTGAGTGAGCCGGCTGGAACGATGCTCACAGGTGCCAGAGCATTGCATGAGCCTTTTTAGACCAGCCAGGCACTGGAGAGGAATGGGAGGGGTATCTGGGCCCTTTAGAGACACAGATGGAACCTATAGACTGGTTTGAGGAGCTAAGAGAGGCCAGTGGACTTGGCCCCTCTCCAGATTCTGGCTTTCTCTCTCCTACTGTAGCTACGAAGGAAGGGGTGTCCTATGCTATGGTGGTACAAAGGGCAGCAGAAGTCCTGGACCTCGAACTCCTTTGTTGCAAGTCAGGAGTAACCTGATGAAGGTGCTTCAGCCATGGGCTTCCTCATCCGAACCAATGTTGCCTTTTAACAAAGCCCTTACTGATGTCCTGTTGGGGACCTGGTCCAAACACAGCAAATAGTTCAGTCGGCGGGCAACCATCACCCGGCTCCAGGCAACCCTAATTTCCTCACCCAACACCCTATCCCTGAGAGCTTGGTAGTCCAAACCTCCGCTTCCCTGGGTTCCTTCCCTTCTGCACCCCCAGATAGGGAATCCAAAAGGCTGGATCAGCTTGGGAAGAAGATGTTTTCTTCCAACAGCCTGGCATTGAGGTCGGTGAACACCTCATGCTTATTGGGCTGTTTTTCCTCGTTTGGGCTGTTTGATACTGTGAGTACAACAAATGCTTTGAACTTCTCCAAGGTTAGCCTAACTGCTCGAACAAGCTACCTTGAAAATTAGAGCATTAGGTGGTCTAATTTTTACCTCTGTAAACCAATGAGTGGTTGCCCTGACCTTCTACACAGTGAGCCTGGTTTTGTACACTACACAAAGGGCCAGCCTCCTACAGGAGAGAGGCAGGAGCAGCAAGTATGGGTGAGGGCAGCACAATACCAGGCCAGGCCCAGCATCCAACTCCCAACCCCCCTGTGCATTGCGATGGGCATTTTACTTAGCGTCAAAAAACCCTAGAAATTCACTGAAAAAAGCAAATGTTACAGGGATGTTAGAGATAGGAAATAGATATAAAAAAGCCTTAGAAATACACTAAAAGAAAAAAGGTTACAGGGACGTTATAGTTAGGTTCATATTTTACATGCACAAAACCATATAAATTCAGCTGTGATATTATTTCAAATAACTATAACTCGTGCCCTAAGGTAACTATAAATTGAACCCTTGCCCTGCGCTGCTAATTACTCCAGATATTACATCACTCATAACATCTCTATGACATCATTGATAATATCACTGTTACATTTGTAGTAAAATTATTGATGAGAAAACTGTGCATGGTGAAAGCACGAGTTATAGTAATCTTGGGGCACAAGTTATATTTATTTGAAATAACTCTACCTGTAACAGCTGAATTGGTATTGTTTTGTGCATGTCTGGCCATAACTATAATGTTTCTGTATCCTTTGGATTTTATAGTGAAATAAATGTATGTATGTATATATATATATATATATATATATATATTCACTGAATTATGTTAAAGGAGATGTCATCAGTGATGTCATGAGTGATGTCACTGACCATGTCATCTGTGATGTAATATTGTAATATGTGAGGTCATAAGCAGTGCATTACAGGAGAGCCAGTTATAGTTAGCTGAGGTACCTATAACTGCTGAATTTCTACAGTTTTGTACGAGTAAATTCAGAGCGTAACTATAACGTCCATGTAACCTTTGTTTCTTTTCAGTGAAATTCTAAGGTTTTTTACATTTATTTCCTAACTATAACGTCACTGTAACCTTTGTTTTTTTAGTGAATTTCTAAGGTTATATTTGTTCAATTTCCTAACTATAACGTCCCTGTAACCTTTGTTTTCAGTGAATTTCTATGTTTTTTTTTTTTAACGGATAGTAAATTTAATTACTATACCTTAATTCAACCACTGCAGCTCATGGCCGTTGGCCGTGCACAGCGGTTGTTGGCAAGCAGGCCCTGATACCAACCCCCTATAAGGACCCAACCGTGCACATCCTTCATCCATGCGCAGTGGAGGTTGCCCGCAAGACCTGGCCTTCAGCCAGACCCTGCGACCAACACTGCCCAACCGCCCAAATCCACGCTGTGCACAGCCCTTTTGCCATGCGTGGCAGGAGTTAGCCACAGCTTTTCTGGGTGTGAGAATAGATGTGAGACGGTGTATCTGGGGGTTGAGAGTGGCTGTCAGATTGTCTGTCTGCTTGTGAGAGTGCGTACATCAGTGTTAAATGGGTGCATCAGTCTGTACGCCGGTCTCTGAGAGGCTGCATGAGAGTGTCATTTGGTCTGTGAATGGGTGCATGAGTGTCTGAGTGGGTCTGTGAGTGGGTGTTTAAGTGTCTAAGTGTATGTGTGAGAAATGTATTGAAAGAGAGGCAGAAAGAGAGAAAGAAAGTGAGGGAGAAAGTTTTTTAGGCTTAAAATCTAATATACGTAGAATTAGATATTTTTGTTAGATTTAGAAAACAAAATGTATTTAATATATTTAAAAAAAGGAAAATGTTGTTTATTTTAAAAAAAAAAGGAAAATGACCTTCACACTGAGATATGGGGGCTGTCTATTTTTCTATTTAGCCCTTTGTTGACTTTGTAGTGAAAAAAATATATATCTATACAATTTTTATTATAAAGCCATTTAAGGGCTATGTAGGACGGCAAGAGAGCCCTCAAGGGCTCCCCAGCGGTCATTACTTTTTTTGTTTATTTATTTATTTTCTTATATTCCCTTACAGCTACCTGGCACAGTGGGGGAAAGTGCCAATGCTTCAACAAGCACGGAGATGCTTTGACAGCAGCTCCCTGCTTGTTGAAGCATTTTATCTCTGTCAATTGCACACGTGCAGTGGACAGAGATGAAACTTTGGATTTTGACAGCAGGCCTTGCTTTCAATGCCCCGCTGTCAAAACTCAAAGTGTTTGCTGTGGCTTGGCTATAGCTGTAGCACTGTAGCCAAGCCACAGCAAGCATCTATGTCCCTGGGACATAGCAGGAGCTGGCCCTGGGAGGTGGCAGTCCCCAGGACAATCAGAGGCTCCTCGAGAGGGGCCGCGTGGCCCCCCTCCAACTAGATCTTAGTCCTGGGGGTGGTGGTCCATAGGGCAGCGGGAGGAGGCAAGGAAGACCCTCTCCATATTAAAATATTGCCCTGAGAGGGGGCAGTCCCCGGGGAAGTGGGGGGGGGGCACATGCCACCCACATTAAAAAAATTAGCCCCAGGGAGGTGATGGTCCCCGGGGCAGCGGGATGGGGGCCAGGAGCCAGGAGGCCCCCCTACTTTTTTTTTCTTCAAAAAAGCACTGAGGACTTGGCCCACCTGGGGGCATTAGACTTCCGAGGCACAAAAGCACTTGCTTTGTTATTTTTTCGTGATTTTAGGAGGGGATTCGCAGATCGACCACATCTCCGCTTGTAAAATCAACAAAAAATAATGCTTTTTAGCCCTAGAGGGGTATATTTGGGACCCCAGCACCAGAGCTAAGGGGTCATGGTGTTAGTACCCTGGCCATTTTCTTTTTTTTTTTTTTTACTTTTTTTTGGGACTCGGCTGAAAGCAAGTCCGAAGATGGCTGACAACTCTTAAACAACTTGTCTTGTTGAAGTGTTATAAGCTAATCAGATCTCAGCACGAGATCTTTAGGGGTTGCAAATCTTTTGCGTCCCTAGAATTTGTTCTCCCCTTAATTTCTCAAAAACTACTGTACGGAATTACACCAAGGGAAAAAAGCACTCTTTCTGGACCAGGACCTACCTTCCTGCAAAATTTGGTGTAATTCCATTCAGTAATTTTTGCGGTATCTCTGTTCAAAATTTATATGGAAAAATGAATGGGGAAAACAATTTTTGGGACCCCCCTTTATTCTCTGCCCCCCATGATGGATCAATAGTAAGAAAACGTATTAAGGCTGAAGTAGCCAACAAACATTATGTGAACCCTAATCCTCAATCAAAGGTCTCTGTATCTCTCTTCATTATTGATCTATTACGATAATCATACAATAATTTCAGGGTCAACATGGCATCAAATATCACATTTCTATCTGCTTTCAAATAATCAAAAACACTTATCCTCTTGATGGTGTAATATTTAAACAATGTTTAAAAGCATTCAGTTCAATATAAATCCCATGATCTGGATATGCAATCATTCAAACCTAAGAAAAAAGAAAAGAAAAGAAAGCAAATTTAAATGATTTTAAAGCTATCAGGGGGGAACAGTAAAAAGCTAGTCTAAAAAATCCTCATTGTCCAACTGCATTATTTGGCATAGATGAACAGACTTTCCTCATCAATATTCATCCCCATTGGGATTATGGTGCCTGCTTCCATTATCATCCTAGATTCTTATCTCCTCAGAACCCAAGATATATTATATTTTCACTCTGTGGGTGTTTTAGTATATTTACTAACTTTACTATATTTAGCTAACTTCAAATCATTGGTGTGATGTTCATGAAAATGCTTTGCTGTACTATATGTGAAGTCATAATTAGTTATTGTATGCCAATGTTCTAGTATCACTTTTTTACTGGACAAATCATGGAACCGAAATTCCATTTGTTACAGTGGCATGTGATGACATACATTATGTAATCAGTATTGCAAGAAATATATTTGTTTATTTTCCATGATTTCTAGGAACAGGCCAAGATCGCTTGTTGAACATTTGTACTATATTTGCAAGCTTTGCAAAGGCTGCAAGTTTTGAAACCTTTCACTTGTCTAACCAAGTACTGTACTTCTGTTTAAGGAAGCTGTGGACCAACATGTCCTTAAGCTAACTATTCTTTTGATATCTGATTTGAGGGTGGCTATCGATTTTGTTTTTTTTAAACTGAATCCTGTGTGAGGATGTCTCATCTTCTTTTCAAAATCCTTATTAGTGCATATGACCCTTCTGAGAATGTGGTGATAAAACATATGGGATTCGGGTTAGAGCTTACTTCAGGTGTTTACACTGGTCAAAAAGTGTTCTATTTCTGCTAACTTATTCAGCCCTCTTCTTGGCTACACCAAGGTGTTTGTCTTGGTATCCCCTAGCTTTGAACCTTGCAATCATCTGTTCACAGTAATTTTGTAAGTTTCCTCCGAGCTGCAATTCCGCTTTGCTTGGAGAATTTCAGTATAATGTATTCTCCATCTAAATTTAGGAGGGTGACTACTGTGACATGTGAAATAGAATTACCTTCAGTTTGCTTTCTGAACAGAGTAGTATGTAATGTTTTTTCATGTACGCTCACTCTAAGATCTAAAAAGTCAATGGTATCCTTACTGTGAGTAATGGTAAATTTCAAATTAAGGCTGTTAGTTTTCGATTTCTTGGAAAACTCATTAATGTAACGCTCACTGCTCACTGCCATTCCAAATGCAAAAAAGTAATCTATTTACTGCAGCCAGATGATAGTCTGGTCGGTCCACTGTGTGATCTTCGAATCCCAGAGCATCTGTTGCTCTCACTAGCCCACCAAAAAATTGGTATAACTCGGGGTGAATCAGGTACCTATTGCTGTTCAAGTACTCTTTTGTATAGGACCCGATCAACTACTTACTATAATATCTACCTACCTTTTCCAGGGTCCTGCATTGATTAGTAGGTCTGTGACTGATGAATTCCGTTATTCATTGTGTAGCTTTTCCTTAATGGAAAGTCTTCACACTAGCATACACATTTTTACGGCCATTAGATTTCTGTCTTCCTATCAAATGTAGCAGACCACCTCAATAATTGCTGACCATTGTATTCTGCTGAGAGCTGCCATAGCTGAAGGAGCAGGTGATGGCCCCCCACTTCACTCCTGAGGATTGGAATATCATTGTAGAGGTGGCCTTGTGCAACTACAGATAGCTATATGGGCCAGCTAGTCAGGCAAGATGCATACATGAAACGTGTTACAATTTAATTTTAAAAGTGATAATCTTTGCCTTATGTCAATGAGGATTCCAAAATGTTGTTTAGATTATCCATTTACTACCATTTTCAGGTATTGGGATTTTCTACATGTTGCAGTGTGGCAGATGTTGTTCATTCATTTTGCTAAGTGCCCTATGTGTATTAAAGGAAGTAGCAGTGTTGTTGTGAGGGACTTGTATGTGTGGTTTTCAGAATGGTTGTGTGTATGACTTCATTTAACGTCATTATATTTTGTGATTAAATGTAGGAATACCTTTAGATATTGGGTTACACATCTCATAAATTATGCATGCCTACACCTAGGTTAAGGATATAAATATGATGTTAGGCATGTAAGCATACTTCCAGCCCTTGATATGCGCTAGGTTGAAAGTCATAACATAATAGTGAATGGATAGTGGAAATGTGTACTTGTGATACATGGTTGTATCACATGATTGTGGAGTATGTGGTAAGTGGATAAAGTGGGATGATTGTTAGTCTCAGAATAGTTACATGATTTACGTCAACGACTCCAATTTAAAATATTATTACTATACATTCATTTTGTAAAACATTTTAAACAGCTTTGTTATAGAGCATTAGCATTATATGACTCAGTGATCATGTAGATGACTTTAAAAAGGTACAATCACTTACTGATATGAGGTGTGTGGGGGTGGTAAAATATTTTAGGTTAGTATTTAACATTGGTAAATAGTGTGAGGCATGTAGTCAGACAGGGTAAATTGATGGAAGATATTGTTTGGTGTACATAAAGTTAGTTTAGTTCAGTTGCATTGTTTCTTCAGTACTGCTGGATAGAGCACTAGATCGTGGAGTAGCAGAAACATATTGACAGAGTAAATTTGCTGTGGTTGTGGACATAGTTTGGCTTTTTATTCTCTTTTACATCAAACACATGTATGGAGGATGAACCACCAAGTTTCCATCACAGTAAACAATCTAATAAACACAGCAGATGGTGCATTGGCTTTCCACAGCAGCTTCAACATGTTTAGGGTCTACCATCATGTACAGAGGAAGGAAAGTGTGGCTGAGGTGGCAGGCTATTAACATAATTTGTCCATCAAATTGCCACACCATAAATCTGATGGGTGAACCTCCATGGCAGTAGACAGTTAAACAGACTGCCTGCCCACATCTGCCAGGCTCCAAAACAAGCCCATAGTCACATGTAAACATTAGACCTGGGTGGAGTTGATGGAGTTGCACTCCAAGGAATTCTGTGCATGTGATAAAAAACTCCTGCGGAAATCCGCAGAGGCGGAGTTCCATGTGCCGCATGGTCGCACCCTCTCCATAGTGTGCCTGATCTCGGAAGCACTAAGCAGGGTCGGGTCTGGTTAGCATGGCGTAACCCTGCTTAGCGCCTCTGAGATCCAGCACATTCAGGAGAGGGCCGTAGGCAGTGAAAGCTGCCATCTCAGGCCTGTTGTGCACCGGCTTGTCCCTTGTGCACTGGACACGGGACAGGCTGCCACATAACAGGCCTGAAACGGCAGCTTTCTTTTGCTGCCTATGACCCTAGCATGATCCCAGGCCACAGCTGTATGCTGCTGTTCCAGGCCTCTTGTGCACCAACCGGTCCCATGTGCACTGCACGTCGGGCAGGCTGGTGCACAAGAGGCCTGAAACGGCCCTGGCCTGAAGTCAGGCCAGAGACTTAGGCAGCGAAAGCTGCTGTTTCAGGCCTCTTGTGCACTTGTGTACATACAAAAAATGTAAAAAACAAGGACTCACCTGGATCCTCATTGCCAGCAGCCTGGAGATCTGTCTCCCTCTGACCCCTGCTCCTGGGGCCGACCTGATGGCAGCAGGAGGCCTGAAGGATCCAGCCCAGAGCTGGTGACGGCAGCAGCTTCATGCTGCTGCACCAACATCCGGCTGAGAGTGCCCAGTTATGGGCTGCAAAGCACAAGTGCAGAAAGTCTGAGCTTGCGCTATGCAGCCCATAACTGGGCTGCAGTGCGCACGTGGCAACCTCCACTCCGCTAGACAGTCTAGCGGAGTGTTTGGGCAAACTCTCTGCTCCAAACTCTGCAACCTTTTGTGTTTTGTTCCCATTCATGATGCATCAGACCCCCTCATTTTTTGGATTGCCCATGACGTGTTGCAGTTCCTATTCACAGCTCGTTCGGCAACCTTGGTACAATGAATTGGGACGAGAGACCTGCCTACACTTTAGCCCTCTCCTGCCACAAGGAGTTTGCAGACTCTGCATGCCTTTGGGTGATGGCCCTAGATGTAGGTGCCCCCCTCCTGACACTCAGAGTTCACCAAATTTGCTTGTGCAAGGGTGTTATATCTGACAGTCTTTGGTGTGGTCTTCCCTCCAAAGTTTTTGCCTTCATCTCCTCTTGTTTGCTGAAATGAGTTTTTGTTGGTGTTAGGTCTCTGTGCACTTTACCATTGCCACCCAGTGCTAAAGTGCTCTCTCCTTTAAACATGGTAAAATTGGCTTAAACCCAGATGGCATATTTAATTTACTAATAAGTCCCTTGTAAAGTGATACTCCATGTATACAGGCCTGTGAAATAAATGCTACTAGTAGGCCTGCACTGCAGCCTATGTGCAGTCTTAAACTGCCAATTTGACTTGGCATACCTAAAATGCCCTTTCAAATACATATACGATACCCCTAAGGTAGGACTAGATAAGCTCTTAGGGAAAGGTGCAGTGTATTTAAAAAGTTGGTCATGTACTTTTAATTTTTATATTTTCTGGTAGTGGAAAACTAGTTAATTCACCTTTCACTACTGGGAGGCCTACCTCGGCCTTAGGATTACATTGGGTTACCTCATTACATTTTATTAGTGCCAATTATGATTGGGAAAAGGTAGAGATATCATGCTTGGTATCAAAGTAACTCATTTAAAATTATCTTTAATGGTTAGTCAGATTTTAAATCACAATTCTGACAATTGCTCTTTTAGAAAGTTGGCATTTTCTTTTACTAACCATTTAGGCCCTCATTACAACCCTGGTGGTAAATGCCGCCTACCGCCGTGCTGACGGCCGCCAACATACCGTGACCGCAGCGGTAATCTGCTACGGGTATTATGACATACACAGAGAAAGTCTTGGCGATCATGCATCCTGAGGGCCTGGCAGGAGTAGCAGGAGGACTGGACTCTGGTAAGTCAAATCTTTACTACTATATCACCCACCCTACCTGCATGCCATCACAAACTCCTACTCCTTCCCTCACCTCATCACTCCACCACCTCACATATACCCCACCTTCACAACCCACCCATCCAATACCAAACCCTGCATGCAATACCTATGCATGAACACCCATCACAGACCTGCATGGACACCCATCACAACAGCATGCCCATCACAGAGATTCACCCAGCCCACAAAACCACCATGAACACACGCCAAGCTGACAAGGAATTCACAACCATACAGGGAAACACACCCATGCTCGAGATGGCACATCCAGATACATTAACACTGCATTTGCATCCCCACAGGACCCCTTCTCAACGTCACCGGAGAGGAGGTGCCACCTACAACCAGTCCACCCCCTAAAGAGGCCCACAGTGATGACAGCAGCTCTGCACACCTGGATCAGGATGTCCAACCTGGCCCATCAGGGACCTCTGGACAGTTGGTTCCCCTGCCACAGTCCCAAACCACCACAGAGCTTCTCCCCTCAGGAAACATGAGCACAGCACCCACCCAGCGGGCCCATGCCACTGTCCCCAGGACACGTCAATCAGCAGTGTGTCCACCACTACAGGGACCCCAGGCAACCCCACAAACACAGGACAATCAGGGACCTCGGGTCAGTGGGCACACGGTTCAGGGGACAGAGGCACAGGACAACAGGGAAGCTGGGAGGACTGCTGTGTGACAGATGGAGGAAAGGCCCAGGGAACCCACTCTCCATGAGGCACTCTCCAACATCCTGGGAGCATACCACCATTCCCAGGAGACGATGGATAAGATACTGTCCAAACTGCAGGAGACACAGCAGCTGCAGGAGGGATAGTACCTGGGGATCAGGGATGACCTAACAAACATCTACACCATCCTGGTCACCATTGCAGGGGTGCTGGGTAACATGGCCAAGACCATGAGGGAGGCAGTGGCACAAAAACGGGTCCCTGACACTAGCCACATAGTCTTCCACCTCCACCAGCGCTAGTGGACAGGAGGCACTGCCACAGGACCAACAGGCCACTAGCACACCACACCCTGCAGAAGGAGAACCACCCTGCAAACGGTCCCTGCGATCCAGGCAGAAGACAGAGAACATTGCCAAGATCCCCGCCAGGAAATAAGACTCTCCTGGTTGTCACCCTTCTGTCCCACTATGTCACCCTGTCCACCTTAAACTGCCATTACTCCCCTTCCTATGCCCCCTTAGAGAATGCACCTGTGATACCAAGAGACTGGACTCTGACTGGACCTTCCTCTACCATCATCCCTGCCCATTGCACATCCCCCTCTACTTATGAGCACTGAAATAAACACCCTTCGATCAAATACAAGTACGGAGTCTGTCAATTGATTGCAATATGTATTTGGTTAACAAGCTGTAAACATTTCAATCCATATATCCAGTTATATATGCATTTGTATCTGTAGTAGGCAGCAGTACCCATAGCAGGAGCCAGAGTGGGGCACAGGGATCTGAAAATAGAGATGGCAAAGGGTAAAGTCAGTGGCCAGAGACATAGGGTAAGAGGCTGTCTTGTACAATGTCCAACAGTTAACTGAAATGTAATATGAACGTACAATCTCTTACCTGTGTATCACTGGAAGTATTGCTGAATAATGTTGCTCCTGTTGTCAACATATTCTTCCTCTGCCTCCTCTTCCTCACTGTCCACATGCTCCACTGCTACCACAAGATGATCTGGCACACCTTCTTGGGTGAGTAGTACAGGGATCCACCAGTCAGATGGAGGAACCGGAATCTGGCCTTCAGGAGGCCGAAGGTCCGTTCTATAATCCTCCTTGTACGCTGATCTGCCTCATTGTAACATTCCTCTGCCCTTGTCCTGCAATTCCTCACTGGGGTCACTAGCCATTAGAGGTTTGGGTAACCAGAGTCACCTGCAAATATCAAGGGATACCTGTTAGACACACACTCACCCTTAGGGACAACCCCATACCTATACACCAATATATATTGGGTGGGGACCATGGGCTCACCAATTAGCCACACCCGGTGCCTCTGGAGTTGGCCCATCACATATGGGATGCTGCTATTCCTCAAGATAAAGGAGTCATGCACAGAGCTAGGGTGTTTGGCATTCACATGGGAGAAGTACTGGTCCGCCAAACACACAATCTGCACATTCATTAAGTGATAGCTTTTTCTATTCCTGAAAACTTGCTCATTTCTCTGGGGGGGACAGATGGCACATGTGTACCATCAATGGCACCTATGATGTTGGGGATATGTCCCAGGGCATAAAAGTCAGCTTTCACTGTGGGCAAAGCCTCCACCTGGGGAACACCATGTAGCTGAGCATGTGTTTCAGCAGGGCTGACAACATTCTGGTCAACACATTAGAGAACATTGGCTGAGACATCCCTGATGCCATGGCCACTGTTGTTTGGAAGGAACCACTTGCCAGGCAATGGAGCACTGACAGTTCTTGCACTAGAGGTGGGATACCAGTGGGCTGCCGGATAGCTGAGATTAGATCTGGCTCCAATTGGGCACACAGTTCCTGGATTGCGGCATGATCAAGTCTATAGGTAATGATAATGTGTCTGTCCTCCATTGATGCAAGGTCCACCAGGGGTATGTACACCGGAGGATGCCGCCATCTCATATGCAGCCTCAGCGGTTGGAGCCTATGGAAGAGAATGGTGAGCAGACGGTCACATTCCCACATCTATTGCACTAATGCTGTTTGTTTTACTTTACAGAAACAAAATGTGAATCCTAAAATCAGTTGCCGTGCCAATATCTGCTGTGACGCAGTTAGGTGCCATGCCCTGTGGCCTCCTGAAATGGCAGATGCCTGACCTCTGAGGAGGGACAAGTGGAAATGAGGAAATTGCACTGGCGTTGTGCGCTGTCGCAGTAGGCGGTCGATGACCGCCACGCATCTTCGCATTGGTTATCATTGGGCCCTATAGGTTCCAGGAGCCAATGGCGATGTATGCCAGTGGTGACGGTACGCACTGCCGTGGACATCACAGCCATTTTCTATATATCCACTCACTTGCTAACTGGCCATGAACAGAAGAGGACCTACATTGCAAGTGCTGCTGTGACCTGTGTCTGGAAGCGACAATGCCTCAAGTGTCTGGGGAAGGGCCCCTGCCTTCAATGCGGAGGAGTTGGAGAAACTGGTGGATGGGGTCCTACCCCAGTACATGTTACTCTACGGTCCTCCAGACAAACAGGTGAGTACACTGTGAGCATGATGCGTGGGCCATAAATGTCTGGAGTGCTATGTGTGTAAGCCACATGTTTCGGGGAGCTGAGGGGTCGTGGCCAGAGTGCAGCAGGTAAGGTGGTCAATGTATGTGCGTCAGGGGAAGGGTGGGATCTGGTGGGCAATGAGTGTGATGGTCCGGACGGGTGACTAATTACCTTTTATGCTGTATTTTCCCTGCAGGTCAGCGCCCAACAGAAAAAGGGTATTTGGCGTGCCATCATCAAGGAGGTGTTTACCCTGGGGGTCTTTGACAGGCGGAGCACCCACTGCAGCAAGAGGTGGGAGTACCTGCGCCGCTGGGCAAAGAAGACGGGGAGGCCCAGCTGGGGCTGCCCTCCCTACGAGGAAGGGGTGCCCATCACACCATGACCCCCCCTGATGTTCCACATCCTGGCGGTGGCCTATCCGGAGTTGGATGGGCACATGAAGGCATCACAGCAGCCACAAGGGGGTGAGTACTGAATATGACTCCTGCTGTGCGTGCGTAAAGAGTTACCTGGGTGGGGGATGAGGCTACGGGTGCCCCTAGGCCAGGGTGAAGAAAACGGTAGGGTAGATCCCTTGTTGGGCAGGCTCTGAGGCACATCTACACCAATAGTATTAGTGGGCATCTACTACTGGGCAGGGTCCTTTGGGTTTCTGGGGTGCAGCTGATGGCATTAGGCATTGTACCCCATGGGCTAGTGACTATCTTAGGAACTGGTTGGGCATGGCCTAGTGCATAGGGCTGCTCCCTGTGTGTTGTGTACGCCAACGGTAGTGGTGTTGCTGTCATTGACCAAGTGTATCCTCTGTCTCTCCAGAGGCACCGGCGACGGAAGGAGCTGTATCCACCATGGGCCTGGAGGCTGAATCCACCAAGGGTGAGGGCACCAGTGGGATGGAGGGTGAGGGGAGCACCACGATGGTGACAGGAGGGGAGACCACAGACAGCGACTCCTCCTCCGAAGGAAGCTCCCTGGCAGTAGCTGACACCTCTGTGCCCACCCCAACTACAGGTACAGCCGCCACCCCCCTATCAGCACTGCCCTCCCAGCAGCCCCTCAGTGTGTTTCCTGTGCCCTCTCACCCAGGAGGGTAGGCATCTCCTTCGCCCCAGGCACCTCAGGCCCTGCCACAGTCAGCCCTGCTGCCCTCAGTGAAGAGGCTATTGACCTCCTGTGAACCCTCACTGTTGGGCAGTCAACCATTCTGAATGCTATCCAGGGTGTCGAGAGGCATTTGCAACAAACAAACATACCTGGAGGGCATTCACTCTTGCGTGACAGCCCTAAAGAAAGCATTTCAGGCTCTGGCCTCACCACTGATGGCAGCCATTGTCCCTGTGTCTAGCCTCCCCCCTCCAATTTCCTCTACCCAGTCCCAATCCCCTCAACCCCAGCCTATCCCAAGCACATCTTCGGGACCATCATGCACACAAGACAACACGCAGGAGTGGTTCAGGCAAACACAAGCACCACACATAATCCCACAGGCACTCACACAAGCACCATCCCCATGCAGACACACCAACATCCACTGCCTCCAATGTGTCCCCCTCCTCCTCCTCATCCACCTCCCTCCCAGTATCATCTCCACTCACACCTGCATGCACTACATTCTCACCAGCACACCCATTACAACACACCCCTCACGAGCAGTCACCACCCCCACAACCAAGCACACATCCCCTGTATCCTCTCCCACTGTGTCTGTGACCCCTCGTCCCAAAGTACACAAATGCAAGCACACACACCCCAACAGCCATCCACCTCACAACAGCATCCAGAACATGCACCTTCACCCAAACTCAACAGACAGACACCTCCTATAACCACTTCCTCTTCCTCCGCTCCCAAACCCTCCCCCTCATCCCACCCCAGTGTGTCTAAAAAACTTTTCCTAGCTAACATTGACCTGTCCCCTACCCCCCTGTCATTCCCCTCGGGCCAGGGTGTCCAGAACCCAGCCCAGCCCAGCACCTGAGCCACCAAGTCCCCGTCCAATGTGGACCCTGCAGCTCCCAGAGGCTCAAAGGGGGCACCCATCAGGAAAGCCAGTGTACCACAAACCCCTGCAAAGGACCAAATTATACCGCCACCTGCCACGGTGAAGAAGGGGCCTGCATGCAGCAGGGGCAAGGATGACGACCCACCCAGCAAGTTCTCCTCCAAACCTCCAGCTGACAGAGCCAAGGTGAGGAAGGGGCAGATAACTGAAGGCAAGGCACTTCAGCCGACTGCGGATGCAGGTGAAGTGCTGGTTCCCACCAGCAGAACCGCCAGCCCCGCCACCTGCGTCGCCGCTGCCACCACTACTGTCAGCAGCAGCATCCCCAGTGGGCAGCTGTCCGAGGCTGAAGGAGAAGGGTTGGAGCCTCCCTCCACCACTGGCAGCAGCGGCACATTCACCACAGCCAGCACCGCCAGCAGCCCTGCCACAAGCACCGCCGCAAGCACCGCCACCTGCACCGCTGACAGTAGCACCACTACCAGCACCAGCAGCCCCAGTGGGCAGCCATCCGAGGCTGCAGAAGATGGACTGGAGCCCCCTCCCACCACTGGCAGCACCCCCACCTGCATCAGAACTACCACCACTTAGCAGCCTTAGCTGCCGCAGGATGGACTCTAGCCCTTCCTCCATGAACTATCATGCTACCTGTTCCCTGCAAATCTAGTGCCTCAGACATCCCGGTGGGCAAATGTGTACTGGCACACCCCAAGTACTGCATCACTGAGCACCAAGCCCCCTCCAGAGCCAGTGGAGAAAGGCATCCACTCACTCTAACCTTGGCAGGATGAAGCACACAGGGAACAAAGCCCCCTCCAGAACCAGTGGAGAGATGCAACCACTCACTCTATCCTTGGCAGGATGAAGTAGACTGGGCACCAAGCCCCCACCAGAACCAGTGGAGAAAGGCATCCACTCACCCTATCCTTGGCAGGATGAAGCACACAGGGCACAAAGCCCCCTCTGGAACCAGTGGAAAGATGCATCCCCTCACTCTACAGTATCCTTTGCAGGATGAAGCAGACTGGGCACCAAGCCCCCTCCAGAGCCAGTGGAAAAAGGCATCCACTCACCCTATCCTTGGCAGGATGAAGCAGACTTGGCACCAAGCCCCCTCCAGAACCAGTGGAGAAAGGCATCCACTCACCCTATCCTTGGCAGGATGAAGCACACAGGGCACAAAGCCCCCTCCAGAACCAGTGGAGAGATGCATCTACTCACTTTCTCCTTGGCAGAATGAAGCAGACTGGGCACCAAGCCCCCTCTGGGACCAGTGGAGGATCCACCCACTTGAGAGACTGTGGCTTTGCACTTCCCAGGACCAAGCAGTGGGCAGGCCACCCATTTGAGAGACTGTGGCTTTGGACTCCCCAGGACCAAGCAATGGGCAAACCACCCACTTGAGAGACTTTGAGAGACTGTGGCTTTGCACTCCCCAGGACCGAGCCGCAGACAGACCACTCACTTGAGAGACTGTGGCTTTGCATTCCCCAGGACCAAGCAGTGGGCACACCACCCACTTGAGAGACTGTGGCCTTGCACTTCCCAGGACATTGTTGTGGGCATGGAGCCCCCACGAGGAACAGTGGCGTTGTCCCATCTTCCCGCTGAGGTGCCCCCCATCCCCATCCTCCTGAGGTGCTTACGATCTGATGGCCCTGCAGTGTTTTCTCCGTATTGAGGCAGGAGTCAAGTGTGGGCTTGTCCCATGAATTTTGGCCCAAGGGCCCACAGACATTTGTAAATGGACAATGTACGAACTTCTGTACTTATTGTATATTTGTGTGAATACTGTTTTTCAAACTCTATAGTATATCTGCCTATTTCTAAAACATCACTAATTTGACCCATTTCCTTTTTTCCTTGCGTACTTCCATGGGGTTACGGGGTGTATCTGTAATTTAGTTAGATCTGTTTGGGTGTATGGTGTTGTGGGTGGGGGTGAGGGTGTTGTGTGTTGCATGTGTGTGTCACTCTCTTTTTCCTCCCCCTTCCCCTGTGTACTAGGTGCAGTACTCACCATCGTCGTCACAGCCGTCTTTGATGTTCCTGGTAGATGAGGAGGTAGAACAGCATCAGCAGGACCTGCAACTCGGGCACCATGGCGTCCTGGTTCTTCGTTGAGTGTCGAGAGGTGAGTGGTTTCCCTTCCAATTCCTGTTTCCGCCATGCTTTTTATGGCGTTGGTACTGCCCCGGAAAAGCTGGCAGATAGGCGGGATGTGATGTGGTGGGCGGTACATTGTCTTCTGCCTGTCTGTTGGCAGTTACTGCAGCGGTGTTTGTTGCTACCGCCGTGGTGGTCGGTGTGTTAAAGTAGCTGTCTAGGTTTCTGCCGTGGTCGTGATCCCATTTTTCTTATCTCCGGCCTGTTGGCGGTGTTACCGCCGCTTTAACACCGACTGCCAGGGTTGTAATGAGGGCCTTAATGCCTTCAGCTTGTTTCTTTGGCTGCCTGACCATGAAGAATTGGCAGCTGGCCTTTTTGTATTCCTCTTAGACAGCGAGACAAGGGATGACTAGGTGTTTGGGTGATGGGCCATCCTTCCAGGATGGATGGAGCAGCCCTATCCCTTGAGCCACTTACATTTCACATGGCTGCCTACAGCATGTTCATTTGGAGCCTGGGGACTGGAAACAAAGAAAAATCCAGAACCAGACTGGGGTATACCCTAGACGTTTCCCGCATTTCAAAGGCCAGTACTAGACATGAATATTAGACCCTCAGACAAACTATTCAGTGTGTTCCTGGACCTGCAAGAGCACTCAGAAGGACTGTCTCGTACCTCAGAACATTGCCTTGCTGCTTCAAGAAAATATCCCTGCTGCCTGAAGCTAACCTTGTACCTTCAGCAGACTGCCTTTCTGCTTGAGGTCTACCTTGCTGCTTGAAACCAGGGCTACCAGAGTGACTCCAAGGGCTAGTTTGCTGGCCCCTCTGTTCTGAGCTATAGGAACACAACAAGCTCCATCAACCTTGAAGTAGGGACCTGGACCATGCCTCAAGTGAGTCCTGCCCTGCAAGTGGTGCCTAACAAGTCCTGGACCATTGGAAATGGTGTTAAAGGTGAACACACAGCCAAAACCTGAAACAAACCTAAAAAGATTTCCACGAAAAATGGCCTGAGAACCAACAAGAGACCGGGACCTACCTGCTTACCGATCTGCCGGTGGTGAATCACCGGTCAGCTTTATTTCACTGTAGTTCTAGCTACAGTCTTACCAGAGGCAGCAAAACCTGTTCAATGGGACCTCTCGGGAAGATAACCCGGCCTTGTTGAGACCTCGTCAATTACAGCCGGTATTCCACTGGAGATTTTCAAATACCAAAAAAAGTGACAAAGTCTTCACCATGACTTCATTCAGTGGCTCCCTGATGAATACGCCTCTTCCTCGGACACCACCATTCCATTGCCCCACTGAACTTTACCTTTTCTGGAACATTTCTTCAAAATGTCTTCTAAATCTGAAGGTAAGCTGAGATGGGTCTCAATCCATCTCCTATAGCCGAACCGTGCTCCATCGCAGTCAGCCTTAAATTTTGACTAGATTTTACTCTATTTTTTTTTTTTAATTGTTGTGGGATTTTTCTTTTTGTTTTCATTTTATTACTGTTTCTGTGCCACATAAATACTTAAGTTGAGCCTAACTGATCATGTGCCAAGGTGCAAGAAGGTGAAGCACAGGATAATTTTGTGATTTTTGTGTTTCACCCTGACAGAGAGTGTGGTTGTTGCTTGGCAAGGGTCTTCACCCTCCTTGATCAAAAACCCAGTTTACTACAAAGGTTGATGTCTGTAGTTTCACACTTCTCTTCCTGACACATGGAGGTCACTGACTTTTCAGTAACGTGCGAGGAACTGAACTATCGCAGTCTTGACCAGTCTGTTCTCCTCAAACTTCACTCTTTGGTATCTGCTTGGCAGGATCCCCGCTGGGCCTTACTCTTTCCAGGATCTAGCAAGGTCTAACAAGGTCAAAAATCAGTATCACAGACCCAGATATCCATGCACCTGGAGCACTTGGGGCAGGGGTGCGCGTCCATCACCATGCAGGAGACTTTTCCATTCCAGCACTCTTTCGAAGCTCCTATGAACACAAACAATGATCCAAATACTTTTATCTCTAATTTGCCTTTTTGGTTCATCTGATTGCATGAATATCCTATTTTAATGTGTTATTTTGTTTCATGCCTTCAGTTACATATAAACATTGCTTATTGTAGCAATAACTTTAATTTTACAATTTTTGCATAATATAAATATTTTGTACCTGTTGTTTTACAAGTCAGTACAACTGATTAAGAATCATATTTAATCCCACACTATAGTGACATGTGAGCCATGCAGGCATATTCTGCTGCAGAAATACAAATCCTGCTGCTAAGAACTAGTACCAGCTCAGCAACTCTACTTTCCAATCAGTATATGTGGCAATTTTGTCTTTTTGTTTTTTTCTACCAAGATTTTTTGCCTTTTTATGCATTAGATTTTACCATGAAGGAAGTTGCATATATTGTATATTGGGGCTTACAAGTAATGTGATCAATATTCTGTCATGATCACACATAAATGCAAATAGAAAATAAAAATGTATCTTGCTGGCCTTAGGACTCTAGGCATTGAGAAGCTGACATTCAGAATCACAGTGATCAAGCTCCTCTCTTGGAAACATGAGGTACAATTTGCTACACCCAATTAACCTATTTTATTCTTTGTGTAAGGCCAATGTACGTTGGTGTATGGCGGTTAAAGTCTACATGTGGACTGTGGTGTAATTTTACACCTCCCCCATGTATAACTGAAAACGTCTTACTAATAGTTCACCATTGCTGCCTGAATGGCTATGGTTTAAAACTATGCCTGAGCATTTTTTTAAACTTTTTTCATTTTCACATAAAACAACTCTGCATCAGTAATAACGAGAACCACAGTGTACAGCAGGTAAATAAGGGTGCGGCACCCGAGAATGCAGCAGAAATTCTCACACATGGCCCAAGGAAAGGTCGACAGATGCAGAGCACCACGAAACAGAGAGACTAGCACTCCTCACCTGGGTGTTTGCCCCATCAGAGGTCTTCTGCTCAGAGCCATCACTATCATCATTGCGCGGAGCAGAGGCCTGGGTAAAATTTTAGTTATGCCAAAGTAATTGGAGTAATTACCATAAATTTGCATTAATCTTGTAACACTAAGAGCCTTATTTATAGTTTTTGATGCAAAACAGCGGCAACGCAGTTTTGCATAAAAAGTGTTAACGCCGGCTAATGCCATTTCTTTCAAATTTATACTTTGATGCACGGCGGCGCAAACCACAGGTGTGTGTCATTTTTTTTTACTCAAACCAATACGTCATGTTGAAACGTGTCGAAAATGACTGTGAGACGGTTTACGACGTCGCAAACCAGAAACGCACTGTTTTTTTATGCAATCGCACCAAAAAGCGGGGCAAACACAGCAAAATGTGCTAAGGAGAGCCAAAATGGCTCCCAGATGCTTGCACAGACCAAAGGAAGATGACAACAGACCAGGAACCAGCCAGGAGGACCCACACAAGACCCAGGACAGGGAGAAGAAGAAAAGAAAGTGTCGCTTCAGTGCAGAGGAGCAGGAAATTCTGGTGAAAGAGGTGACGGAACACCAGCACCAACTGTTTGACACCTCAAAGTTGCCAATTGGTAGGAGAGAGGCAATATGGCAACAAATTGTTGACAAGATCAACAGTGTGGCAGAAGTACGGAGAACAGTCATTGAGTGCAAGAAACACTGGCATGACTGCAAGCACAGGACCAAGGAAAAGATGGCCAGGAAGGCAGCACTGCAAACTGGAGGTGGGAGTCCAACACCGCAGGAGGCCCTGGACCACATGGAGGAGATGGTGGCAGCTTGTCTCTTACTAACTCATTGGCAAATCCTGTCCATCTGCACTATCTGACACTTCACCCCAGCATGTCCAATGACATGTCCTTTTGCACTTGTGTAGGATCACAATGGAAGATGTCACACTAATGGACTCACAATCATGGACAATATACATACAGCACTACAGCATTTCAAAATAAATAGCACTTACACAACAACTTTGTCTCTGTGTAATGTGACACATCAACCGTGAGGGAGATCAGTAATGTTTACCTCAGGTCAATGATTATTGATTGTCAATACACATGACCTGAATGAATGTTGGCTGATAACTATGTACATTGGTCTAGATTGTACCTTCATCTACCCTTCCTGAGGGTTATTTCATAGGAAAATAGAAACTATACACCATAATGCTGTGTTGGACAGAATAACGCTTCCTCAAGGGATGTCTAAGACAGAAAATATTGCCTTCAAATTTTTGTTCAAGCCAAAACTTACGTATGTGACATTTGCCCCAAATTTTACCTATCACACACCATACTGCATGAATGGATGTGTACGAGTTTCCATACAAATATGTCACTGGGCTGAACATTGTAACAAATAATAGGTGTGAGTTATGTATACCATACTACAGGAGAGCATACTACCACTCACCTTATAAGGATTTGCTTGGACATCAGGCTGCAGGCAGACTTAACACAGTGTCCTCAATACCAAATCTGGTAGCAAAGTATGTGACATTGAAAACATACATCACAAATTAACCACACTTCGGGTTCCATAGTAACCATGAGCGGTGGATGCAATGGATGGAAGAAACTTTGCAAAGTAACTTTGGTGTAGCTGCCAATGTAACAGCTCAGTTGGGATTTGGTTGCAGCATGGGACACAAAAGCTAATACAGTTCACTCATGCCAAGGCCTTGATCTCCAAGCATTTGACACATACTGTAAAGGGTTACCTAAATATTTATCAAACAGTAAAAACAGAAGCTAAAACCAGTGGAAACACATTACCCAACCTAAACTATTCTAACTACACATTACCCACAACTGGCCCTAACTAACCTAAGCTAAACTTACTTAACACATTTAATGAAACAATCTAAACATGAACCCCCCTTATAAGACGGGACACATAGAGGACAACATATACTAACCTAAACACAACTATCTTATACTAAACAAATATATATTTTTTTTGTAATTTTGTTTTTTATGTATATTTTTTTCAAAAACACCAAAACCCCAACATCATCCAACACACACCCGCCCACACACATAATAAAAAACAGATATAAAAAGTATCAGACCCTCATCCCCCCACCCCCTACTACTAACTAAACTAACAGCCTATACTAACCTAACACTAAGCCCCCTAAACCCACTAATTAAAAGAACCAGGAAAGAGGAGGAACGGGAGGGAATCATGGCTGAGGGCATGTTGTCAACAAGTTGGCCCTCCGCAGGGTCTTTTTGATGGCACGCACCCTCCGATATACTTGTGCCACCTCCTGCTGCAGCCTGGTCATTTTCCGCAATATACGGTCAAAGTTCCGTTGCATCTGTTGAAAAGCTGCTGGGTCTATGACTGCAGCAGAGGTGGTCTGGGTGCCAGTGGAGGAAGTATGTGCCCTTGTCGGTGTCATGTTTGTAGGAGGAGGTGTAGGTGTTGCTGTGACAGGTCCTGGAGCAGTGGAGGTTGACGGTCCAGCAAAGGTGCCTGCTAATGTTGGTGCCACCTGGGTGGTAGTGGTGGTGCTGGTGGTGGTGGCTGTGGTGGACACGGAAGGGCCCCCATGGGCAAATGACCTCCACACTCCAGAGGCTCTTTCATGGCGATAACACCTTGCCATGTTGCAGAACCCCGACTCCACATCCAGAATGTGGAGGTAACACATCGCCCTGCGCTGAAACTCCTGAATCTGGATGGGATTCTTATTGGCAGCTGTTAAAACAAATAGAAAACCAAACATTAGGTACTTCATTGTGTGATATGGCTCCAGAAGTAAATCAGACAATGCATCTAATGTACCAGAAACAGGCCATATCATCAAACAGATCACTGATTGTCCATGAGGAAGGACATGCCATCACATGTCCAATCATCAAACAGCAGAGCAATACTCTAAAAGATGGGTAACAACTTGAATGACTTTGGCATCATTGTTCAGCCATTTGTCATGTAAAAATAATGCTGCAAGTCCTCCACCACTGACACGCCAACTAATTACTATGTTCTTGATGACAATCAAGGGCCAAAAGATCTTCAAGTTGTAAATGGAATTGCCGGGATAGAATGCAGTTGTAAATCATGAGTGGGTATCCTAGGTTTGGACAAGTGACTTACAGATTTACATGTCTGTGTAATAAACTTGAATCATCAGTCCTAGGTACACTTTTTACAACTCTACACCTGTGCCGCGGGGGTGGGGGGGCAGGCAACAAATACATTCAAACAACAAGGACACCCAGGAAGCTTTGGACAGCTGTACATGGGTTTGGGCAGCCCACCACAGGTAAGGTGGAAGTCCAAATAGGATACACCCAAACCTTGGAAAATCCCATCCACACTTAGGTTTGGAAATGCAGACCATTGTCAACATAATTTCCTACCAGTAACACATGACTTACAACAAGCAGATAGATGCAAGCACACATCTGGCCATGAGCTGCATGCACACCTAGGCCATTGTACTCAAGTGCCTCATACTCATAACACAACATGTAGAGCTACATGCTGCTAGGAAGTCAAACATACAGTCAAACATGTTCATTAGTGAATAGGGAATCTGAAGTCTGTGTGTAAGACTTTGGCATCCCTATTCTGTGAGAATCAGGGTCTTACTTGCTGACTAAATCACAATTATGGTCCTCTGCTAAATTTTCTGATTTTAAGTTTTATCCGCAAAACTCATCCCTATTCACATGGCCGTGCCTACAGGACTGACCTACAATCCCAAATTATGACAATACGCTAATGATTGGCCAACTCAAAGATGTGGAAAAAATGATACTTCATTCAAGGAACATATCCGATCATTGACCAGCACATCACACCTTGCTATGTGTCCAAGACACAGGAGTCAATCACACATCATCAGCAAACACAACACAGAACAGAAATATCAACACTTACTGGAGATCTCTGGATCCACAAATTGAGCCACCTCTCTGATAGTGTAGGGGGCAGGTCCACCTGTAAGGAATGGGAGGGACAAATGTACTCAATGTCTGTGCACTGTACAACACTTCCAAATACTATGAATAATATTAACTCAGAAAGTCAAGCCTCTCAGACATGATGATACTGCATCCTACATACCAAAGCAAACATGTACAGACCCGGGGACTCCAGTGAGTGATACACACATATCTGCACACATGCAGTGGCCCTAACTATCATGTGGTGGCAAACATTCTCTTTCATTAGTTAGCAGACTAATTCATGGAGTGTATTCCTCTCGTCATGTGTATCCATAAGAGACATGCCAAGCCACTTTCCTGGAGGACTGCAATACCAATCACCCAGTTATTGTGACTAATACCAATTTAAAACACACAGGTACAATGTACAGACGGACAGGGACAGTTGTTAGCCCTCAATTTAGAATCATTTTCTTCTTTGATGTGCCACAGCTATGGTAAGTTGCACCAACCACAGAGATATGAACCCGTGTGCATACCTTTTGGCATCCATCCCTAATTAAAATGTGGCACTACAAAGTCCTAATATCAGTCTAAGATGTTACCTGAGGTCAGCTATAACTTGTTACGTATTTGTCAGAATCCAGCTCGGACATGTATCCCAAAACATTGAGGAACACAATATTTCTTGTAAAAATCTGGATTTAAAACATGTGTTTCCTGATACACTCACAGACCATGCATGAAACATATGTTAGACCCACATATGCATCATCAATTGACGTGAAGGCAGCACTAATTTACACGCTCCTGTTGTGTTTTGTAAGTTAGTCTAGCTGTTGCGTCAACAAATGACGGTAATGTGTAGGAATTATTGTATATCTCACAGGCAACTGTGGCCATATTTATACATTTTTTGCGCCACATTTGTGCAGCTTTTTGATGCAAAAGCGGTGCTAACTTACAAAATACAATTGTATTTTGTAAGTTTGCGCCGCTTTTGCTTAAAAAAATGACGCAAATGTGGTGCTAATAAAGTAGAAATATGGGCCTGTATGTTTAACTTGCATTCCACATGTTCAAAAACATTGCCTGCAGCATATGAACAAATCAGCTACTCCCACGACAGAGCATTTTAATGTGCACATTACTCTGATTTGTACTCACCAACAGGGCCACCAATCACAATCCCCAGGTGGGCCAGCAGGTCTTGCTCCCGGGCAACCAGGTCAGCCCAACGGTGTTTCAGCTAGTGGTCGTTGCGCGGTGTGTTGTCGATCCGCTGTAGATGGTACAGGACCTTTGCCCACCGGAGCCTCCTTGCCTCTGTGTGATAGCCCTGTATCACACGACCACCTGCTTCAATCATTAACAGTAGGAAGTGGCACACCAGCCAAATAAAGCCACCCAGCTCCTCCTCTCCCATCCAGCCGAGACGAGGTCTACCCAACATGCTTGCACCAAAAAAAGGGAATAAAGGGGTACAGAGGAGAATGGAGGGAAAGTAGGAGAGGGAAATACAAAAAGAACACAGCCCAACTATCCCAAAACCAACACTATCCACAACAGACTCCCAACAGTACAAAGACAAATGTAGACACCAGAAATGACCAAAAAAACACTAATGCAGGATACCCCAGACACTTAGGAAACACAAAAAGACAATTTAAAGACCACACTGGAGACAAATTCACAAAATGCACAGAGAGACAAGTCAAAACCCAGCCACACAGTCAGGAAATATCACGGACTGCAAAGTGAAAGTTAAAGTACACCCTCTGTACCAATTCTTTAAACTGGATATCCTATTACATCACTTCCTGCCTCAAATGCGGTGCGTTTTTAATCTTATGCGTCAAAATATTATAACGCTTAGAGTATGTGCGTCATTTTTTTGGACACACATGCTTAGAAATAACCCTGCATTCATATTTTGAAATATGTTTCATACTTAACCAATTTCAGGGGGTACAGTGTGGGAATTACCACTCAGGGCAAATGGATGTTTCATGGCAATGAGCGTCATATTTCAACGCATATGCATCATTTTTTGACACATGTGCATATTTTTTTACGCATTTGCGTCAACATTTCTGTCTTTAACTGGGTTTGGGTCATTTGTCATTTGTAATAGTACATGACAGGTGTGACAATACAGAGATAGGCTGATTGCACCAACATTGTGCATTCCGGTATATGGGCACATGTCACAGATCCTACTACTGCGGACCATGATCCTCTACTTGTTGCACCAGATTTGCACTTTTCACTGATACAATAGATGGCCAAGCGTGTGGAATACAATTAGGTATTACCCAGTTTGGGCATGTTTTGCGTCAAGTGAGGATAGCAAGGTGACACAACTCAATACAGTAACTCAATGCCTATGGGTCAATGTGTGTGATTTGGCTCTTACTATTGTAGTTGTCCCACTGTGTGAACATCACAAGATGCATTTTTGCAAATCTGCTTGTATGCAGTCCAACCATCAGATGCTATTCAGTGTGGAAATGAGAGAGGAAATGTGTTTGTCATACACGTAGCAACAACTGCTGTGTGCACTTCCTAGGTTTTTTGGAACATAAACACCACCAATGAAAAAGCATGCACAGGAAAGATAGCAGACGGTTGATCATGGCAATGTTCCAAAACTAAGCCATCACATGTCCTGGAATGTTTGATACTACTTCCTAAGCACTTGTTTGTTCACTCCCCATGAGTCAGGCATGGGATAATGCGTGGGTACGGTGTTTGTGACACTGAGTCCCAAATCCAATCCACAAATGTCATTTCATACCACAGTTGGAGTCATATAAATGAGCCATGTCTCTCCTGTGGCAGTGGAGGGCCAGCAGACCAAGCTGCACGTGTTCACATATTTCCAGTGGTAAAATGCACAAAGGTGTCCGGTTCAAGTGTGTGGGCCAATATTTAGCCTGTATCATTATTGGGGTCCATGTTGTCACAGTTCCGTGCTGGTTAAGTCATGAGTCTGTGGAGCCATTTCCTGCATCTTCAAAGTATCCTTCACAGCTGAATTTAAGGAAAGACAATGAGGAAATGAGAACACACATGGGGATAGTCCAGCTATGGCACTGCAGACGTGTTATGAGACTGACAACAGGGCAAACTTGGTGTGCTGACAAAGTTAATGGATCAGGATTCTTAAATCTGTAGGTTTCCTCACAACATTTGTACACAGGTTGGCCTGCAGCCAGGAATATCAGTGCTCTGTGCTGAGTAATCGCACGTCTATTCACCACGCAAGCCCCATCAATATGTGGGGGGGCAATGTGAATCAACATGTGGACTGTCAGGGTCCTAACATGTGTTGACATTTCATACACATTATCTGACGTTGTTTGTTGTGCTGGAGGCACCATACCCAATCCATGCATACAGCCATGGTACGCTGTCACTATTTGTCACTCATGCATACATGAAACCCAGACAAGGGATGGGCCATGATTAGGCTATTTGGAGAAAAGTTCCACCCCATCGTACTATAAGTAAACTGATTATGCTATACAATGTAGTTGACTATGCATTGTAGACCCACCTGACACAATACCCCAGGAGGAAATTGAGGGCTGGGAAAGCAACTATGATACAAATGTAGCCAAAGGGAAACTTTATGGTAACGCAAAGACAGGAACCAGTCAGGCTAACAGGATGCAGGGTCAATCAGGATCAAAACATTTAAAAAGGCAAATGAGACTGTTCAAAGGTGGAACAACACTGTGGAAAATAAACAAACTGTGGCCCATATTTATACTTTTTGACGCAAAACTGCGCTATCGCAGTTTTGCGTCAAAAAAATTTGCGCCGTCTAACGCCATTTGGATGCGCCATTCGGGCGTCAAATTTATACTTTGACGTACGGCGGCGCAACCAACAGGTGGGAGTCATTATTTCGTGACGCAAACAGCGTCGGTCTGTCGTAAGGCAAACCCACGTAAAAGTGACGCAAATCACTGTGGGTCGATTTACGACAGCGCAATCGTGAATACGCCGTTTTTTTTCACGCTATTGCGTGACATTTTTGCGCGAAAACTGCACTTACAGGAGAGGAGACCCAAAATGGATCCCAGATGCCCCAACAGACCCCAGGAGGATGAGAGCAGACCAGGACCCAGCCAGGAGGAAGCACACAGGAACCAGGACATGTTAAAGAAAAAAAGAAAGTGTCGCTTCAGTGCAGAGGAGCAGGAAATCCTGGTGAAAGAGGTGACGGAACACCAGCACCAACTTTTCATATCCTCAAAATTGCCACTCAGTAGGAGAGAGGCCATCTGGAAAGAAATTGTGGACAAGATAAACAGTGTGGCTGAAGAACGCCGGACAGTCACTGAGTGTAAGAAACGCTGGCATGACTGTAAACGTAGGACCAAAGAGAAAATGGCCAGGAACAGGAAGGCAGCAATGCAGACTGGAGGGGGGAGTCCAGCACAACAGGAGGCTCTGGACCACATGGAGGAGATGGTCGCAGCCGTCATCCCAGAGGAGATAGTCACAGGGATACAAGGACTGGACAGCGCAGACTACCACGACACTACGCACATGCAGGGTAAGTCGCATGGGGAATTACAATGCAATAATGGGGACTGTAAGCAGGGGGGGGATACCTACTACACAATGCATGTAACTTAGCACATATATGAAGTGGCATGGGGAAAGGGGCACGGCAGGGGGGAATGCCCAGTACTGACCATAGCCGGGGCACGACAAAATACTGCCACCACTACAGTCCCATGGGGACATCCTGTAATTACAACAAGAGAGCCAAGGGAAACCAGTGACAGGTGGGAAGGACACTACCCTGAATCCACATCCAGGCACTTGTTTTGCACAAACTATTCCCCATCAACTAGGTCCCTACCTGTAATGCAGTAGCAAATACAACAACTGCAACTTAACTGCCACCACAGTTGACAATAACACCTCTCATCTCTGGGCAGCTATAGTACCAAATGGCAGGAACCCCACCCTGGAACATACATTCCTAAATTAGGGGGTGAGGATGACATCTGCAACTACTCCTAGAAATAAGACAAAGCTACCAGTACACTTAAATGCCGAATGTCCATAACTGACACATACATAAGCCTAAGTAAACAGCAATAGGAGCCACACAGCACTAACGACACACACATGCTGCATACGTCAGGGTCCCTCACGTGCCTGCCTAACAATGCTACATCACAAATGTCATACTGCTCAGACAACAACATTGACGAGGGGACACAGGCAACTGGTCAATGAAACACATCTGCACAGTCTAACCAAAAAATAGGACATTCATACGATAAACAGGCCAATCCAGTAAGACACACATGAAACCCCATCAGATACAAACATCAACAATGTTTACATCCATACCACATCCTAACATTGACATACATAGGTCATGCCACCTAACATGTACAGATCATGCAATGTGAATAAAAAGTGTATGGTGCAGGGCCTGTGAGGCAAGTGTGCTGGCAGGGCAGTCACAACACCCACAGTCAGTCAAAGTGTAGCGTGGCAAGTGAAACGTATACTTTGCGCAATAGCCTCAGGCTGGAGGCCTTTGTGCATCTTACCCTGAATGTACTTATACTCATTTGCTCACATCTAAGTGCCTCAGAGCACTTTGCACTAAATGAATCCCATTGCCCTTCCTATCAGTTAATGTAGCAAATAGTCAGTCCGAAGGTGTTGGCAATTAGTCAAATCACCCTGTTTTGCCTACTTCTGCACTGGAGTTTGCCAGAACATATTCACTCTGTGGCCCAGTCAAGGATACTGTCTGGTTCGTTGATGATAGATGTGGTAGGGGTTAAGGTTTGCCATTCCTGCGTAGGGAAACTTTGTCATCACAATGACATATGTCTTTTAAATTCACTTCCTCGTCCCAAGACACGCATGGGGGAGTTTACAAACAGAAAATCACATCTAGATGCTGCCTGCCTTGCTGCTGATGCACAACCAGATCCCAGCCCATTCCCCTGATATGAGGGATGATGTCTCCCCTGTGATTCAGACAGCCAAGCTCCAAACTTAACATGCAGTGCTATATATAGAACAAGCAGAGGGAGAGTAGAAACTGTTAGGCACCATGATAGCTGTGTACCAATGTATTACTCTCCTGCGGACTATTTCAGTTCTAACTGTGTGTATTGTTTTGGTTATTGGGGCTCACACCTAAATTCCTACAAGTCAGTTGTACAATGAAACTTCATATCAAACAAATACTGTCTGTGTCATTTGTGTATGGGAACATACCGGAAAAGATAGAAATGTGTAGGACCTGAGTGACCACCACTTCCCTGAGAAGTCCCAAAGATGTCATGGGCTTGGACTTCTAAACATTCCTCTGTTGTGGGAGACCAGAGGCACTGCTAGTCTGTCTGAGATAAATACAATATCTGGGTGACAGAGTTATTTACAAGTGGGTCAAACTTAGTCCCCCACACCATTAGCTATCCTGCTGCCTAGAAAGCCAAGAATCACATGTAGGATAATGAGAGCCCACCCAAACAAATGTCCCTCCATAACAATAGTGAAACACCGAGGGAGGAGTAGGACAAAAAAATGCATATTCCAAAATAATTACAAATCAACACCTAGAGATGACCTGGCAGGCATGTCTGATAGCTCCATATCATATATGTGACACACAGGTGGGCCATAGGCCTACAACAATGCCCTATGACAGACAGCAGATACCAAGACAAAATCAGAGTACAAAGTAAAGGCATCCAAAGGCTTGTATCTTAGTGCTAAATGATCTCAACACAGACACACTAATTGTACCCTGTTTCTTTGCAGAGGAACACGGATCTCCTGCCGATATGCCTGTCCATGAGTTCCCTGATGACATGGATGACGAGAACATCAACCTCACACAAGAGACCATTGACATGGTCCTCGAAAGCCTCCAAACCCCCCCTTCAGTAACAAGGAGGAGCCAAGATGAAGCAGCCACCACAGTAGAACCACCCGCCACCCCAATTGTAAGACCTGCCAGCTCCAACACAGCTGAGGACTCTGACGACACTGGCACCAGCTTCGAAAGAACAGTCGTTGGGGTCCAGCGGGAGCTGGCCAAGGAGGTGCGGGTGGGGATGCAAACTATGGCAGCCAGCCTTGAGGGGGTGCGTTCGTGCATGCTGTCAACTGCTGATCAGGCAGCTGCAATGCAAGCCAGAACATCGCTGTTGGAGGAACTTTTAGTAACACAGAAGGCAATCTGCACAGCTGTCATCCAGTTGACCAAACAACTCCAACAGCAAGCCAGTCAGCGTGTGCACGAATGCAACCTCGAACCCCTCAGGGCAGACCTGGCTGCCTACCATCGGGATGTGGCTGCCATTCTGAAAAACCAGCACGCTCTCCTTGCTGCAGTACTGCCCTTCATAACTGGACAGGGATCAGCCCCCGGGATGTCTGCCTCCATGTCTTCTGACACTGAGGTGTGTGTTGCCCCTTCAAAACCAACAACAACAAGGACACACCATGCAACACACACATCAGAAGAAGAAGACAAGGAACAGATAACATTCACACGCAAGAGTACCCGGAAGCCCTAGTCCCTGCACCATGCCCCACTCTGACCAAGGTCCTACGTTTTGACACATGCCAGCCTCACTCCAACTACCCTCAAAGACTGTTCGGCAATCTACTGTTTAACTTGTCCACATTGGCTGTAAATGTTTCTCTCCTACCATTTGGCAATTCCTGTTCCTCTGCACCGTCTGTGACATCACCCCAGCATGTCAGGAGCATCATCCACACCCTGTAAATAGGATCACCATTTAAGAATGCACCAGAACGGACTCACCTTACATTGTTAATGGACTTTTTGCACTACTCCACCTAAAAATAAATATCACTTGCACACCTATTGTGTCTCTGTGTCATTTCACACTTCAACTGTGCAGTACATAACTCCAAAGTGGCTGTGTGGCAACCATGTTGATACTCTAGACTACTGTCCTGATTTCATGTATACTGAAACATCTGTGCAGTGGCCAGGATTGCATCATAGCTTTACTAGACTGAGGAAAATAACTGATGTAGGGACTAAGCACACACAATCATGCTGTGTTGGACAGAATGAGGCCCCATCCATAGCTATTCTAGACAACTAATGGTGGATGAGAAATGTAGGCACCTTGCGATACTAACACAATACATTATGCTGTAAAATGAAAGGAATGAAAACCAAATTACACTGCATCAATCACCCTTACAGCGTATACTACCATGAAGGAAAGTCATGCTCAAGCAGTACACACATGATGTAGGTCAGCAATGACAGCAACAAGACAAGAGTGTGAACAAATACTCATCTACAAAGCTCTCCCTGAACTTCACAATGCTGTCCGACCTATCTATTTACCTACAAAATCAACTCTGGAAGCACTCTTTGTGAAGTAGGATACATACCAACCCCAAATCTTGATGATCTATGCACACTACCAATGGTGGCTCTCCCACACGGTGGATACTTACCAAGTTAGCACACGGGTAGCTGGCATGTTAAACCTCAATAGCCTGGGGATAGCGAGCATAGGACACAAATGTCATACTAAAACTTTCTGCTACACTGATGTCAAGGCCATGAAAAGGTAGCACCTAACGCATCTGGTAAAGGGTTAACAAATTTTTTATTTCCAATAAGTAAGAAAAGAGGCAACTAAGGGAAAGATAAACCTACACTAATCTAACCTGACTACTACTAACCCACAACTGTCCCTAACTAACCTAAGCTAAACTTACTCTACACATGTAACGAAACGATCTAAACATCAACCCCCCACCCACCATTATGAGACAAGACACATGCAGGACAACACTTACTAACCTACACACATACTATACTATCCTAAACAAACATATATATATATATATATTTTTTTTTTATATATATTTTTTTTTTTTTTTTTTTTATCAAACAGGAATTCCCAACATTGCCCCACACCCACCCACCCACACAAAAATATTAGATAGAAAGTATAAGGACCCCCCACCCTCTTACCTAACACTAACTAAGCTAATTACCTATACTTATCCTACAACTAACCCCCCAAACCCAACTAACAGTATGAAAAGAGGAAAGAGGGGAGAGGGGAGGGGTAAAATTTCAGGAGGGCAAAATAACTAAAGATTTGCCCTCTGAAGTGTGCGCCGGATGGAGCGCACCTTCTTTTTAACCTCCGCCATGTCCTCCGTCAGGTTGTCAACCTTTTGAATTAACCTGTCCAGTTTCCTAGACAATGCCTGGAAGGCTGCAGGGTCAATTGGAGGGTCACTGCTGGTCTGCGTGCCGGTGGAGGTGGAGATTGTCGCTGGAGTGGAGTGGCCACGGGACAGCCCTGCTCCCAACACACGGCTGGGTCCAGGTCTTGAGGAAGATGGCTGGTCCGTCGCTGGGTCCCCTTGGGCAGACCTGGTGGTTGTAGGTGGCACCGTTGGTGGAGCCTGTGGTGTGGCATACCACGCCCCGGAGGCCCGTTCCGAATTGTATCTGCGGGCCATCCTCCGATACCCACACTGCACCTGCAGGATGTGCCTGTACCTCATTGCACGGCGCTCAAACTGGTTGCGAGCTGCGGCACTCAGGTTTGCAGCTGTGAAGGGAAAAGGCAAATATTGAGCATAGAATTTACAGTGGGTTGAATACCACAATGGGTAATTTGTCCATTACTAGCAATGTATTGGTTGCAGCAATTGTTACAACATATTTCACGGGAAGGCTCAGAGGAAGTACATGTGAATCATGCATACTGAAGGGCATATCACATATAGCATATCCATGTCTCTACATGATGGATGACATCACCCTAAACTACTCCTACAATTCATACCTAAGCCATTATACATTATGGCACCAGCTCGTCCGCATACTGACTTCACTACATATGTCATTCTATGTGATAAGAATCACACTCCTCACTCAATGGCATTTCGAAATAGTTGTGTGCTAAGATTGAACCCCTGGCCATGAATCATATGTCGACACTATGGGCCAGATGTAGGAATTGATGGGAAATCAACTAGCAAATTGCAAAGCTGAACGGTGTCTCTGACACCGTCTGCGAGTCACTATGGGGTCCCTAAATCCCACCTCATGAACATCAATGATGTGGGTTCCAACTTGCACCACCTTAGCAACTATGGGCACTCACGGGGATGGAGGCCTGCTGGGAACAGCAGAACTCCATAGAAGTGACTGCTTTTAAATGAAGCAAGTTATTTTTCACCAAGTGTAGGCCCTTTATCTGAAAGGAAAATGAGCTGCGATTTGTTTAAATTCACAACAATTGATTGTTCGTAATTTACACAATAATTATTGCTCCCCTAGACCACTGGCTGTTTTGTGCAGGAGTATTTTGGTCCACTCACAAAGGTGAAGGTTCACAATGAGGACCCCTTCCAGTCAGCAAGTTGGTTAGCAGCCACTTCAAGTGGATGATAACAGCTACTCACTTTGCAACCACGTACTCGTTAGCAAATGGGATTGCCTAACACTGTGATTTGCAAGTAGGGCTGGTAAACTCCTTTATTTTTTTACTTTAGAAAAGCATTTTGCGAATATGTACATGACCACCAAAAACATTTCGGATTAGGAAACAGACGTTTGCAACTCACTAACATCAAATTATGCTATTTGCAATGTGGAGACATTTTGCTACATCTGGACCTAGGTACAAACTCAAGTCACAAAAGGTGTTAAGTACGTGTAACATACTGTTTGCTACAGTCCTAGGTACCCTGTTTCACAGTAACATCCCAGTCTTTGTGGGTGGTGTGGGAAGAACAAACAACAATCCCATGATCAATGCACAACCAGGAGTGTACAGAAAGTTCAACAAGCATGTGCCTTCTCACACAACACCTATGAAGGGCTAGCAACACGTTTGAGTCAGCCCAACCTTGTCACATCCCAGGTCCACACATGTCAAAATGATATGACTTAGCCAAACATAACATACTATTAGTGAGGCATGTTTTACAACACACACAGAGGAGGTAGAACACCCATTCACATGATTCAACAGAACACCTAGGCCATTGCACTCAAGTCACACACACTTCGAGGTCACCTTGTGGAAGTACATGCCCCCGGAAGATCCGACCTACAGTGTACACAGTCCATCCTCAACTAGGAAGAAGCACTTGTCATCGAAGCCATGTGCCTAAGCTATCTGGGAGACTGTCAGTCTGATATGCTGACTCAGTTAATGGCAAGTTCCTGACCAAGTCTAACATTGACCAGTGTGTTCAAAATGAGTCATGCTATTCCCAATAGTCACACTAATTGAATAACCTACTGCCCCTCAATCTGAGAGATGACTAGGGATTGCTTTACCGAAACATTATTCCAATTTGATATCACACCAAAACAACAAAGCCAATGAACGGCCAGCACATCATATCATGAATTGTCCTGAACACACAGTAATCCATCATGCTTCATTTCCAAACAATGTAAATAGCACTTAGGCAACACTCACTGTAGGTATCGGGGTCGTCAAAATGGGCTACCTCACCAACGGTGTACGGGGCTGGTCCACCTGTAAAGCATGAAAGGAAGATTATACTCAGACTGGGTGAACAGACAAATAATTTCTGTTACAATGACAGTGTGTGAATATTACATGGTAATGATACACTTTCACACATGCTCATCCTGCCTGGCTGACTTTGTATTCTAGATTATCATTGGATGAGTCTCCTGCTCCAGTGACACACCCTACTACACTCATGCAGTGGCCAGGACAGTCATGTGTCGTCCAAGTTACTCCTCCATTAGTAGGCCCGAACAATCATGTGATCCATACATCTCAGCATGTGCATCCCAGAGAGAAACATTTCACAACTGGTTCCATGAGGACTGCATGACCACTCACAATCAAACAGGCTATGTGGACAGGTTCAACACACAGCAACCAGACACACATGTGACATATGTGTGGACAACATGACTAACTTCATGTGACGTGAAGGCAACACACAGGTGTTGCATCATCATGTGTTTGCAATTTTCGGTCTAGCTATGGCGTCTACATATGTAGGTATGTTGTTTCTACATGACGTACTCACTGGCCATTATGACCAGTAGAGTACAAATAGAGCAGTTCACGTGTTGCTTCTCAGACACAAATGCAACACTACATTCCATGCAGCTACAGCCATCTGGTATGTGTTGCAAAGATAAGGCATCGGCCTGGTAGCATAGGTCTTCATACACACCCGGCAACAAATACACATTTGGACACATATGTATACCTTTGTAGCGCAGCATTTGCATCATTTTGTGACGCAGAGAGGGGGCTACTTAGCAAAATACAAATAGATGTTGCATTTTACTGCTGTTATTGGGTGTACATGTGTAGCAAAAATGGGGATTTATGTGTATGCCCATGGGCCTAGGTTTCCCTAGTATAACACGCAGTCAGCTACTTATTTTGCAGATTGGCTACCAATCATCACATGTTCACGCACACATTCCTATTATTCCCATGTAATTGATTATTACTCACCAACATAGCCACCAATCCGGAGTCCCAGGTGGTCCAGCAGGTCCTGTTCCCTGCTGATCAGATCTGCCCAGCGGTGCTTGAGTTGATGGACATTCCTCAGACTCCCGTAGACCCGGACCAGGTGATGGCGCACCTTCTCCCAACGGGTTTTCCTCGCCTCCGTGTGATACCCCTGTATCACACGGCCCCCAGCCTCCAGCATCAGTGGGAGGAAATGGCTTACGAGCCATATGAAGCCCCCCAATTCGTCCTCACCCATCCTGGACAGGCGAGGCCTACCTGACATGATGCGAGGTGTAAAAAAGTACCAAAGAAAAATGAAAGAAAAAGTGGGAAATGGGGAAAGGTAGAGGTGTGAAAGAAAAAGAAGAAGGAGAAAAATAGCCCAACTAACACCCCAAACTATGCTCCCCACAACAGACTCCCACAGACAATACAAACTATCACAGGTATAGACAAAACAACACTAAACAGACTGAGACAATGTTTGACAACAATAAAAGATTGACACAAAGACAAAATACAAGGCACACAGGACACTAAAGCAGTAAAACACAGGACAACACCTTTCACACAACCACACAGTCTAGATAACTCTGAGACTGCAAAGTGAAAGTGAAAGTCAACTCCCAGTACAGATTTGGTAAACAGGATATCCTATTACATCACTTCCTGCATAAAATGGCCGCCGTTTTTATTTTCGCGTAATGCGTCATATTTTCACACATACACAGATGTGCGTCATATTTTTTTGAAGCATTACAGTGCACATGATGCGGAGTGTAAAAATATGCTATGAATATTAATATTTCAAATTGTACATGAGATGACCAACATATTGTGCATGTAGCGTCAATTTCACCACGCATACATCATGGGCGTCGTTTTTTTTACACGTACAGTGGTGCACATGATGCGGAGTCAAAAAAAATGCGATGAATATTAGTAATTAATACTGTACATGAAATGAGCAATATATTGTGCATATAGCGTCATTTTGACCACGCATACATCATGTGCGTGGTTTTTATTACACGTACAGTGGTGCACATGATGCGGAGTCAAAAAAAATGCTATGAATATTAATAATTAATACTGTACATGAAATGAGCAATATATTGTGCATATAGCGTCATTTTGACCACGCATACATCATGTGCGTGGTTTTTATTACACGTACAGTGGTGCACATGATGCGGAGTCAAAAAAAATGGTATGAATATTAATAATTAATACTGTACATAAAATGAGCAATATATTGTGCATATAGCGTCATTTTGACCACGCATACATCATGTGCGTGGTTTTTATTACACGTACAGTGGTGCACATGATGCGGAGTCAAAAAAAATGGTATGAATATTAATAATTAATACTGTACATAAAATGAGCAATATATTGTGCATATAGCGTCATTTTGACCACGCATACATCATGTGCGTGGTTTTTATTACACGTACAGTAGTGCACATGATGCAGAGTCAAAAATATTGTGGATGTAAATAATAATTTGAAGGTGAAATATCAAGACACTTTTGGATACATTTGTATCTGACTCTGCATTGTGTGCACTCATGTACATGAACAAATTATGACCGCCATGCTGTATGCGTAGAATATGGAGCAAATTGATCCAAATGTCTTCATGTGTTTAGCTTTGGAAAGGTGATTTGTCATGGTAAAACGGTGCGATGTGAGACACATTTGTGTTTGTATCTGACAAATGTCCGTACTTTTATGTATAGACGGCCTTCACACTGTGATGTTTGGGATACGTTAACTAATGTATTGACCATATTTGACAACATATTTGGTGTAATTGCTGATGGCTATTTTGAAATGAGGTTTTTGATACCATTATGTATTCCGTCTCCAAAATGTCCCCACCTTTATGATGGGGATGCTTTTATCTGTAGTCCTAACAGGGAGTGGGAGAGTCACTTTCAGTTTTTAGGGGGCTGACCATGTCCCATTATGATTTTGTGTTTCATATTTGTGTAGGACTTGTGACATGGAGGCCACATATGTGCCTTATGCATGTGTTTAGTTCACAAGTACATGATTCCTGTATGTTTTGGGGGTGGTAGAGGTGGAGTTAGTCCCCCAGCACCCTAGGATTTGACCATCCAGAATAGCTACTGTATCCATGGAGTATTTTTATCATATCCTGGCAAACCTGCAGCAGCGGGCGAATGTAAGGCCATATGGTATGAATGACTGTTGACCATTCATTCATCTCATTAGCCCATTTGACGTTTGCAGTATTGATGATTTGGAGCTAAGTTGCATACCATTTTCATATGACTAAGGGGGTCATTCTGACCGCGGCGGGCGGCGGTCGCCGCCCGCCAAGCGGTTCCCGCCGAAAGACCGCGGCGGTCATTCTGGCTTTCCCACTGGGCTGGCGGGCAACCGCCAAAAGTCCGCCCGCCAGCCCAGCGGGAAACACCCTTCCCACGAGGACGCCGGCTCAGAATGGAGCCGGCGGAGTGGGAAGGTGCGACGGGTGCAGTTGCACCCATCGCAAATTTCTGTGTCTGCAAAGCAGACACTGAAATTCTTTGTGGGTCCCTCTTACGGGGGCCCCTGCAGTGCCCATGCCATTGGCATGGGCACTGCAGGGGCCCCCAGGGGCCCCGCGGCACCACCTACCGCCATCCTGTTCCTGGCGGAAGACCCGCCAGGAACAGGATGGCGGTAGGGGGTGTCAGAATCCCCATGGCGGCGGAGCGCGCTCCGCCGCCATGGCGGATTCTCAAGGGCAGCGGGAAGTCCGTTTCTGGCCGCGGCTGAACCGCCGCGGTCAGAATGCCCATCGGTGCACCGCCAGCCTGTTGGCGGTGCTACCGCCGACCTCCACCAGGGCGGTAATTACCGCCAGGGTCAGAATGACCCCCTAAGTTTGCAAGACTCTCAGCGTTCACGATGTGATAATGCGAAGATTGTTTTGCTTGTCTGTGTCCCTTTCTGCATAAACTGGTTTAGTGTCATGTTACAATCTTCCTGCTAGGTTCAAACTGGGACACAACTGTGATGGTCTACTTTCAAATATTAGGTTGGTTGTATGACATATGTGTACATGTGTGTGGGAATGTGGATCCAGTATGACCTGTCTGTGTGTATGTTGTCACTGTAACTTCAAGGTCTCCTCCTGAGTTAGTGGCAGCTGATGTTGTTGCAATTGTGTATTGCTCACATCATACACTTGAGAGAAGCCATTGATGACATGTTCACGTACACATGGATGGTCCCACCCTGTCTCTGAACCCGTGTGATGTGACTTTCAAATGATCTCCAATTTTGGGCTGGATGAGAGACTGTTTCAGTTGTTTGGATCCGGCATGTCTAATTGTCACATTTGTACTCTTGTTGGGCTCTGTGTATGGTAATGTAACATGTCACATCCTACCCTCTGTGCATACAGTTGTGATGTTTATTTTTGGTGTGATGATTTTTAATGGCATTCTTGATCAATGAGACGACATTCATCTTCAGCTATTTCAAACTAAAGGTGGTCAGAAATGAATAGGCCAAAGCATGATGTGGTGTTTGTGATCTGTGTTTATTTACAAGTGTGGAATACAAGTGATTATAATGACTTAAGTAAAAAAATTGTTCACAAGCTGTTGGCGCCTACGCACTCCTGCTGCGGTGTTAGGTTGTTCCCCCTCCTGTTGCAGGCCAGCATCCTCCTCATCATCATCCTCAGGCATGTCTGGGTCCGGTTCAAGGAGGGGAATGTTCCTTTGTACACAAATATTGTGTAATATGGCACAAGTGAGTATAATTTTGCATACCATCTCTGGGGAGTATAGTAGGCTTCCGCCAGTGATGTCAAGGCAGCGGAACCTTGACTTTAGGATCCCAAAGGTCCTCTCCACAATGCTGCGTGTCCTCTTGTGGGAGTCATTGTATGCCCGCTCAGCAGCAGTATTTGGGTTCCCATATGGGGTCATTATCCAAGGCTGGATGCCATACCCCTGATCAGCTGAAAGAGAAACACAGAATGGTATCAATTATATGTAGGAGGCACTGTTGTACGTATCTTTGATGGCAGTAGTTGTGTTGTGTTGTCTGTGACTATTTTGTGTACTAATGTGACAACCTATGGTTGTTGGTGGAAACTTTGGCATTGTTTTTTTTCCTTGGCTGAGCAAGTGTTTGTTGTCTAACTGTTTGTCAGCAGGATGTATTGGTTTCTCAAGTACAGTGTGCCCTCCCTTGCATTGTGACTTGTGACACAGGTGTCCGTGTGTCCTCACTGGGGGTGTGATGATAGTTCCATGCAGAGTTGAAACATGAAAGGGTATTAGAAACGTCCATATGAACATAGCCAGGCCATCCCATCCCTTAAAAGTTATGCATTGTATTAGTGTACAGGTTATTGTGAGACTTCCATTTTGCAAGGTGACATTTAGGCAACCACAGTCATGAATGTCTTCACACTAAGCTGTGGAGTAAATTCAAATGTGTGAGAGGTTCAATGGTGACTTGTGACACATGGCTAGTGATGTGAGTACCTCAGTGTGTTCCTGTCTAGGTGTTGCTATTGTGGTGTATGTGTTGTTTATCCTAGAGGGTTTCTGTGCAGTGAGTATATAAGTAGATTTTTGTCCTTACCAACAAGTAGTCCATTGCCATACCGTCCATCCTGGAAGTGTTGGTTGATGGTGCAGTGACGGAAGATGAATGCATCATGTACACTCGCAGGATATTTAGCCACGATGTTGCTGATCAGTCCTTGGTGATCGACTATGGCCTGCACGTTGATGGAATGTGTGTGCTTCCTGTTGCGGTAGAGGTGTTCACTCGCAGCAGGTGGCACAAGGCGTACGTGTGTGCAGTCAATTGCACCAAGGACGTGCGGAAAGCCACTGATGGCGTAGAACCCCTGTTTTGTTTCCTGCTGCTTCTGCAGTGTGTTAGGGAAGCAGATGTGGCGGGGTGTCAGTCCAATGATGGCATCCAGTACTTTAGGCAGGAATGCGGAGAAAGATGGTTGTGAGATTCCACCAACCAGGGCACCAGTTGTCTGAAAGGAGCCACTTGCCAGCAGGTGAAGTACGGCAAGCAGCTTTGTTTCTGTTGGGATAGTGCGTGGAGTCACTAAAGTGGGGGCCAATTGCTGTTCAATATTTGTCAGCAGCTGCTTAATGGCCTGCCAGTTCAACCGGTACCTCTGGATGATGTCTCGTTCCCTGAGGCCATGCAGGGTTGTTCTTGGGCGGAATATCCTCTCCTGCCTTCTGCGCTGTCTTTGGGGTCCCTGCTGTTGTTGTTGTGGCTGCTGTTGTTGCTGCAGGGCTCTGCGTCTACGTGCACGTTGAAGAAAAAGCACCTCCATGTCTCCCTGTTGCTGCTCTGCTGCTCTGTTGTTTGTTCTGTGTGTTCTGATTAAGTACAGGTGTGTTTGCCCCATTTTAACGCCTGCCCTGACCCAGGCGTTAAAATTTCACGCTATTCATGCTTTGCGCCATTTTTTTGCGCCGCCTGCCGCGCGGGAGTGATTTTTGCCCTGGAGCATAAATACCACGCACCGCTATGTGCGTCTGTTTTTAGACGGGAACGCCTTCCTTGCATCTCATTAACGCAAGGAAGGCGTTCACGCCAAAAAATGACGCTATTTGCCCATACTTTGGCGCTAGACCCGTCTAACGCCAAAGTATAAATATGGCGTTGGTTTTGCGCCGAATTTGCGTCGAAAAAAACGACGCAAATTCGGCGCAAACGAAGTATAAATACGGGCCTGTGTTTCGCCTGTGTGTTGGAACGTAATACAATAACCCAAGGGCTGTGTTATACAGCTGATTTATAAGACAATGCATAACAGTGTTATACATAAAATGGCAGCTTCTATGCTGTTCCAGGCAGCTGCAATGGCAGTGCATGTTCAAATGGCTGGTCTGCATGGATGTGCTCACAGGTGTGTGCAGCTTCAGTCTCTCACAAGTCCTGTGAGAATCAAGTTCAAAGGGGCAACAGTACCTTTCACATGGGAAGCAATGTAGAGGTGACTACAGGTCCTACAGACTACAGAGCAGTGCATTATTTAACCAGAAATCCATGCTGACAGAAGTACAATGACTATGGCATACCATACTTAAGAGGGAAGCACACTGGATTCACATTGTGAGTCTGGGTGTGTGTAGAAGAGGGATTATCTGGGTACACATATTCCCTTTCCAGGGACCTCTGAAGAAGGGTGGGGTGAGACAGGGAACATGGGTGTGGCAGGACTTAGGATCTGGGCTGCCATGTGCAGGGGATATCTTGTGAGCAGTGCTAGTCATACCTGGGGCAATTGTGCTATCAATTTGCTGCTTATATGGAAATCTTGTCACACATACTCCTTGCAAAGATAGCTGATGTAACACTTACTGCTGTCAAGGGTCTGGTCATACTTTCTTGTCACCAATGCAATAGCACATCCACTGCCTCATGTATGAGGCATTTTATTCCCTTATTGACTGATGGTGTCTTAGTTGTGTGCCATATGCTGCGATGAAATATGTGCCCTCTGCAATTGCCCTTCAAATGTGAAATGTACAGAATATATATATATGTCATTTACAGTGTGTGTGAATTTGGCTGTACATTCATAGGCATCAAAATTGATGTGGATTTTTCTGTATCCTAATCTGTATTTCTGCAATGCTCCATGAGGCTACACTTTGATTCTGATAGTTAAGGATATTGTTATGCAAAAATGATTATCCAGACCATGATATAGTGATTAGAATGAGTGTTTATTGACATATGGTAAGACAGTGGTGATGGATGAGTAGAGTTAAAATAAATTTTGGAGAATATGTTGTTTCCGACGCAATCCTGCAGCTGTGTTTGGATGGTCCCCCTCATGTTGATGGACAGCATCCTCTTCTTCTTCCTCTTCAGGTATTTGTGGGTCGGGATCATATAGGGGAATGTTCCTTCTTACACATTTGTTGTGCAGGATGGCACAGGTCAAAATGATTTTGCACACCATTTCTGGTGAGTATAGGAGGCTGCCTCAGGTGATGTTGGGGCACCTGAATCTTGACTTCAGGATGCCAAAGGTCCTCTCGACTATGGTGCATGTCCTCCAATGTGCCTCATTATAAGCACACTCTGCTGCAGTGCTTGGGTTTGCAAATGGGGTCAAGGTCCATGGCTGGATCCCATACCCCAGATCAGCTGAAAGAGAAAATGAGTTAGAACATGTTGATGTAGCTTGCACCATGATTATCACTTTGCATGGCAGTTGTTCTCTTGTGTTGTCTGTGACTCATCTGTGTTTGTGTTATTGTGTGGAATCCTAGGCTTCTAGGATGTACCATCAGCATTGGGTTGTTACCTTATCTGAACGGGTGTTTGGCTGATTTACCCGATGTCAGCAGTATTTTTGTAGAGTTTCAGTACATTGTGCACTCCCTTGCATTATGTCATGTGAAAGAGGTGTCCCTGTGTCTTAACTGGGGGTGAGATGATACTTCCATACACAGAATCAATTCCACATGGTGGTAACACGGTTGCATCAATATACCCTGGACATCCCATCCAATTTCACATATGCAATAGAATTATTTAAACATCAGTGAGACCCTTAGATTTGGCTAGGTGACAATGTACAACACATCTCCGTACGTTGTCAGCACTGACGTGTTGACAATTGACTATGCATTTCACATGTGTGACACATTTTCAGCAGACCTGTTTCTCTGCCCTTGCCAAGTCGACTCAGGTTGTAACGTGTATCTATACATCTGAACATGTTCTAGTTCAGTTGGCTAACTTGATTGTGAGGTTGTCATTTTGAGTGTCAGAAGGTCTGTATGCCTGTACATCTGTTGGGTGTGTGTGAAATTGTCTCAATTCGTATGTGTAGGAATGTGCATTTTCAATATTGTCACATCTATATGTGTTCTTTGCACAGTCCACTTGCCTATTGATAGTGGGCAATGTGAGAGCAGGACTGATGTGAGATATTGGTGCAGCCTCAATGATTTCATGTCACCTTCATTGTCGTCAACCTCATGCTATGTGTGTCATGGTGTTTGACCTGCAGCATAACACATTACATACCCCTTACACAGTACATATTGGTTAGAAGGGTGTTTGATTGAGTGTTATTGATGTGATATTGAAAGATTAATCTTCCAAGTTGTACTGCCAGTTGAGGCCATGTCATTGTCACCGTGTTCTTTTAAATTGTTCCCTTGTGTCTGTGGAGTGGCATCTGTTGTTATTTGGTACTGTCATTTGTCCATAGGTCTATATCCAAATGGGTCAGGATATCACACATGCCTACCAGTGTCACAACTTCAGTGTCTTCCTGGCCACGTGTCAATGTTGTGGTGTATGTGTTGTGTGTCCTAGAGGGTTGCTGTGCTGTGTGTACATAAGTAGGTTTCTGTACTTACCAACAAGTAGGCCATTTCCATATCGTCCATCGTGGAAGTGTTGGTTGATGGTGCAGTGACGGAAGATGAATTAATCATGTACACTCCCAGGATACTTTGCCACGATGTTGGTGATCAAACCCCGGTGATCGACAATGGCCTGCATATTGATGGAATGTGTGTGCTTCCTGTTGCGGTATAGATGTTCGATTGCAGCAGGTGGCAGAATGCGTACATGTGAACAGTCAATGGCACCAAGCACGTGTGGAAAGCATTAATTTGGTATAACCCCTGTTTTGTCTCCTGCTGCTTCTGCTGTGTGTTGGGGAAGCTGATTTGGCGGGGTGTGATGGGGATGATGGCGTCCAATACCTTTGGTAGGAAGGTGGAGTATAAGGGCTGCGAGATCCCGGCAACCAGGGCACCATTGGTTTGAAAGGAGCCACTTGCCAACATGTGGAGTACAGCTAGCAGCTTGGTTTCTGGTGGAATGGTGCGGGGTGTCTGCAAGCTGGGTGCCAACTGTGGCTCAATGTTGCGCAGCAGCTGCTGAATGGCTTGCCAGTTGAGCCTGTACTGCTGGATGATGTCTTGTTGGCGGAGTCCCAGAAGGGTTGTCCTGGTGTGGAATATCCTCTCCTGCCTTCTGGGTTGCCTTTGGGGTCCCTGCTGGTGTTGTGGCAGCTGCTGTTGTTGATCCTGTGCTCTGCGTCTGCGTGCATACTGGATGAAAAGAACCTCCATGTCTTCCTTTTGGAGCTCTGCTGTTGCTTCTCTGTGTTTTCATTAAGTACAGGTGTGTTTGCCCCATTTTAACGCTTGCCCTGACCCAGCCGTTATTTTTGTACGCTAATCGGGCTGTGCGTCATTTTCCGACTCTGCCTCCCAGCCGTGTGGGATTTTTTCACGATTGGATAAATAAGGCGCACAGGTGTTTAAGTCATTTTTGGATGGGAACGCCTACCTTGCATGTCATTAACGCAAGGCGGTTTACCGCATCCAGAAAATGACGCACACAGCGGAATTTTGGCTTTCGCAGGCTCGGGGGTCAAAGTTTTAATATGGTGCACGTTTTGCGCCAAATGTGCGTCAACATTTTTGACACACATTTGGCGCAAACAGAGTATAAATATGCCCCTAAATTACCAAACATTTCACGATAATGCCAGCTGTTGCAGTTAGCACTGTTTACTGAACCCAGAATGCATCCTGAGGTCCGTTTTGGAAGTGAGGGTGCCTTTTGAGCCAAACAAAATAGTACTAAGTACAGGGGTACAATCCTGGTGTAGTTCTGCATAATCTCACGCTATTTTTATATCATTTTTTGTAATTATGCTACAGAAAATAATGAGAGGTATACCTACCCCTACTTGAATAACTGCAGAAACATGTCATTGAGAAGTGATCTGCTATGTAGCAAAACAGACTTTTACACAGTAGTTACGTCACCCTTTAATGTGCTCTATAATCTAACAAGGTTTGGTGTTACATATATAATATATATAATAGATATATATAATATAAATATATATCTACAAAATATTTTTAAAAGTATACCACTACTCTGAACAAATACTAAACACAATTTGTCTCTACATAAAGTGAAGTGGTATTTTCCTAAGATGATTGTTTGTGAATAAAGGTCTCTGGCCCATATTTATGGATGGTTACCCTCGCTTTAGAGCCATAGATTTTGGTGCTAAAACTGTGCTAACCTAACACCATATTTATATTTTGATGTGAGACCTGTCTAGTGTCAAAATATTGGAGTTAGCGCCATGTTTAGGATGCGCAAAATCACATTGCGTCAATGAGATGCAAGGTAGGCGTTCCCGTCTTAAACACAATGCTAACGTCCTAGCACCATATTTATTTCCAGGCGCAGAAATGACGCCAAGAAAAGGCAGACCTTATTAATGATGCTAAGCCCGCTCAGCACCATTATTTAAAGCCTGGATCAGAACATTCGTTAGGGTGCAGGTAGGCCCATTTCCATGGTGAAACACATTGGAATGGGGACAAAGATGCCCACCCCGAGCCCCAGGAACACCACCATTCACACCACAGGGTCACTACAGTACAGGAGGGGGGCTCCATCCCAGGTAAGTTCAGGTGCGTATAATTATTTTTTTAAGTGCCATTGGGGGCCCCTTAAATAGGGCCCCCTGTCCGGCACTGGGTATGTTGGGTTTGCCCAGGGGACTTCAGTCCCCTGTCATGTGCATTGGGGTGGTGGTAATGACTCCTGTCTGTCTACACTTAGACAGGAGTCATTTTTTGGCTGCATGGGCATTAAAAAATGATGCTAGGCTGGTTAGAGGCATATTTTTTGCTTCGCACCAGCCTAACGTCATTTCAGACCCACTAGCGCCGTTTTCCCTAACGCCACCCCTAACCGGCTAGTGTCTTTTTTTTAGACACTAGCCATTCCTCAGTGCCATCTTGTGTCATTTAATAAATATGTCGTTAAGGTGGCTCTAGGGAATGACGTTAGCAGGCGACACAAAATTCTGTTAGCGCAGTTTTGCATAATTTTTCATAAATATGGGCTTATCTTTGCAATTTTAGTCAGGGAAATGCTAGACATTTCCTTAAAATTCTTCTCACTAATTTATTCAAATATCTACTTAAAGGTGCAAGTAGATTTTTGATACTGCAATCAAAAGGTAACTTTTGACAAACAAACTTTATGTTGCCTGAAAGCCTAGTAGTAACACTCCTAATTCGTTGGCTTTCTCTTTCCTCCAGAGAAGTAACTATCACCCCAATTATATGTGAAAAAATGTTCTTCGAGGATACAATATAGTAATATCTAGAGTCACAGAGTTGTTGTGGAGCATTCACTAAATGTTTTTCTGGAATAGAACATTTGGCAAGGTTAAGGAACAGATTTTGTGAAAAAAATAGAACCTAGGCTTGCTTTTTAATGTTGTGATGCCAAAAGGTGATCAAAGTGAGACAATCCTTTCATACCCAGTGTTCTCTTTTGTAAGTGAGGAAAACATTTATTTATAAGGTCTCTTCTTAGTGTTTCCAAATTTGTATATAGGTTTCCCGGAATTGGATAAATATGTTATTGTAGCCACCCCTCTTCATTTTGTGAGTTTAGGGGTGGGAGTTAGTAGTCTTCATGTTCCCAAATCTTCGAAAAATGTGCTGAAGCATTTTAAACAAACTCATTTTCGCATTCTATTCAGAACAGGACCTCTCGTTTTTGTATTTCAAAGGTGTCTGGTGCAATGTATCTTCCTCCGTGACCTATATTTCGATTGAAAAACGTACTTTGGAAATTGTAGTGTGAGGTACGTCGTAAATACTGGTTTCGAAATAAGGGGGGTCTTTGCTCCAAGCTCTCTGTGGAATCAGCTTGTGGAAGGCGTTGTGGCAGTTCTTTGGTCCTACAAATGCCTACACCAAGCCCAAGCTGCCTTGTCGTTCCAGGCTTAAATATTTCGAAATCGTTGACACTGCACCATGCGCAAACTATATAACTCAAACGACCATGCTGCCAGGTGGAGTTTGCTCCTCTTGAAAATATTTTTTTTTTCAAACAGCTGCCACAACCACTTCTTCAAGCTCAATCCACAGAGTGCTTAGAGACTAGGAAGTACATACCCATTACCAATAATTTGACTGCTCGTTAATTGCTGAGGTGATGCAGTACTTGGGTCTCCCTCATAAGTGTAATGTCTCATCTAACAGTTCATTACCCGAGGATGAATAATGGGAACCATTTAAAAAAAGCATGCGTAACTTAATCAGAGGTAGAAGTCTGCCCGTTCCGTGATATACATATCCAAAAGAATTTGAAGAGAAAGCATTAGAATACCGATTTCTGAGTCTGAGGTACAATTAGACTAAAGGCACTTTTACTGACTGCCTTGCAAAGTTTTTCCAAGGCTAACAGAATCCCTTTTTCGATGTGGACAAATGTAAATGTCACTGGTAACGACGTGCCAGTGCTTGACGTGCTGCTGCTAGTCCGCAGAGATTAACACATCACGCTTCTTTTGTGCTGCCTCAGTGCTCCTCCATTTATGTCTCTTCATACCTCATTTATTTACTCTGTCTTGCTGCCTGCGGTCTTGAGTCCGAGGCCTTCTCTGGAGGGCGTTCCTCTGTATGGGAGGCCCAATGGGGAGCTTCCAGCACTGGGAGGTCTCAATGGCAGTTGCACGCTTTCTGCTCATCCTGCACATTTTCCCCTGCGCCACCTTTGCCCACTTTTCAGCTAGTGTCACCAATTAATGATCCGTGGCACCGACACGCTTGCTTGGGAAGCTGAAATATTAGTCGGCTGATACAGCAAGGTGTGGAGAGCTGCAGTTGAATGGTTCGTGAGTTGTTGCTGTGACTGAGATCTAAGTGGGACCGTCACGTAGGCAGAAGTAGGCGAAGGAGGAAAGGGACGTGAAAAAGCATTGAGGGACCCGCAGACTAAGAAACCAGTTTAGGTTTAAAGCGAGCTAAAAGTAGTGGACTTGTTAATGCTGGAATCCTATATTCTTTGAGAGAATAAAGGAGCCTCCATGCAGCACATAGAACAGATGCTATGAATATCCATCAGCGACTAATTGAAGAGATACATCATCAGAGGAGGTGAGGTGGCGCATTCAATGACAGCTTAATTAAGTAGAATATTTTCTTTAGAACTGTTAGGGATTGGTGACCATGATTATTACAGATGTGCCTTTGCCAAATGATTGGCCGGTACAGTGCTTACTTCTGACAGCCATAGAGATATTTTTGACATAAAGAACACTTGGGGGCACCTGAGTTGGAGGCTTAGTTGCATTCAAATCTGGGGGCCTCTAGCCACTTCACACGATGTAGAAACCTGTCTGGCTCTTGCCTGGTACTCTGATCTGAGGCTCAATAACTGCTTAGCTGATAGGGGCACAGCCTCAAAGAAACTACCAGTTTGTCCCTAGTAAAGTGGACTATGTGTACCCAGGGCCTGTAAACAAATGCAACAAATGGGCTGCCCCTACATGAGCAGCCCTGTAAACATGCCCCTGACCTGCCACTGCAGTGTCTGTGAGTGCAGTTTTAAACTGCAGGTTCAACCTGGAAAGTTCACCCACTTGCCAGGCCCAAACCTTACTCTTTTACTACATGTAAGTCACTCCTAGGTTAGATCAAAGGCAGCCTCATAGGCCCAGTGCAGTGTATTTAAAGGTAGGACATGTACTGGTGTGTTTTACATGTCCTAACAGTGAAATACTGCCAACCTATTGCAAGACCTATCTCTCTCATAGGTTAACATAGGGATTGCCTTTAAATGTAAATACCTTTTAAGTGTAATTTCCTGTTGGGAGCAGATAGAGATTTGGAGTGTGGGTTCTCTGAACTGACAATTAAAAAACAGATATTTTGGTGAATTTGTTTTTTAGCTTGCAAGTTTGAAAATGCTACATTTAGAAAGTGGGCATTTTCTTGTGTTACCATTCTGTGCCTCTGCCTGGCTGTGGAATACACTTCTGCGTCACACTGTCAGTTGGGCTGGTTGTGAATTCACTCTAAACAGTCACACAAAGGGAGCTGAGGTGTGGCCTGAATATCCTGATGGGTCTTCCTGGGCTAGAGTAGAGGGAGAAACTGACACTTGCACTTGAGTAGGGCTGGGCCTGTCCTTACACAAAGCAGTCACCAACCCCCTGGAGTGTGTCTTAGGTCAGGACAGGGAGATGGAGGGCTTTGTGCATTACAAAGAATTCCCTTTGAAGTTTGTCTACTTCACTTCAAAGGCAAAAATGAGTATAAGTATTAAACTGCTGACCCCACAACTTCGGAACACTTCTGGAAGGAGGATATCTGTGAGGAAGAATAGCTGGTTGGTACCCTGCCTGTTGCTTTGCTGTGCTGGCCTGCTGCTTGCTTGCTGCTTCTGTCCTGGGAGTGAACGGACTGGACTTGGCATTCTACATCCTGCTTTCCAAGGTTCTACAAGGGCTTGAACCAAGCTTGCCTCCTGTTGTGAAGTCTTAGGGATATCGAAGACTTCCTCTGCCAGTGCCTGGGCTCTTCTGCTGAGAGCCGTGACTTGCCATTGGGGCCAAATCCAGCCCTGGGGCCCTTGGAAGTGGAAGCCTCTTACCTGAAGTAAAATCCATGCACCGAGGCTGTTGCAGCAGAAAACTCAGTGCAGCTCTGTACCACAGTTGAAAAATTGATGCAGCGCCTGCCTCGAGGCTGCAAAGTCAATGCATCGCCTGCTTCAGCACAAATCAATTGCTACTCTGCGTCTGGATTGTCTACACATCCCCCCGGGCATAATTTTCTTCATCAACATTGCACCGCAGTAATAAATCGATGCATCCCCAGCCCTGTGGAAAAGGAAACCATGCATCGCCCCTCTGGCATGAAAAGCATCGATGCATCACAAACCTGATGGGAAAAGAATCCACGCATCACGTGTCCAGATGGGAAATAATTGCCTCATTGCTTGCTTTTCTGATGCATCACCTCCCTTGCGGCCTGCATCATCTTTGTTTTTGAAGCATCCAAAGTACTGCATTATAAGGATACAACCACTTATTTTTCAGGAATAAAACTCTTTTAATACTTTAAAAGTTGATATTTTTTCTTGTGTTTGTTAGATTTTTGTCCTTTTGGTCCTGTTTTATTCAGATAAATATTGGCTATTTTTTTAACTGGTGTGATGTCCATTTGTAGTGCTTTCACTGTGTCACTGTGTGTGTGTGTGTGGGTACAAATACTTGACACATTGCCTATGAGATGCGCCTAACTGCTTGTGTCAAGCTACCAAGGGGGTGAGCAGGGTTATCTTAGGTGTGTGACTCCTTTACCTTAACTAGAGTGAGAGTCCCTACTTGGACAGGGGAAAAATGACTGCCAACAAGAGACCCCATTTCTAGCCTTGGTGATCAGCGGTGAGGATAGGACTTGTATTTGCACTTTGCATACAGTGATTGATGTAGATTACTGTCTTCGTGCAGACCGTTGCGCAACCACATATTGGGGGTGATTCTAACTTCGGCGGGACCGCTCCGCGGTCGAAAGACCGCTGAGGATATTTTGGGATTTGCCCTGGGCTGGCGGGCGGCCGCCAAAAGGCCGCCCGCCAGCCCAGGGCAAATCAACCTTCCCACGAGGACGCTCAGAATTGAGCTGGCGAAGTGGGAAGGTGCGACGGGTGCAGTGGCACCCGTCGCGTATTTCAGTGTCTGCATAGCAGACACTGAAATACTTTGTGGGGCCCTCTTACGGGCCATTGGCATGGGCACTGCAGGGGCCCCCAGGGGCCCGCGGCACCCCCTACCGCCATCCTGTTCCTGGCTGGAGTCCCGCCAGGAACAGGATGGCGGTAGGGGGTGTCAGAATCCCCATGGCGGCGGAGCGCGCTCTGCCGCCATGGAGGATTCTGCAGGGCAGCGGGAAACCGGCGGGAGACCGCCGGTTTCCCGCATCTGACCGCGGCCGAACCGCCGCGGTCAGAATGCCCTGCGGGGCACCGCCGGTCTGTCGGCGGTGCTCCCGCCGACCCGGGGTCAGAATGACCCCCATTGTTTTTTCCTTTTGGATTTTTTTGTTCCTTGCCTTTGTGAAACTTGGCGGCTTTCAAGTTTGGGCCACAGTCATGTCTCAGTCTGGTGAGCACACAAAGGGTGGGAGTGATGTGCTGAAGGGGGGGGAGAAAACAGCAATGCCCGTGGGGCAGGGGGCCAGCCTGAAAGGTGGAATGTCTCCAACCAGAGCGAGCCGCAGTGGTTCCTTTCCAGGTCTGTCTCCAGAGGAGCTGGATAATAGGCAGAAAGCCAGGAGCGGGAGAATTTCAAACAGGGGTACTTGGTGAGTTGGAACTAGCCAGGCTCCAGTTGGAGGCACAGAAGAAAAACCTTGCCATGGATAAAGAAGAAATCATGTTAGCTCATGAGCTAAACTTGAGGGAGCTGGACCTGGTAGCCAGGAGGGCTGTGTCTAGCACAGATGGTGGCAACAAAAGTGTTATGCCCATTTCTGTGGGAGAAGTTCACATGCCCAGAGACTTGGTACCCAACTTGAGGGAGGGGGATGACATACACCAGGAGGTTCAGGTTTATGAGGTAGCTCCAGTGGTTCCTTGATGTGGATTGGAGAACTGGCACAGGGAGTCATATTCCTAGTGGTGGGAGGGAAGCTCCACGGGCTCTAGGTGAGAGTGACAGGGAGAGGGGTTTCCCCCTAGTGGAAGTCCGGGTAGGAATGTATGGAGACACCCCAGAAGAGTGTGGGTTCAGTGTCAGGGACAGTCGGATACTGTCTCACCAGTCTCAGGAGGGTGATGTGGGGTACTTTTTCAAGGCACTAGAAGGTGAGGCGGAGAGTAGTTTGGTTAACACATGTGAGGGATTGTGTAAGGTGAAGGCTGGAGAGCATAGGTCCAGTCCCTGTTTTCCATAGCTATGCCAACACCTGGTGGAGTGTGAGTTATCTGACCCTGAATTCAGGCCAGGGCCTTAGGCAGCAAAATCTGCTGTTTCAGGCCTCTTGTGCACAAGTGTGCATAGACAAAAAATAAAAAAGAGGACTCACCAGGGTTCTCGTTGCAGGCAGCCTGTTGCTCTTCCTCCCTTAAGCCCCTATTACCGGGCCTGGCCCGACCTGCTCGCGGAGGGAGGCATGGAGGACGTGGTCTGGAGCTCATGACGGCAGCAGTTCCATGCTGCCGCACCAACTTCGGGCCGAGAGTGCCCACTGCAGCCCAGTTATGAGCTGCACAGCAAAAGTGCAGACAGTCTGTGCTTGCCCTGTTCAGCCCTTAACTGGGCTGCAGTGTGCACACAGCGAGCTCCACTCCACTGGCGGGGCTAGAGGAGTTTTTTGGTGAACTCCATGCTCCAAACTCTGTGACCTTTTGTGTTTTTTTCCATTTATGATGCATCAGACCTCCTCATTTTTTGGATGGCCACGCCTTGCCGAACAACCTCTTCACACCTCCTTCTGCAACCTTGGTACAATGATTCGGAATGACAGACCTACCTTCACTTTAGCCCTCTGCTGTCACAAGGAGTTTGCATTGTCTGCATGCCTTTGGGTAATGGTCCTAGCTTTAGGTGACCCCCTCCTGGCACTCAAAGGTCACCAACTGTGCTTCTGTAAGGGTGTTAGATCTGACAGCTCTTGGTGTGTTCTTCCCTCCAAAGAATTTGCCTTCTTCCCCTCTTGTTTGCTGAAATGAGGTTTTGTTGGTGTTAGAACTCTGTGCACTGTATCACTGCCACCCAGTGCTAAAGTGCACTCTCCTTTAAACATTATAAAAATGGCTTAAACCCAGTTGGCATATATAAGTTACTTATAAGTCCCTTGTACAGTGATACTACATGTATGTAGGCCTGTCAGTTAAATGCTACTAGTGGGCCTGCAGGATTTATTGTGCTTATGTAGCACCTTAAAACATGTCTCAGGCCTGCCACTGCAGCATATGTGCAGTTATAAATTGCTAATTTGACCTGGCAAAATAAACATTTTGCCAAGCATAAAGTGCCCTTTTCAATACATATACATTACCCCTAATGTAGGCCCAGAACAGCTCTTAGGGAAGGGTGCAGTGTATTTAAAAATTAGGCCATATACTTTTAAGTTTTATACATCCTGGAAGTGGAAAGCACGTGCATTCGTTTTTCACTACTGGGAGGACTACCTCTGCCTTGGAATAACATTGGGCTACCTTATTACATTTTATGAGTGTAAACTATGATTGGGAAAAGGTAAAAATGTCATGCTTGGTATCAAAGTAACTGTAAATTAAAATTATCTTTAATGGTTAGTCAGATTTTAAATGATAATTCTGACAATTGCACTTTTAGAAAGTTGGCATTTTCTTGTCTTAATCATTTGGTGCCTTCAGCTTGTTTCCTTAGTCACCTGACTATGAAGAATAGAATTGGCAGCTGGCCTTTGTGTATGCCTCTTAGACAGAGAGACAGAGGGGGACTTGGTGTTGGGAGGAAGGACCATCCTTCCAGGATGGATGGGGAAGTCCTATCCCCTGAGCCACTTACATTTCAAATGACTGCCTCCAGCATACTCACTTGGAGTCTGGGCAGTGGAACAAAGGAAAAATCCGGAACCAGATTGGGGTATGACCTAGAGGTTTCCACCATTTCAATAGTGAGCATCAGAAATGAATATGAGACCCTCAGATCAACTGTTCAGTGTGCCCCGGGACATGTGAGGGCCCTCAGAAGGACTGACTTGTATCTCAGAGCATTGCTTTGCAGCTACAAGAGAACTTCCCCGCTGCCTGATATACCACATGAATCGTGGCTGGGAAATTGATGCATCACCTTTGTCATAGCTGGAGAAATGCCGCAACACTTGCTTGCGGATGCAGAAAATAACACAAACCCCACTAAGCATGGTTTTTCATCACTGTGCGGCCGGATTTTTCACGCATCATCGCTGGGTGTCAAAACGAACATTAACCTGCACGGACCCGAGGTGCCTAATCTCGAAGGTGACACACGGCCTCACTTGTGAGTGAGAAAATTACACATTGCTGACTTTTTCGAAGAGCACTCGCCCAGGCAGCTCTGTTTTTTATGCAAACCAGGTACTTTGTATAACAACAACTCTACTATTGCTTTCTATGAAATGAGACTCTTTTTATTTTAACCATTCATAACTTGACTTGTGTATCTTGGATTTTTGTCGTTTTGTCTTGTTTGATTTAGATAAACATTGCCTATTTTTCTAAACTGGTGTGGTGTCCATTTTGTAGTGTTTTAACTCTATTACTGTGTGTTTTTGTAACAATACTTTAAACATTTCCTTTTAAATAAGCCTGGTTGCTTGTGCCAAGCTACCAAGACGGTGATCAGTGGTTATCTAAGTGTATATCTCCATTGCCCTGACTAGAGTGAGGATCCCTGCTTGGACAGAGTTCAAACTGACTGTCAACCACAGACCCCATTTCTAGCAGGCAGCATTTCACTATCAGGACATGTAAAACACACCCGTACATGTCCACACCTGTACATGTCCTACCATTTAAATATACTACACCCTGCTAATAGGGCTGCAATGGGCCTAACTTAGGGGTGCCTTACATGAGGTAAAAGGAAAGGTTTAGGCCTGGCAAGTGGGTGTACTTGCCAGGTCGAACTGCCAGTTTAGAACTTCACATACAGGCACTGCAGTGGCAGGTCTGAGACATGTTTACAGGGCTACTCATGTGGATGGCTCAATCATTGCTGCAGACCCACTAGCAACATTTCATATACAGGCCCTAGGCACCGCTAGTGCACTTTACTAGGGGCTTACAGGTTAATCCAATATGCCAATCATGGATAAACCTATCACCAATACAACTTAGGCAGAGAGCACTTGCACTTTAGCTCTGGTCAGCACTGGTAATGTGCCCAGAGTCACAAAACCGGCAAAAAGTCCAGCACGCAGTCAAAACATGGGAAGCAGAGGAAAAAAAAAAGATAGGGGAGACCACGCGAAGGATGCCAAGTCTAAGATGTGTCCTCCTCCAGTTGAAAGTGAGTAGAACTACTGAACCTCATGGGAGTTCTCATCACTAAGGCGGAAGAATCTAGACAGACCATCAGCATTGGCATGTTCTGTTCCAGGGCGGTGTTCCACCATAAAGTCCATTCCCTATAGGGAGACAGACCACCTCAACAGTTTGGGGTTTTCACCCATCATCTGCATTAACCATGTGAGGGGCCAGTAGTCTGTCTGAACCCGGAAGTGAATCCCAAACAAGTAGGGTCTTAGCTTCTTCAGTGCCTACACCACAGCAAAACCTTAACGCTCAATTGCAGTCCATCTACGTTCCCGGGGAAGTAATCTCCTACTAATGAAGGCTACAGGCTGGACTAGGCCATCTTCATTTAGCTATGATAACACTGTTCCTACACCATGCTCTGAAGCATCAGTCTGCATGAGAAATTCTTCGTTCAGCACAGGTGCCGTGCACATGGATGCCTTCAGGGCATCAAAAGCTATCTGGCAAGACTAAGTCCGGATCACTTTTTTTGATTGCTTCTTGGAAGTTAACTCTATTAAGGGAGCAACAATGGGGCCATACTCCTTAACAAGCCTCCTATAGTAACCTGTGAGACCTAATGAGGCTCTCACCTCAGTATGGGTCTTGGGAGGCTCCCAAGCCAGAATGGAATCAGTCTTTGGCTGTAAGGGCGCCACCTGGCCACTCCTCACATAGTGTCCCAAGTACACCGCAGAACCCTCCCCTATTTGGCACTTGCTAGCCTTAATAGTGAGGCCTGCTTTCTGCAGGGCCGCTAACATTTTGTAGAGGTGCTCCAGGTGTTCCTCCCAGCAATGTCATCCAGGTAGGCTGCACTGAAATCATCTAATCCAGCCAACACCTGGTTAACCAGCCTCTGAAAGTTGGCAGGGGTATTTTCCATCCCAAAAGGCATCACCCTAAACCTGTAGTGCCCATCTATGGTAGACAATGCAGACCTCTATTTAGCCCCCTCAGTTAGAGCATTCTGCCAATATCCAGACGTTAAATCAAATGTGCTGAGATATTTGGCAGCCCCTAACCAACCAATGAACTCATCAACTCGGGGGATAGGGTGCGCTTTGTGACCGCATTGAGTTCCCAGGAATCCACACAGAACCTGAGTTCTGGAGTGGCACCAGGAGCAGCAGCTTTTGGGACTAAGACCACAGGAGTGTCCCAAGGGTTAATGGAAAACTCAATAACCCCAAAAGCTAACATTTTGGATACCTCATCCTTCCCCTTGTCAGTCACCCTGTAAGCTTTATGTTTCACAGGTGGACTGTCCCCAGTGTCCACATCATATGTGCACAAGTGTGTGATCCCTGGGATCAAAGAAAAGAGAGAGACAATCTGTCCCAACACTTGACAACAGTCCCTCTGTTGTTTTAGAGTCAGTGAGGTGAAGAGGTTCACATCCTCCAATGAACCAACTTTCTCTTTGGCAGACAGGAGGTCAGGAAGAGGCTCCCTTTCTTCCTCCACCCCATCATATGTTGCCAAGAGCATAGTCACCTCTAACTTTTCAAAGTGAGGCTTGAGGCGGTTCACATGTAGGGCCCTGAAAGGTTTCCGTGGAGTCTGCAAGTTCACCAGATAGGTGACATCACTCTTGCTCTCCACCACCTCAAAAGACCCAGTCCACTTATCTTGGAGAGCACAAGGCTCTACTGGGGTCATCATCCACACTTTTTGTCCAGGATGAAACTCAACTTTCTGGTCATACCTCCATTTCATATCTTACTGGCTTGCTTCCAGGTTCTCTTGAGCGATCTTCCTGAAGCAGGCAGTCTGGTTCCTAAAAGCTAGAATGTAACTGAATACATCCTGGGGGAGCTTAATGGAAGCTTTCTCCAAGTCTTCCCTAACCAGACTCAAAAATCCCCTGACAGGGTGGCCAGAGAGCAACTCAAAAGGCATACATCCAAGACCCTTAAGTGACACCTCCCTGTAGGCAAACAGAAAGCATGGCAAGAGGACATCCAACTTGCGCCTCAAGGGCTCTGACAGGCCCATAATCATGCTTTTCAAGGTGTGGTTGAATCTCTCAGGCAGACCGTTTCCTTGGGGATGGTAAGAAGTGGTAAATTTACAGGTTACCCCACACTCCTTTCATAGAGACTTCACATTTGTGGATATGAAGTTGGTACCCCTATAAGATACTACCTCCATGGGGAACTCCATATGGGTAAAACCCCCGAACAGTGCGTGCCCCACCACAGGGGCAGTGATTGATCTTAAAGGAATGGCTTCTGGGTACCTGATGGCATGTTCCACCAAGACCAGGATAAACCTGTTGCCCATGGCTGTCTTGGGATCCAGAGGCCCCACAATGTCCATACCAACCCTTCCAAGCCAGTAGGAAGGCTCTGAATCACTGGGATACCACTAGCACACAAACTGCCCCAGGCTCGGCAACCTTACGCTCACTTTTTAGGAGGCCATCCTCCCAATAAATCAAGTGTGAACCAGACTTATTGCCAGAGGCCTGGTCTGTAGCTTGCTGCCACAAACCTTCCATATTAGGGCATACTCTCTATGCTTCACAGAATGCTTCCCTGGTGTGTCCCCCTTCCTGCTGCCAACTAGTCAGCTCAGGGACCTTCCCCAGTTCAGCCTCCTGTTCCCCAGTAAGTTCCTGGGCACCGCTCTCAGGTCCAGCCTCCTCCCAAATCGTGGGAACTTCTGGAGCAGATTTCCCATGCCCCTTGCCATCCCCCTCCTGGCAGGCACCTGGGCCACTCTGTCACACTCCAGGGACTCCTGATCACCCTGACAGGCTGCCGTTGACCAGGTGGAAACACACACCCAGACAAACCCAACATCTCAAAGTGAGACCTGTGTTTCACCTCCTTCCAAGGGGAATCCTCCAGGTCATTGCCAAGCAGACAATTTGCAGGCATGGGTGGACTCACAGCTACCTTCAAGGTAGCTAAGACCCCCCACTCAAAGGGAACCCATGCCACTCGGCACAGGAGCTCTGAGTTGTCTACTGTAACTACTTGGTGAAGTACATGGGGAACTACCTGCTCTTCAGACGGCAGGCGACTTCTCACAGTAGTCACACTGGCTCCTGTGTGTCTCAGAGCCTCCACCCTCTGTCCATTGATGGTCACCCATTACCTGTACTTTTTAGTGTTCTCAGGCACAAGGGTCCTCTGGACCATATTACTGTCCCCTAGTGAGACAAGGGTCATCTCAGCTGGCTCCCACCCACCTGTAACCAACTCCTCCCCAAGAGCTATTCTGGCCAAACCCTGTGACTGAGCACTAGTGAGTGCCTGTGTCTACCTTGAGACATTTTGGATCCACCTCATGTGACCCATCTGATCACAGGTAAAGCACTTGCGGGGGGCCCTCTCTGTGGGTTTCCCTGTAGAAGCCAATAGTTTATTTTCAACTTGGGGCTGGGAATCCTTACCCTGGTAACAAGGATGGGGCCCTTCAGATAACTCCCCCCTGTTTACTCTTACTGCCCCACATTTTCTGTTGGGGACCCTGTCCACGCTTGACATGGTCTCCCCACACCTCTTCTGGACCTTGGAGCTCTCCCAATGGTCCGCTTCCTGAGCAAGCTTTCTGGGGACAGCCAGCTTGCTGTCAATTAGGTGCTGGCACAGCTTTGGAAAAACAAAAACTGTACAAGTGCTGCCAAGCAATTAAGTTGTAAAGCCCCTCATAAGTTGTAACCTTACTGCCCTGCACCCAACCATCCAGAGACCTGCAAAAAGAGTCAACACACTCCAACCAAGTTTGGCATTCCTTCTTCTTATAGGACCTAACCTTTTCCTTATACTGCCCTGGAGTAAGATCATATCTCATGAGTAGGGGGTCCTTCATGATAAAGTAGGTTAGTCCCTGAGGATCCACTAAGATTGTCAGAGTGTCCCTCTCCTCTACCTCAAAGTGCTTCCACAGACCCGCCCCAATGTGCTTCAGGGACCATGTTCATGTGGAGAGCCGACTCATACTCCTTCAACCACAGATAGATATCATCCTTCCTATTGTAATCCTTCACCAGATCTTTACAGAATGTGTACCCTCCTCTCAGGCTGCACTGAGGTACTGCTGCCACCATCTGTGCTACACTGGCTCCTCTGATCTGGTTCTCTTAAACTGAGCTCATGTGCCAGGAGCATCATCTTCTCCTCTATTTCTAACCTTCTCTCTTCCATCTCCATTTTAAGTTTCTCTAACTCCAACTGGTGCATCCCCTCTGCCTGCCTGTCCTGCATCTTCTCAGGAGTCAGACCTTTGGAGGACACACTGCTTCCTGCTCTGGAGACTCTCCCCCCAGGCAGAACAGGTACATCCACTACATTATGAACACTCTGCCCCTTCTCACCCTCACCCTCCTCCTCTGTGTGCCCCCAGCCTCCTTGACTGTCACCCAGGTCCTCAATGCCTTTTGCAACTCCTCCTTCCTGGCGGAGCTCCTGATTGGGTAGGCTAGAGCCTTACCAAGCTTCTTTAGTTGAGCCACTGTATAGTCCAGTTTCACCAGCTCAAAACAGCCTATGTAGCCTCAGATTAAAACATGTCAGTAAGGGCCAGATGTAGGAAACAGTTTGCGACTCGCAAACGGCAAAAATTGCCGTTTGCGAGTCGCAAACCGGAGTTTCCTATGCAGAAATGCATTTTGCGAGTCGGAACCGACTCGCAAAATGCATTTCTGACTCGCAAATAGGAAGGGGTGTTCCCTTCCTATTTGCGAGTCTGAGTGGTATGCAATACCATTTGCGACCGCGTACGCAGTTACCATCCACTTCAAGTGGATGGTAACCCACTCGCAAATTGGAAGGGGTCCCCATGAATGGACCCAAAAATATTTTTTCAGGGCAGGGAGTGGGCCCAGGGACCACTCCCTGCCCTGAAAAAATACCGAAACTAAAGGTTTCGTTTTTTTTTTTAAGTGCAGCTCGTTTTCCTTTAAGGAAAACAGGCTACACTTAAAAAAAAAAAAACTGCTTTATTGAAAGCAGTCACGAACATGGAGGTCTGCTGACTACAGCAGGCCTCCATGTTTGCGAGTGCCTATACTCGCTATGGGGCCGCAATTTGAGACCCACCTCATGAATATTCATGAGGTGGGTCATTGCGACCCCATAGCGAGTTGCAGTCGGTGTCTGAGACACCGTACTGCATACCAATTTACGAGGTGCAAATTGCGAGTCGCATGGACTCGCACTTTGCACCTCGCAAATTTTTACGTTGCTACATCTGGCCCTAAGTACTCAAAAATGCAAAGTTCAGAAAGTTCCCAAGAGAAGTTCAAAATCTCAAAAAAATGGGAGTAGAAAAATTCCAAAAAGTGAAAAAACAAGAACAAGTAGTATGTGGTCACTTAATGGTCTGCACTGAAAATAGTAGTGTACACTTAATCACCGTCAAGTACACATTCAAGTTCAATCCTCGCCACTGATCACCAATGTTAGAAATGGGGTCTCACTTTAGTCAGGCCAATGGAGATACACTCTTAGACGATCCCTGTTCAACCCCCTTGGTAGCTTGGCACAAGCAGTCTGGCTTTTCTCAAAGCCAATGTGTAAAGTATTAGTATCAAAACACACAGTGATACAGTGAAAACACTACAAGATCAATAACACACCGGTTTAGAAAAATAGGGAATATTTATCTGAATCAAACAACAAAACCAAAATGACATAATCCAACATACACAAGTCAAGATATGAATTTTTAAAATAAAAAGAGTCTTACTCTATAGAAAACAATGGAAACAGTGGTGTTACACAAAGTACCTGGTTTGTGTTAAAAACAAAGCAGCGCTGGCAAGCATGCATCATTTTGGTGTCATTTTAAAGTTAACAACTATTCCTATTGGTTTTGGATTTTTTAAAGTTTTCCTGTGTTTTATTTATTTACTGTTTTGGGATACTTGAATGCTTTACCCTGGCGGTCGGTGTTAAGGCGGCGGCCAACCCGCCAACAGGCAGGCGGTAAAAAAAATGGAATTCCGACCCTGGCGGGAACCGCCAACACAGCCCGCCACTTTAACACTCCGACCGCCACGGCGGGACAAACAAACAGCGCGGCGGTCACCGCCAACAGACAGGCGGCAGACAATGTACCGCCCACCCTATCATGACCCACCAATTCGCCACCTTTTCCGGGGCGGGAGCCCCGCCGATAAAAACACAGCGGAAACAGAGCACGAACGGGAAAACGCTCACCTCCATACACTCCACGAGGAATCTGGACAGCATGGAACTCGAATTAAACATCCTACCAGCAATTGTCTACCTGCTCCTCTACCAGGAGCACGAACGCCGCTGCAGGAGACAACGGTGAGTACTACACCTACGACACAGGGGAGGGGGGAGGAGAAAAGGTTACGGGCACACACATACGCGACCCCCCCCCCCAAATCCCTACACACCAATGCAGAGCAACAAGTCAGAGTGACACCCCCCAAACCCCCCGGAATAATGCAAAGACAAAATAAAAAGATCATTAAAATTGAAGTATATTATAGCATATTTGAACTTAAGTGAAATATAAAATCTATAAAATAAATATATTACAACATGAACAATATATACATAGTCCAAATGTCCGGCACATATTGGCAACATTCCATTGTTCGTTGGCCAATGTGCATAAACACATGGGCAAAGCCCATACACGAGACCCGATTCCATTGGAGAGAACACTGCTGGGGCATCAGATAATAAAACGACAGGCACCTCAGGGGGAAGGGAAGGGGGGGCACCTCAGCCACATGAGTCCACGACGCCAGATCCACGAGGGGCCTCCATGCCCACTGTACCATCCTGGGGAGTGCAAAGCCACAGTCTCTCAAGTCTCTACAGTGGGTGGATTGCCCACTGTACCATCCTGGGGAGTGCAAAGCCACAGTCCAGCAGGTGGATTACAGACTCCACTGGTTATGGAGGAGGCATGTTGGCCAGAGTGCTTCGTGAAGCCCTGCTCGACACAGATCCGGCCCTGCCAATGGGCCAGCGGTGCTTGAGATGAAGGGCCCAGCGGAGCGGTGCTTGAGGGAAGGGCCCAGCGGAGCGGTGCTTGACATGAAGGGCCCAGCGGAGCGGTGCTTGAGTTGAAGGGCCCCGCGGAGCAGTGGTTGAGATGAAGGGCCCAGCAGAGCAGTTCCGAGACGGCGGTGCCCAGCGGAGCGGTGCTTGAGTTGAAGGGCCCAGCGGAGCGGTGCTTGACAGGAAGGGCCCAGCGGAGCGGTGCTTGAGATGAAGGGCCCAGCGGAGCAGTTCCGAGACGCCGGTGCCCAGCGGAGCGGTGCTTGAGTTGAAGGGCCCAGCAGAGCGGTGCTTGACATGAAGGGCCTAGCGGAGCGGTGCTTGAGTTGAAGGGCCCAGCGGAGCAGTGCTTGAGATGAAGGGCCCAGCGGAGCAGTTCAGAGACGGCGGTGCCCAGCGGAGCGGTGCTTGAGTTGAAGGGCCCAGCGGAGCGGTGCTTGACAGGAAGGGCCCAGCGGAGCAGTTCAGAGACGGCGGTGCCCAGCGGAGCGGTGCTTGAGATGAAGGGCCCAGCGGAGCGGTGCTTGAGATGAAGGGCCCAGCGGAGCAGTTCAGAGACGGCGGTGCCCAGCGGAGCGGTGCTTGAGTTGAAGGGCCCAGCGGAGCGGTGCTTGAGATGAGGGGCCCAGCGGAGCAGTTCAGAGACGGCGGTGCCCAGCGGAGCGGTGCTTGAGTTGAAGGGCCCAGCGGAGCGGTGCTTGACAGGAAGGGCCCAGCGGAGCAGTTCCGAGACGGCAGTGCCCAGCGGAGCGGTGCTTGAGTTGAAGGGCCCAGCGGAGCGGTGCTTGAGTTGAAGGGCCCAGCGGAGCGGTGCTTGAGATGAAGGGCCCAGCGGAGCAGTTCAGAGACGGCGGTGCCCAGCGGAGCGGTGCTTGAGTTGAAGGGCCCAGAGAAGTGGTGCTTGACAGGAAGGGCCCAGCGGAGCAGTTCAGAGACGGCGTTGCCCAGCGGAGCGGTGCTTGTGTTGAAGGGCCCAGCGGAGCGGTGCTTGACAGGAAGGGCCCAGAGGAGCGGTGCTTGACAGGAAGGGCCCAGCGGAGCGGTGCTTGACAGGAAGGGCCCTGTTCAGCGGTGCTTCTCACGGCGGGGCCCTGTTCAGCGGTGCTTGTCTTGGCGGGGCCCTGTTCAGCGGTGCTTCTCACAGCGGGCCCTGTTCAGCTGTGCTTGTCTTGGCGGGGCCCTGTTCAGCGGTGCTTCTCACGGCGGGGCCCTGTTCAGGGGTGCTTCTCACGGCGGGGCCCTGTTCAGCTGTGCTTCTCACGGCAGGGCCCTGTTCAGCGGTGCTTCTCAACGCGAGGCCCTGTTCAGCGGTGCTTGTCTCGGCGGGGCCCTGTTCAGCGGTGCTTCTCACGGCGGGCCCTGTTCAGCGGTGCTTGTCTCGGCGGGGCCCTGTTCAGCGGTGCTTCTCACGGCGGGGCCCTGTTCAGCAGTGCTTGTCTTGTGTTCCTAGGGAACCAGATCTGGCCAATAATTCCCGCTCAGTCGCCATCCAACCTTCCGCTTGCGGGGCCCTCCTGTGCTGCAGTCCTGGGCCCGTGGGTGTCCTCCGTCACACCCCAAATGGGGCTGGTGGGACCCTCCTGGGCAGCTCGCCTGCTGCCGGACTTCTTCGCCCTGCTGCCCTTGCCCTCCTTGGCAGAATCTCTGGGGCCCTTGCCTCCCTTTGTGGATGGGCCAGGTGACGGTGCAAGGCTGGTGTCCTTGGGGGCAGCCGTCTCAGGCCTGTCGCGCCGTCCCTTCCCTTTTTTGATTCTTTTCCCAGGGGGTGGGCTGGCTGTCCCTTTGCTGCTGGCCGATGTTCCTGCCCTAGGAGCTGGTGGACTCCAATAGCCCTGAACGATGGTCCTAGTAGGTGCAGGGCTTGTGGTGGCTGAGGTACTGATTGGAGTATTACGAGATGGAGGGGGTGGGTCAGTTGTTGGAAAGAGGTCAAGGTTGGAAAGGAAAATCAATTTAGAAAGACAGGGACGGGTAGTTGTAGTGGGTATGGGAGTGGAGGAAGAGGATGTGGTTGTAGGAGAGTCAAGTGTGCTGTCTATGGGTGCAGGTGCTTGTGACAGAGGCTGTCGTGAGGTGGATGGCTGTTGGGTGGGTGGCTGCCTGCGTTTGTGTGGTTTGGAAGAGGGGGTGACAGACACACTGGGAGAGGACACAGGGGACGTGTAAATGGCAGTGGGGGTGGTGACTGCACGTGTGCGGACTGTTCTGGTGGGTGTGGTGGTGATGGACGTACTGGCTGATGTTGGTGTGCATGCAGGTGTGAGTGGAGACCTCACAGGGAGGGAGGAGGGAGACGACGAGGAGGGGGACACAGAGGAGGCAGTGGCTGTTGGCATGTCTGCATGTGGATGTTGCTTGGGTGAATGCTTGTGTGATCTGTGGTGCTTATGTCTGGATGAGCTGCCCTTGGGTGTTGAGGTGTGTGCAGGCTGGTCTGTAGGTGTGTCTGGGATAGGCAGAGGAACAGGGGAGTGGGACTGGGTTGAGGAAGTTGGAGGGGGGAGGCTAGACCCAGGGACAATTGCTGCCGTCAGTGCTGAGGCCAGAGGGTTGAACGATCGCTGATGGGCAGCCTGACCCAAATGAATGCCCTCCAGGTATGCATTGCTCCGATGCACCTCCCTTTCTACCCCCTGGATGGCATTCAAAAGGGTAGACTACCCAACAATGAGCGTCTGGAGGAGGTCAATGATCTCCGCACTGAGGGCAGCAGGGGTAACTGGGGCAGGACCTGAGGTGCCAGGGGCGAAGGAGATGGCCTGCTTCCTGGCCGAGCGGGCACGGGCGATAGCTGAGGGGCTGCTGGGAGGGCGGAGCTGGTGCGCTCGGTGGCGGCTGTACCTGTTGTTGCGGTGGGCACGGAGGTTGCCGCCACCACAAGGGAGCTCCCTTCCTCGGCGGTCTTTCTGCTCCCGCGGTGGATGTCCTCCCACCTCTCGCGGCAGTGGGTGCCCCGTCTGTTGTGGACCCCCAGGGCCCGGACGTCCTTGGCGATGGCACGCCAAATGTCGATCTTCTGATGGGCGCTGACCTATGTGACATGTACAGGGTGGAAAAATAAATATCATCACTTTTCTGCATGGTCGATGTGAGTGGCACCCCCTCCCCAACCTTGCCATGTGGTACATGCTCTCATTTGTCGTGCGTTGCACTCCTCATTCGCTCCCCTCCCCACCATCTTACATCCACCCCACTCAACACAGGCATAGCCCATACTACGTGCTCCCTGTGTACTTACCTGTTGGTCTGGAGGACCGTAGAGTAGCGCATACTGGGGGAGGACCCCATCAACAAGTTTCTCCAATTCCTCAGATGTGAAGGCAGGGGCCCTTTCCCCAGTCGCAGCAGCCATTGTATCTTCCAGACCGTGGTCACAGCAGCACTTGCAGTATAGGTCCTCTCCTGTGGATGATCAGGTCTCGAGTGATTAAGCAGTTAGAAAATGGCGGTCACGCCCGCGGCGGTGCGTACCGCGGCGGTGCGTACCGCGACCGCCGGCACACAACGTCATTGGCTCCTGAGACCCATAGGGTTCAATGTTAACCAATGCTGCTTTGCGCCGCGGCCTTCGACCGCCTACCGCAACGGTGTGCCACGCCAGCGCATTGACCTCACATCCCATTGTCACACTTCACAGGTCAGGCAGCCGCCATTTCAAGGGCCCACATGGCTTAATTTCTACTGCGCCACACAGGCCTAGGCCTTGCATTACCACTCCTACAAGCCATTCAATGCATAGCGAATCGTGTACTGTGCAAGCTGTGGTTACGTACCTGTGGGTTGCTTGACTCTGTGCTCCATGTTGTCCTTCCTAGGCACCGTCCGCTGGGACTAGCGAGGAGATGGAGGAATCCTCCCGCGTACAGACCGTTGGTGGACCTGTCGACAATGGAAGAAAGACATGTCATACTGACATACAGGCTTGACCGAGCCACTATACAGGAACTGTGTGCCCAGCTGGAGCCAGACCTGATGTCCCCCATTCGCCAACCCACAAGGATTCCCCCTCTGGTGCAGGTTCTGTCAGTACTCCATTTTTTGGCAAGTGGATCATTCCAAACAACAGTGGCCATATCATCAGGGATGTCTCAGCCTATGTTTTCTAAGGTTTTGTCCAGAGTGTTGTCTGCCCTGATGAAATACATGCGGAGCTACATTGTTTTCCCTGAGGTGGGCGATTTGGCTACAGTGAAGGGTGATTTCTATGCCCTTGGACATATCCCCAACATCATTGGTGCCATTTATGGGACCCATGTGGCTTTGGTTCCCCCCAGTGGAAGTGAGCAGGTGTACAGGAACAGAAAAAGTTATCATTCGATGAATGTCCAGGTGGTCTGTTTGGCTGACCAGTACATCTCCCATGTAAATGCCAAGTTCCCTGGGTCAGTGCATGACACGTACATCATGCGAAATAGCAGCATCCCTTATGTGATGAACAGCTACAGAGACACCGTGTGTGGCTAATAGGTGACTCTGGTTACCCCAACCTGTCGTGGCTACTTACCCCAGTGAGGAATCCCAGGACAAGGGCAGAGGAACGGTACAATGAGGCCCATGGGCGAACTAGAAGGATTATAGAAAGAACCTTCGGCCTCCTGAAGGCCAGGTTTAGGTGCCTGCATATGACAGGTGGATCCCTAATGTACTCACCAAAGAAGGTGTGCCATATCATAGTGGCCTGCTGTATGCTTCACAACCTGGCTTTGCGACGCCAGGTGCCTTTCCAGCAAGAGGATGGTCCAGATGGTGGTGTTGTAGCAGCTGTGGACCCTGTGGAGAGTGAAGAGGAGGAAGACGACGGGGACGACACAGACAACAGGGACACAGTGATACAACAGTATTTTCAGTAGCACACAGGTACGAATCAACCACGCCATTTTACATTTACTTAAAGTCTCCTGCCTCTCTACTGTCTGAGTTCCCCCTCAGTTCCTGTTAACTGAGTTGTGACTTTCCCTTCCGTTTTCAGAGCTGTGGGCCCCACTGCGTGACCTCTGCTTTGTTTGCACATGGACTACAGCTGTGTGACAGTGGTATGTTGTCATCACAATGTAACTGAACATTTCTGCACCGTTATGTCTAATACATTTGTTCAAAATACAAGCAGACTCCAGATCTTTTTAAGTGCAATAAGTGATTTAATTGAAGTGCTACATTTAGGAACATGATTGTAAAACGGTGATGGGTGATGGTGGAGTAATGTCCATGGCAGAGTCCAGTTCTCAGTCTCACAGGTGCATTGTCCATATGCCTGTGGATGGATGGAGCAGGGGCAGTTCAAGGTTGGACAGGGTGACAATGTGGGACAGTGGGATGACATCAGTGGGTATCGTTTGCTGGCGGGGGTCTTGGCATCCTACTCTGTCTTCTTGTGAGATCTCAGGTTCCGCTTGCGGGTGGTTCTTCTTCTGCAGGAGGTGGGGTTCTGGTGGCCTGTCGTTGTGTGGGGTGCTCCTGTCCACTAGCGCCGGCGGAGGTGGTATGCTGTTCCTGGTCCAGGCTAGTGACAGGGGCCCTTTGTGGTGCCACATGGTCCCGCAATGTGGTGACTATCTGGTTAAGGGCCACAACGATGGTCCCCATTGCGGAACTAATGTTCCTCAGTTCCTCTCTGAACCCCATGTACTGTTCCTCCTGCAGTACCTGGATCTCCTGGAACCTGGCCAGTACCGTAGCCATCGTCTCCTGGGAGCGGTGGTATGCTCCCATGATGGAGGAGAGGGCCTCTTGGAGAGTCGGTTCCCTGGGCCTGTCCCCCCCCGTTGCACAGCAGCCCTCCCAGGTCCCCTGTTTCCCTGGGCCTCTGTCCCCTGGACGGTGTGCCCACTACCATTGCCCCCAGGTCCCTGTTGTTGTTGGAGTGGTGGGTCAACCTGGGTGCCCTGTAGTGGTGGACACACCACTGATTGACGTGTCCTGGAGACAGAGGCATGGGCCCGCTGGGTGGGAGCTGTGCTTGTGTTCCCAGAGGGGGTTGGGTCTGGTGTAGCCTGTGGCTGTCTGTGGGGAACCGACTGTCCCGAGGTCCCCGATGGGCCAGGCTGGTCATCTGGGTCCAGGGAGACAGAGCTGCTGTCATCACTGGGGGCCTCTTCTGGGGGTGGGATGGACATCTCTGGACCCTCCGTGGCGGTGTGGTGGCGTTCGGGTCCTGCAGGGGTATAAGAGTATGGTTATTGCTCCTGTGTGTGGCATTTCGTGTAATGGGTGGGTGGCCGTGTACCCCAGTGCTGGCATTCCCTTGTTGGGGCTTTTGTGACGGTGGCTTGTGGGGGTGATGGGTGTGTGCAGTGGGCATGCTTTGGGGATGGGTGTCCATGCTTTGGGGACGCATGCAGGGCTGGGTTTTGGGATGGGTGGGATGTGATGGTGAGCCATTTGAAAGGAGTTGGTGTGATGGGGGTGGGGGTATGATTTGGCATGCAGGTGGCGTGGGGGGAATGAAGTAGTGGAGATTTGACTTACCAGAGTCCATTCCTCCGCCTACTCCTGCGAGGCCCTCAGGATGCAGGATGTGCAAGACTTCCTCCTCCCATGCTGTGAATTCTGGGGGAGTAGGTGGGGGTCCGCCGCCAGTCTTCTGCACCGCGATGTTGTGCCTTGATACCATGGAACGCACCTTCCCCCGTAGGTCATTCCACCGCTTCCTGATGTCGTCCCGATTGCGTGGATGCTGTCCCACAGCGTTGACCCTGTCCACTATTCTTTGCCATAGCTCCATCTTCCTGGCAATGGTGGTGTGCTGCACCTGTGCCCCGAAGAGCTGGGGCTCTACACAAACTATTTCCTCCACCATGACCCTGAGTTCTGCGTCAGTGAACCTGGGGTGTCTTTGAGGTGCCATGGGGTGGTGTGGATGAGGTGACGGGTGGTGTATGTGTTGTAGAGTGTGGTGAGTGTGGTGGTGTATGGTGTTTTGTGCATGGAAATTGTGTGGGTGATGTTGTGATTTGCCTCTGTGTGATGGTCTACTCTATGCTGTGCTCTCTCTCTCTGTCCTTCAGTCGCAATTGTGGTCGTAATGGTTTGTGGGTGATGTGGGTGTGTGTTTTATATTTAATTGGGTGTGTGGGAGTGGTGTGTGTATGTGTCTCAGGTGTGTGTATTTTGATTTGTCCAATGTGGTAGTGTTTTGTAAAGGTGTGTGTATTTTGAGCGCGGCGGTGTGTACCGCCAATGGAATACCGCGGTTGAAAGACCGCTGCGGGGAATTGTGGGTCAGAATGGTATGGGCGTATTTCTGTTGGCGTGACGGTGGAGGTTTGGTCATCGCCAGTTTCCCGCTGACCTTTGGTGTGGCGGACTTTTGTTGTTGTCGGGTTTTTGGCGGTTTGCCAGTTGCGGGTCAGAATGACCGTGGCGGTTTACCGCGGCGGTGTTATGGTGGTCTTCTGACCGGCGGTAAGCGCCTTTTACCCCCGAGGTCAGAATGACCTACTTTGTCTCCTAATTTAAGCCTTGTCACTTGTTGTCAAGCTACCGAGGATTGAGCTGGGGTTAATTTACTGAGACCTAACTGAACATAGTGGGGGTTAGTGGCCTATTGCTAATTGAAGGTACTTACCTGCACTTACCAATAATCCACTTTCTAACACTTCGGCTTTAGACTCAAACACTTGTTGCAATCTTCCAAATTTGGTTACTTTATCAGAAATAATACATTAAAAAAACTTTGACATAATAGAGGAAACATGCAATCAACAATTTTCAAGTATTACAAGCCTACAACCCGAGTATCTGGAAGCGTCAAACCATACTACTGATAATGCTATACACCACCTAGACAGCAGTGATTCATTGGCTTATAAAATGAACTATTTTTAAAGTTTCAAATGCTTTACTAAAAAATAACATAAAGAAATATAGAAATTCTGAACTATTACAATGGAAAAGGCAATTATGCATCAAGGAGAATAACACTGGTAAAAAAATATGAATACTAGCTGTACGCAAAATAAGACATTTCTTTAAAAGTAATAGGAAACAAACATATGCATTATAACTCAAATAAAATAAATAAAAAACACATTTTTAGGGAGTGGGGAGAGGGGAAACTACCTATACTTGGTGAGTCCCTAAACAGAAATAATGAGGAGAGAATTGATAAGAGAAAATGTTGTAAATATTGACCTAATGGTATACAGTCAATGATATTGAGAGATTGAAGGGAACAAATAAAGTGAAATGTGAGGTATTCATGGATGTTTCGAAACCTCAACATTTCTAATATTTATGGAATCAGGATGAGATAAGTAGAGGGTAGCCTTAACATGTCTCTCTTAACGGCTACATGTAGTGTGGGTGAATGAGCAGTATCTGATCCATGATTATCTGTGATCATGACAGATCAAGTTCCACCATGATCAAGTTCCACCATGTGAGAAAAGATACGTTACTAGAGTTTTCCAACTAGAGGTAATAAGCTGAAATGCTACCACCCGGAAAAGATCCACTAACATTCCCTTAAACTTATCTCCAGACCAGATAATGGAACATCCACCAAGGAAGAGAAGAAATGTGTTATAAGAAGTTGCAATAGGAAAAAAAAATTAGATTTTTTGCTAGACAAATGAAAAACATATGAAGAAAATTCCCATTAGAGGCATTGCTCATCCAGCATTTATTGTTATCCAATGTTGCCATTTTGAATAAGGAACTGGGTGTTAGAAACAACCTTTTATAGAAGAAACACATGGTCTGAATAGAGCTGGCTGAACAGGAAGTATGGTGTTTCTTAAGCAATATTTTGTTGTATATTGAGATGGGAAATGTGGACTGTTAGTCCTGTTCCCATGACTCTTCAGTTTTACTCTTAGCTCTATGTGAATCTGAATTGGTAAGCCATTTTTATAAAAAGGAGGTTTTGGCGTAATTGGAAAAGTCTTGGGGAAATACTGTATCACCATGGGGGTGTGAAGTAGATGAGGAAGGATCTATAATATTTTGTTTAAGAATATCTAGGAGGAACTTATATTTGGGTTGGTATGTGGAAAGTATACAAAAGCAAAAGGGCAACTCCTCTAAAGCAATAAACTGATGGTCAGAAATGAGCTGAAAAATAGATGTAATGCCAGTGGCCAACCGGGAAGATCATTTGAATACTTTATTAGCTATTGGTGATTTTAGGGTTGTACCCAATGGGGGATAATAATAAGAGCTGAGAAGGTGTGTAAGTCTGGGATATAAACATCTTGGCTAGGTGACTGGAGTAGTTAAGTAAAGGAGACAACATGGACCTGGTCCAATGAGTGATAAGAGAAACCTGAAGAAAAGAAAAAGGAGAGATTAAACAAAGCTCTATAGAGTGTCAGAACAGAGGGGAAGAAGAATTTTAAGTTCTTAATGAAGACATTACATTTTTGAGAGTGAATGTGGAGTGATATCAATGGAATTTAGGAAAGTTGATGCCACCATTTCATTTTCAGTTTATTAGTTTGGATAAGGAGATTCGAGATGGCCGCTTGTTCCATAAGAACTTGAATAAAAGGCTGTTGATGTATGTGAAGAAGGAATGGGGTAATCAGGAGCGGAAGGATGGATTAAACGAAATTCCTAATTTGCAAGAACATTATTTTGATTTATGTAATCTGCCCCACCATGAAACAAATGAGTGACCATTGAACAGATAGGTTGTAAATTTTATGTTTAGGAACTTCAATATTTAACTTCATGGTATGCTCAATGGAGGGAAATCAGAAAACAACTAATCAATTGATTTTAGAGGAATTCCACGCAAGACCCATATCCTTAAATATTTCTTTAAGGCGGAATTTGTTGACAGGCAGTACGTCAGATTTGTTTAAATTCAGTCCATATCCAGAAAGAGACGAATAGAGAGACAGCAATCTAAGAAACTCAGGTATAGAAGTATGTGTATTAGAGACATATAATAATATATCATCCTCATAAGCAGTGAATTGGATGTTTAATTTACTGTGAATAAAGGCAGTTAAAGTCTGGGATCTACTTAAAGATTCAAGGAACGGTTCCGATGCAAGAAGAAAAAGTAAAGGTGATAGAGGGCAGCCCTGTCTGGTACCTCCTGTAATGGGGAAATAATGGGATTGAAGGCAGTTGGTGAAAACTGAGGTGAAAGGGGAGATGTAGAGAATCTTAACATATTTCAGAACCCTGTGACCAAAACTATACCATTTAAGGGCTCTGAAAATGAAAATGAATTCCCCATTTTCAAGATCAAATACTTTTTTAGAGTGACAGCTGCAATAGGTTTTTACTTCTAGGGACCCCATGAATAATATTTAAGAAGGCGCAGGAATTATTGGAAAATTTTTGATCTTTGACAAAACCAGATTGTTTGATATCAACCAGAGAGGGGATTATCTTATTAGCATGAAGGGTCAGAATGTTTGAGAAGATTTTTCAATCTATATTGAAGTGAGAAATGGGTCTGTAGTTCTTACAGTCAGAAGGGTCCTTATTATTTTTGGGTTTAGATATATCATAGCCTCAGAAAAGGATCCATCTTTGGCATCAGAAACAATAAGATGTTGAATGAGTAGTAAAAGTTTAGGTAATAGAAGATTTGGAAATTTAGAGTAACATTTTACCGTAAAGCCATCCAGACCAGCTGCCTTGTCTTTTGGAAGTTTAGAGATAGCTGTATGGATCTCTGCACAAGAGATTTCTACTTCCAAAGGGGTAAAATCAGTTCCAGAACCTTCCATTTTAGAGATTGTAAGAAAAAGGGAGCCAAGGAACATTTGATTAGAAGGGGTATACTCTGTTTTTAATTTATAATAATAATCAGCAAAACAAGCTATAATCTCCTGGTCTTTGAATAGTTGATTGTTGGAAGCATCTTTTATGACTTTTATTTTAGTCTTTTGTATTTTGATTTTTAGATAGTTGGCTAACAGCTTACCAGCCTTATTAAACCTGCTGTAGTATTTATCGATTATTTTTAAACTACTAGCACTATTTATGAAGGTCCTGTTAAAACTAACTTTAGCCTGGTCAAGTTGATCAAGATCTTCTTTTTGGGACAAGGTATAGTATTAATGCCCTAGTTTTTTGATGTGTTGTGGCATAATAAATGATTCCTTAGCATCAGCCTTTAAAAAAACGAAATATATATATATATATATATATATATATATATATATATATATATATATATATGCTGTTTTGATATATATATATATATATATATATATATATATATATATATATATATATATATATATGTGTGTCTATATACATATTTATATACCTCAAAACAGTGTGATAGTGGGGACCAATAATCAACAATTCATTGCCAAACCAGAGTTCCTTGCAAAACTACTTCAGAAAGTAAGGAATCTTTTGAGGCACAAAAGGCAATTTACTGGATTACTGGTTTATAACTCCACATTATTGTTGCAAGCCGCTTCCTTCAAAACCATTGTTAGGAAAAGCACTGACCACCATTCCATTCTCATCTGAAAGAAATCAGATGGGTTATACAGAACACCAAATCCATGAAAATGTTAACAGAACCAGAGAGAACATTGGTATCATCACAGTCCTCCGTTCTAATGTTTGACATATGGAAACATCAATTTGGACTTAGTAATTGACACTGCTACTAAGTTTGTATCAGGCCATGTATAAACAGTGTACAGATGCCCTATCATCATTAGTAGATTTCTTTTTGAGAAGAGAAGAGAAACATAGCATTTATGATTCCAGTGAAGGAAGTAGGTCTGAAACTAATTGATATGCACAAGAAATGAGATGAGTGAACAACAGATAAAACCACCTCACAAGGCATGTAAAAAAGAAAAAGGAACAGACTCAGAGTAATTATAATTAAACTTGCTTGAAGATGAAGAATGCAAACAAAAATGGTGGAAAAAAAAACATTTGAAAAAAATGGTAGAGCATCGATAAACGGGTGTTTATTCATGACTCCAATTAATTCTGGGCATAATTTAGATCTTTCAAACAATCCAAACTGGAGCAAAAAACATCAGTTCTGATACTTGGATACCTACCAGTCTGATCTATATCATGATGAGAAAGTGAACGAAGGTTTTGAATGAATGTGTACCAAACTCATAAGTAATCATGAACAAAATGTTCTTTGGATCAATTCAGAGAATCTAGCAAGCTGGGGTCCAATAAGATACCATTCACTAAAAATGTCTGTTTGGCAACTGGGGAAAGGTTTGCTGTCAAATGTTTTTCAGACTATATAACATAATACTGGCAACAGATACTATCACAGAAACATGTAGGTGGTCAATATTACATTTAATTTATACAAAGAAGAACTTAGACTCCCCAAAAAAGTGCAGAATAATAGCTCTGCTGGGCATTCAAGCCAAAACATTTTCTCGCACATTCCTTACTAAACTTGAGGACTAGCTTTAACCGCCACACATACTACCATTCCCTTAAACTGGTTTAAAAAAATGCACGTGAGATACTTGACAATGTAATAGCCATCAATTTTATATCACAGAAAGTGATTGCTAATGGAACACCATCATACGCATGGCATCTTGATTTCGGTGATATGTTTAAGAAAGCAACTAGAACGCTACTGTGGAGAAAATGAACAGGAGGCATTCTACCAACCATACTAAAGGCAAAACGTCTCTTGTCTATAGATTCCTGAGTGATAATTAGGGAATGTATCATCAGTCAACAGGAAAATGTATAGAAATCATGATTTAAAATAGGGATATGTACTAGCTCCCCCCTTATTCAATTTGTACACATCTGATCTGATATCAACCATTATGAAGACAAGAACCTTCTTTACCAAATTAAGTGACTCACAAATGCCGGCACTTCAATATGCAGGTAACACTGTTCTTTGGGTTGCACCTTCATTGAAGTCCCTTGTTCAGCTTAATGCTCAAAACAAATATAAATGCTAGTCTTACAGCCTTCTTAGAGAAAGGATGTCTCCTGATAAGTTCAAAGCTATTCTTCTCAACCTACCTGTTCCTGTACTGCAGCTGTCTTGAAATCTGGTGCCTCTCCTCCCTTCACCCATGGCTACTCCAGAGCACCTGCAAGGAAACAGCAAAAGAAACACAATGTTAAGAGACAGTGTTATAAAATCCAAAAAGGGCTCTTAATGTGTCATACAAAGTTATGTTGAAATTTGGAAGAAGTAATCTAAGAATGGTGCACATATATCAAGAAGAAGCAGTAATTGCACCTCCAAATCTTGAGACATCTTCATGCCCTGCCACCACAGAACCCTGGCGAAAAGACAGGCGACATGCAGAACCAGTCCAGAGTAGAGACAAGAGACTTCCAGTATCTCTCTCTCTCTTCCCTTACTCCTTCATCCTGGTATCTAGAGCCATTCTACAGTTTCAAGATTCCGTTTGGAGACACTCAGGGTTCGGGGGGATTAGTAGCATACTCTTTGTTTCCGCAGACACCCCTACCAGTCAGGTGCAACAGCTACTGAAGGACTGATTTCTATCTTTGCAATGGTTCTTCAAAGCCAAGCTAGATATATACTCCTCTGTGCTGTGTCTCCTGTTCCGATAAGTCAGCCTTTGCCACTTTGTGGAAGATGGACAATTTAGTTTACTATGCTTTGAGCGAGGGGCCAGGACCACAAGCCTCAGAAAGCCCTACAGCCCTGTGAGGTGGGGACTCTGGCAGCATGGCGGTCGGGTGCTACAAAAGGACTTTGTACATCTCACATGCGTGGGGTGCACATTGAGTGCACTCAGGTGCTGCCTGGGCAAAGATCGGGCAGGACCAGGCCCGTCTTTGCCCATCATCATCTGACAGAGGCTGGGCTGGTCCACCGCTCTTGGTTCTCCTTCACGGTCAGTTGCAGGTATTCTTTATTTTGTTTGCCTTATCACCTACTTGAAGTATGGGAAAATGAAAGTCCTCTCCCATTCAGTCCTTGAACCTCCCAGCCTGCTCTCTTGACAAGGTAGACAATTGATGAGTTCTTGGTGCTTGCAGTGGGGGTCATCTCCAAATGAATCCTACCTGCAGAATGCTGCCTTTCTTCGACTGAAGAAAATCATATCTTCTGGCCCTTGAACTCCCCCCCATAAAACTCAACATTTTTCCCTCTGAGGGATGGGACTGAGACTTCCATTATGGCACCCATTCAGCAGAACTTACAACAACTTGTTGAGCCTGTCAAGTAGGGGTAGGAGCAAAACATTCTCAGTTCGATGGCAGAGTTTGCTGAGTTTTGCCCTCTCCGTGTTCTGTTTGGGGTGTGGAATCCTCAATGTTAAGAGCAAGAATTTGAATCCTCTAGCATGAATTTCAGGTGCTAGAACACCTCCCAGCGAGGTTTCCCAACACAGTAAGTCGCAGCAAGTCACAACCGTTCACACCGAGAAAGCTGCCACTCAAATAGAAGATCTACTTGAGAAGCAGAAAGAAGCAGCACCCTCTGGTGCACATGTGGTGCAGTTTGCACTGATTTTACAGCATAGAGCAAGCTCCTGGCTCTAAAAATCAGTGGAAGCAGAGCGAGTATCATCCAGGCCTACTGTTGGGCTGAGCCCTGCATGTGAAACCTTAATGGAAACTTCTCCTTCTTTGAGCTTAACTTTATTGCATGTTTTCCTGTTGACATTTTAATGGTTTGTAGTCAGGATGGTGGGCTCACTACTTAAATGCTTTGAAGGTGATTGTATCATTGTAAATTTTAATCAACAAAGATTGTGAGTAGCCTGATTTCCCAGGCAAATTCGGGCATGATTAAGTTGAAGATGATAAGTTTTTGCCTGTATCCTCCTTTTACATTAACTTGAATTCTGCGCTGGCTAGACACACTGCTCCACCAAGCCCATCACAATGTTTGTGGATTCCTACTTCAAATCATTTTGAGTTGCTCTCATCTTCAGTTGAGGTGGATTGACCTGTGGAGTTTGCCAATAGTGAGGTCAAACTATATGCTATATGTCTCAGCTTCAACAATGCACTGCTTTTAGATTAGCTTTCCAGTGATATAATAGCCAGTGCAACTACTCCCATGACCACAACATCAAGGCTCAGTAGTGCTTATCCTATGGATAATCTCTTGATAATTAAAAATACCTTCAAGATTCTTAGATGGAATATTGTAGGAGTAATGGCCAAGATGGAGTCTCAGGAGTGGCTGGACGTCCTTAACTGGCTGATATCATCCAGCTACAGGAGACTTGGGCTTATGAAGATGTACCCTGTGATTGTTTTGTGATCTTTGCATAAGATGCCTCACCATCACCTTTTGGGCGCACAAGAGCTGGCCTTTTAGCCTGGTTTAAGATCATACTACATTGACACTGGCAGTAGCCCATAAAAAGCTTTCTCCTTAAAATGGTTATCAAACTTTAGGCTGTTCATTGTTAATTGCTATAATGCCGATTTCTTCGTGAAATATTACACGTACAATAGCTCCCTTTTCTGTTTTATTGATTCTATGCATAGCAGCCCTCTGCATGTTTTAACTTGCTCTGAGCATGTGAATTTCAAGCTAAGCTGGGTGATACCTTGTGTTTATCCGGGCTATAACCGTTTGACACAACTCAAAATTTACACCCTTGCCAAAACCATGATGCCAGGGTTTCTATTCTTTTTCGTTTCTTAGTTAGTTATGATTTATGTAACGCCCTTGAGCTTGTTGGCTGTAGTGTGTAGGAAAGTACCATCTTGCCTGGCATGTTACCCCCATTTTTCACTGTATATATGTTGTTTTAGTTGTATGTGTCACTGGGACCCTGGTAACCCAGGGCCCCAGTGCTCATAAGTGTGCCTGAATGTGTTACCTGTGTAGTGACTAACTGTCTCACTAAGGCTCTGCTAATCAGAACCTCAGTGGTTATGGTCTCTCATTTCTTTCCAAATTGTCACTAACAGGCTAGTGACCATTTTTACCAATTTACATTGGCTTACTGGAACACCCTTATAATTCCCTAATATATGGTACTGAGGTACCCAGGGTATTGGGGTTCCAGGAGATCCCTATGGGCTGCAGCATTTCTTTTGCCACCCATAGGGAGCTCTGACAATTCTTACACAGGCCTGCCACTGCAGCCTGAGTGAAATAACGTCCACGTTATTTCACAGCCATTTTACACTGCACTTAAGTAACTTATAAGTCACCTATATGTCTAACCTTTACCTGGTAAAGGTTAGGTGCAAAGTTACTTAGTGTGAGGGCACCCTGGCACTAGCCAAGGTGCCCCCACATTGTTCAGAGCCAATTCCCTGAACTTTGTGAGTGCGGGGACACCATTACACGTGTGCACTACATATAGGTCACTACCTATATGTAGCTTCACAATGGTAACTCCGAATATGGCCATGTAACATGTCTATGATCATGGAATTGCCCTCTCTATACCATCCTGGCATAGTTGGCACAATCCCATGATCCCAGTGGTCTGTAGCACAGACCCTGGTACTGCCAAACTGCCCTTCCTGGGGTTTCACTGCAGCTGCTGCTGCTGCCAACCCCTCAGACAGGCATCTGCCCTCCTGGGGTCCAGCCAGGCCTGGCCCAGGATGGCAGAACAAAGGACTTCCTCTGAGAGAGGGTGTTACACCCTCTCCCTTTGGAAAATGGTGTGAAGGCAGGGGAGGAGTAGCCTCCCCCAGCCTCTGGAAATGCTTTCTTGGGCACAGATGTGCCCAATTCTGCATAATCCAATCTACACCGGTTCAGGGACCCCTTAGCCCCTGCTCTGGCGCGAAACTGGACAAAGGAAAGGGGAGTGACCACTCCCCTGACCTGCACCTCCCCTGGGAGGTGTCCAGAGCTCCTCCAGTGTGCTCCAGACCTCTGCCATCTTGGAAACAGAGGTGCTGCTGGCACACTGGACTGGTCTGAGTGGCCAGTGCCACCAGGTGACGTCAGAGACTCCTGCTGATAGGCTCCTTCAGGTGTTAGTAGCCTATCCTCTCTCCTAGGTAGCCAAACCCTCTTTTCTGGCTATTTAGGGTCTCTGTCTCTGGGGAAACTTTAGATAACGAATGCAAGAGCTCATCCGAGTTCCTCTGCATCTCTCTCTTCACCTTCTGCCAAGGAATCGACTGCTGACCGTGCTGGAAGCCTGCAAACCTGCAACATAGTAGCAAAGACGACTACTGCAACTCTGTAACGCTGATCCTGCCGCCTTCTCGACTGTTTTCCTGCTTGTGCATGCTGTGGGGGTAGTCTGCCTCCTCTCTGCACCAGAAGCTCTGAAGAAATCTCCCGTGGGTCGACGGAATCTTCCCCCTGCAACCGCAGGCACCAAAAAGCTGCATTACCGGTCCCTTGGGTCTCCTCTCAGCACGACGAGCGAGGTCCCTCGAATCCAGCGACTCTGTCCAAGTGACCCCCACAGTCCAGTGACTCTTCAGCCCAAGTTTGGTGGAGGTAAGTCCTTGCCTCACCTCGCTGGGCTGCATTGCTGGGAATCACGACTTTTGCAGCTACTCCGGCCCCTCTGTACTTCCGGCGGAAATCCTTTGTGCACAGCCAAGCCTGGGTCCACGGCACTCTAACCTGCATTGCACGACCTTCTAAGTTGGTCTCCGGCGACGTGGGACTCCTTTGTGCGACTTCGGGTGAGCACTGTTTCACGCATCCTCGTAGTGCCTGTTTCTGGCACTTCTCCAGGAGATACCTGCTTCAGAGAGGGCTCCTTGTCTTGCTCGACGTCCCCTCTCTTTGCTGGTCCAATTTGCGACCTCCTGGTCCCTCCTGGGCCTCAGAAGCATCCAAAAATGCTAACCGCACGATTTGCAGCTAGCAAGGCTTGTTGACATTCTTTCGGCGGGAAAACACTTCTGCACGACTCTCCACGGCAAGAGGGATCCGTCCACCAAAGGGGAAGTCTCTAGCCCTTTTTGTTCCTGCAGAAACCTCAGCTTCTTCTGTCCAGTAGAAGCTTCTTTGCACCCGCAGCTGGCATTTCCTGGGCATTTGCCCATCTCCGACTTGCTTGTGACTTTTGGACTTGGTCCCCTTGTTCCACAGGTACCCTCGATTGGAAATCCACAGTTGTTGCATTGTTGGATTGTGTCTTTCCTGCATTATTCCTCTAACACGACTTCTTTGTCCTTAGGGGAACTTTAGTGCACTTTGCACTCACTTTTCAGGGTCTTGGGAGGGTTATTTTTCTAACTCTCACTATTTTCTAATGGTCCCAGCGACCCTCTACAAGGTCACATAGGTTTGGGGTCCATTCGTGGTTCGCATTCCACTTTTGGAGTATATGGTTTGTGTTGCCCCTATCCCTATGTTTCCCCATTGCATCCTATTGTAACTATACATTGTTTGCACTGTTTTCTAAGACTATACTGCATATTTTTGCTATTGTGTATATATATCTTGTGTATATTTCCTATCCTCTCACTGAGGGTACACTCTAAGATACTTTGGCATATTGTCATAAAAATAAAGTACCTTTATTTTTAGTATAACTGTGTATTGTGTTTTCTTATGATATTGTGCATATGACACTAGGTGGTACTGTAGTAGCTTCACACGTCTCCTAGTTCAGCCTAAGCTGCTCTGCTAAGCTACCATTATCTATCAGCCTAAGCTGCTAGACACCCTATACACTAATAAGGGATAACTGGGCCTGGTGCAAGGTGCAAGTACCCCTTGGTACTCACTACAAGCCAGTCCAGCCTCCTACATTGGTTGTGCAGCGGTGGGATAAGTGCTTTGAGACTACTTACCACTCTTGTCATTGTACTTTTCATAAGAGAAAAATATACAAAACAAGGTCAGTGTATATACACATAGCCAAAAAGTTTTGCATTTCCTCTTTTCACTCTTTTCTAAGTGCTGAAAAGTACTTCTAACTTTCTAAAAAGTTCTAAAAAGTTTAAAAAGTTTTTTTTTCTCTGTCTTTCTAAAAGCTCTGACAAACTTTTTATCTTTTACTATCACTTTAACTCTCTCTAAAAATGTCTGGCACAGGCCAAAATGTTGATCTGTCCAAACTTGCATATGATCACCTTAGCTGGAAAGGAGCAAGGAGTCTCTGCATAGAGAGAGGTTTGAGTGTAGGGAAGAATCCTTCCTTAGAACTGTTAATTAACATGCTTAGAGTACAGGATAAGGCCATAAGTGCCCCTTCTGTTGAAAAAGTAGCTAATGGTTCTCAATCTGATCCAGGGACTCCCCCAGGAAAAGATTCAGGAAAGAAACTTCCTAGCCTGCCCATTACTAGACAGTCTAGCATAGTTGGTAATGATGATGAGCCACACCATATAAATAGTGTTGTCTCACATCATAGCAAAAGCATTTATTCTCACCATACTGGTAGTGATGTTTCTGTTAGCCAAGCTGTTAGGGTGGCTTCTGTAAGGGACAGGTCTCCTTCTGTCCATTCTCACCATACTTCTGTTTCAAGGCATGTCCCTCCCACCCACCCTGATGACAGATTGTTAGCAAGGGAGCTCAATAGATTGAGAGTGGAACAAACCAGACTGAAGCTCAAGAAGCAACAGCTGGATTTGGATAGACAGACTTTAGAAGTAGAGAAGGAGAGACAGAAACTGGGTTTAGAAACCCATGGTGGCAGCAGCAGTATTCCCCATAGTCATCCTGCAAAAGAGCATGATTCCAGGAATCTGCACAAGATAGTTCCCCCTTACAAGGAGGGGGATGACATTAACAAGTGGTTTGCTGCACTTGAGAGGGCCTGTGTGGTACAGGATGTCCCTCAAAGGCAGTGGGCTGCTATCCTATGGCTATCATTTAGTGGAAAAGGTAGGGATAGGCTCTTTACTGTGAAAGAAAATGATGCTAATAATTTCCAAGTTCTTAAGAATGCACTCCTGGATGGTTATGGCTTAACCACTGAATAGTACAGGATAAAGTTCAGAGAGACCAAAAAGGAGTCTTCACAAGACTGGGTTGATTTCATTGACCATTCAGTGAAGGCCTTGGAGGGGTGGTTACATGGCAGTAAAGTTACTGATTATGACAGCCTGTATAACTTGATCCTGAGAGAACATATTCTTAATAATTGTGTGTCTGATTTGTTGCACCAGTACTTGGTGGACTCTGATCTGACCTCTCCCCAAGAATTGGGAAAGAAGGCAGACAAATGGGTCAGAACAAGGGTGAACAGAAAAGTTCATACAGGGGGTGACAAAGATGGCAACAAAAAGAAGGATGGTAAGTCTTCTGACAAGGATGGGGACAAATCTAAAAATGAGTCTTCATCAGGCCCACAAAAACACTCTGGTGGGGGTGGTGGGCCCAAATCCTCTTTTAATCAGAACAAGGAAAAGAAACCATGGTGCTATTTATGTAAAATAAAAGGCCATTGGACAACAGATCCCAGTTGTCCAAAGAAAGGCACCAAGCCTCCTACCACTACAACCCCTACTTCTACACCTAGTGTCCCTACTAATAGCAGTGGTGGTGGGAGCAAACTAACTAATAGCCAATCCAAGGGAGTAGCTGGGCTCACTATTGGTAACTTAGTTGGGGTTGGCCTTGTTAGGGAGGCCACAGAGGCTGTGTTAGTCTCTGAGGGGGCTATTGATTTAGCCACCTTAGTTGCTTGTCCCCCTAATATGGATAAGTACAAGCAGCTACCCCTAATAAATGGTGTTGAGGTTCAGGCCTACAGGGACACTGGTGCCAGTGTGACTATGGTCATAGAGAAACTGGTCCACCCTGAACAACACCTACTTGGTCACCAGTACCAAGTAACCGATGCTCACAACAACACACTTAGCCACCCCATGGCTGTTGTTAATCTCAACTGGGGGGGGGGGGTTACTGGTCTAAAGAAAGTTGTGGTAGCTTCAGATTTACCTGTAGACTGTCTATTAGGGAATGATTTGGAGACATCAGCTTGGTCAGATGTGGAGTTGGAGGCCCATGCAGCAATGCTGGGCATCCCAGGGCATATTTTTGCTTTGACAAGGGCTCAGGCCAAAAAGCAAAAAGGACAGGGAAGCTTGGATCCTGGAACAATTGACCAAGTGCTCCCTAAAGCTAGGGCTAGTAGAAGCAAACCACTTCCTACTATCTCTTCCTCTACAGTGGATTCTACTTCTGAGGAAGAAGAATTCCCTCCCTGTGCACAACCTACACCAGAGGAGCTGGAAGCAGACACTGCTGAGCTTTTGGGTGAAGGGGGGCCTGCCAGAGAGGAGCTGAGTGTGGCACAGCAAACCTGTCCCACATTAGAGGGTCTCAGACAGCAAGCTGTCAAACAGGCTAATGGGGATGTCAGTGACTCTCACAGAGTTTACTGGGAGGACAACCTCTTGTACACTGAGCATAGTGATCCTAAACCTGGAGCTGCCAGGAGATTAGTGATTCCTCAGGAGTACAGAAAGTTCCTCCTAACACTGGCACATGACATTCCCTTAGCTGGGCATCTAGGACAAATGAAAACTTGGGACAGACTTGTTCCATTGTTTCATTGGCCTAGGATGTCTGAGGACACAAAGGAATTTTGTAAGTCCTGTGAAACCTGTCAAGCCAGTGGCAAGACAGGTGGCACCCCAAAGGCACCCCTTATTCCACTGCCTGTGGTTGGGGTTCCCTTTGAAAGGGTAGGGGTTGACATAGTTGGCCCCCTTGACCCTCCTACTGCTTCAGGCAATAGATTTATCTTGGTGGTAGTGGACCATGCCACACGATATCCTGAAGCTATTCCTTTAAGGACCACTACAGCACCTGCAGTGGCAAAGGCCCTCCTGGGAATATTTTCCAGGGTGGGCTTCCCAAAGGAAGTAGTAACAGACAGAGGAAGCAATTTCATGTCTGCATACTTAAAGGCCATGTGGAAGGAGTGTGGTGTAACGTACAAGTTCACAACACCCTATCATCCACAAACAAATGGACTGGTGGAGAGATTTAATAAAACTCTCAAAGGCATGATTATGGGTCTCCCTGAAAAACTCCGCAGGAGATGGGATATCCTTCTACCATGCCTCCTTTTTGCCTACAGGGAGGTACCCCAGAAAGGAGTGGGCTTCAGCCCCTTTGAACTTCTTTTTGGACACCCTGTTAGGGGTCCACTCACACTTGTAACGGAGGGTTGGGAACAACCTTTAAAAGCTCCTAAGCAGGATATTGTGGATTATGTACTTGGCCTCAGATCAAGGATGGCTGAGTACATGAAAAAGGCCAGTAAAAACCTTCAGGCCAGCCAAGAGCTCCAGAAGCAATGGCATGATCAGAAGGCTGTTTTGGTTCAGTACCAACCAGGGCAGAAAGTGTGGGTCTTGGAGCCTGTGGCCCCAAGAGCACTCCAAGATAAATGGAGTGGTCCCCACACAATTGTTGAAAAGAAGGGAGAAGTCACCTATTTAGTTGACTTAGGCACTGCCAGGAGTCCCCTTAGGGTGCTCCATGTCAACCGCCTGAAACCCTACTATGACAGGGCTGATCTCACCCTGCTCATGGCAACTGATGAGGGACAGGAAGAAGACAGTGATCCTCTACCTGATCTCTTCTCTTCCACAGAACAAGATGCTCTTGTGGAAGGTGTAGTTTTGGCTGATTGTCTTACTGCTGAGCAGAAAGATAATTGCATAAATCTCCTAGATCAATTCTCTGAACTCTTCTCTACTGTGCCAGGTACCACTTCTTGGTGTGAGCACACTATAGATACTGGAGACAGTATACCTGTCAAAAGTAAGATCTATAGGCAGCCTGACCATGTCAGAGACTGCTTAAAGCAAGAGGTCCAGAAAATGTTAGAACTGGGAGTAGTTGAGCACTCTGACAGTCCATGGGCTTCTCCTGTGGTACTGGTACCAAAACCCCATTCCAAAGATGGAAAGAAGGAAATGCGGTTTTGTGTAGACTATAGAGGTCTCAACTTGGTAACCAAAACTGATGCTCACCCTATACCCAGGGCAGATGACCTCATAGATACACTGGCATCTGCCAAGTATCTAAGCACTTTTGACTTGACTGCAGGGTATTGGCAGATCAAAGTGTCAGAAGATGCTAAACCTAAGACTGCATTTTCAACCATTGGAGGACATTACCAGTTTACTGTAATGCCTTTTGGTTTGAAAAATGCACCTGCCACTTTTCAGAGGTTGGTGAACACAGTCCTGCAAGGGCTGGAAGCTTTCAGTGCAGCATATTTGGACGATATAGCTGTCTTTAGCTCCAGCTGGGATGATCACCTGGTCCACCTATGGAAAGTTTTGGAGGCCCTGCAAAAGGCAGGCCTCACTATCAAGGCTTCAAAGTGCCAAATAGGGCAGGGTAAGGTGGTTTATCTGGGACACCTTGTTGGTGGGGAACAGATTGCACCACTTCAGGGGAAAATCCAAACAATTATTGATTGGGTTCCCCCTACCACTCAGACTCAGGTGAGAGCCTTCCTAGGCCTCACTGGGTATTACAGGAGGTTCATTAAGAACTATGGCTCCATTGCAGCCCCTCTTAATGACCTCACATCCAAGAAAATGCCTAAAAAGGTATTATGGACAGCAAACTGTCAGAAAGCTTTTGAGGAGCTGAAGCAGGCCATGTGCTCTGCACCTGTCCTGAAAAGCCCTTGTTACTCTAAAAAATTCTATGTCCAGACCGATGCATCTGAATTAGGAGTAGGGGCAGTCCTATCACAACTTAATTCTGAGGGCCAGGATCAACCTGTTGCTTTTATTAGTAGGAGGTTGACCCCTAGAGAAAAGCGTTGGTCTGCCATTGAGAGGGAGGCCTTTGCTGTGGTCTGGGCTCTGAAGAAGTTGAGGCCATACCTGTTTGGCACTCACTTCATTGTTCAGACAGACCACAAACCTCTACTTTGGCTAAAACAAATGAAAGGTGAAAATCCTAAATTGTTGAGGTGGTCCATATCCCTACAGGGAATGGACTATACAGTGGAACATAGACCTGGGAGTAGCCACTCCAATGCAGATGGACTCTCCAGATATTTCCACTTAGACAATGAAGACTCATCAGGTCATGGCTAGTCTTATTGTCCTTCGTTTGGGGGGGGTTGTGTAGGAAAGTACCATCTTGCCTGGCATGTTACCCCCATTTTTCACTGTATATATGTTGTTTTAGTTGTATGTGTCACTGGGACCCTGGTAACCCAGGGCCCCAGTGCTCATAAGTGTGCCTGAATGTGTTACCTGTGTAGTGAATAACTGTCTCACTGAGGCTCTGCTAATCAGAACCTCAGTGGTTCTGCTCTCTCCTTTCTTTCCAAATTGTAACTAACAGGCTAGTGACCATTTTTACCAATTTACATTGGCTTACTGGAACACCCTTATAATTCCCTAGTATATGGTACTGAGGTACCCAGGGTATTGGGGTTCCAGGAGATCCCTATGGGCTGCAGCATTTCGTTTGCCACCCATAGGGAGCTCTGACAATTCTTACACAGGCCTGCCACTGCAGCCTGAGTGAAATAACGTCCACGTTATTTCACAGCCATTTTACACTGCACTTAAGTAACTTATAAGTCACCTATATGTCTAACCTTTACCTGGTAAAGGTTAGGTGCAAAGTTACTTAGTGTGAGGGCACCCTGGCACTAGCCAAGGTGCCCCCACATTGTTCAGAGCTAATTCCCTGAACTTTGTGAGTGCGGGGACACCATTACACGCGTGCACTACATATAGGTCACTACCTATATGTAGCTTCACAATGGTAACTCCGAATATGGCCATGTAACATGTCTATGATCATGGAATTGCCCCCTCTATACCATCCTGGCATAGTTGGAACAATCCCATGATCCCAGTGGTCTGTAGCACAGACCCTGGTACTGCCAAACTGCCCTTCCTGGGGTTTCACTGCAGCTGCTGCTGCTGCCAACCCCTCAGACAGGCATCTGCCCTCCTGGGGTCCAGCCAGGCCTGGCCCAGGATGGCAGAACAAAGGACTTCCTCTGAGAGAGGGTGTTACACCCTCTCCCTTTGGAAAATGGTGTGAAGGCAGGGGAGGAGTAGCCTCCCCCAGCCTCTGGAAATGCTTTCTTGGGCACAGATGTGCCCAATTCTGCATAAGCCAGTCTACACCGGTTCAGGGACCCCTTAGCCCCTGCTCTGGCGCGAAACTGGACAAAGGAAAGGGGAGTGACCACTCCCCTGACCTGCACCTCCCCTGGGAGGTGTCCAGAGCTCCTCCAGTGTGCTCCAGACCTCTGCCATCTTGGAAACAGAGGTGCTGCTGGCACACTGGACTGCTCTGAGTGGCCAGTGCCACCAGGTGACGTCAGAGACTCCTGCTGATAGGCTCCTTCAGGTGTTAGTAGCCTATCCTCTCTCCTAGGTAGCCAAACCCTCTTTTCTGGCTATTTAGGGTCTCTGTCTCTGGGGAAACTTTAGATAACGAATGCAAGAGCTCATCCGAGTTCCTCTGCATCTCTCTCTTCACCTTCTGCCAAGGAATCGACTGCTGACCGCGCTGGAAGCCTGCAAACCTGCAACATAGTAGCAAAGACGACTACTGCAACTCTGTAACACTGATCCTGCCGCTTTCTCGACTGTTTTCCTGCTTGTGCATGCTGTGGGGGTAGTCTGCCTCCTCTCTGCACCAGAAGCTCCGAAGAAATCTCCCGTGGGTCGACGGAATCTTCCCCCTGCAACCGCAGGCACCAAAAAGCTGCATTACCGGTCCCTTGGGTCTCCTCTCAGCATGACGAGCGAGGTCCCTCGAATCCAGCGACTCTGTCCAAGTGACCCCCACAGTCCAGTGACTCTTCAGCCCAAGTTTGGTGGAGGTAAGTCCTTGCCTCACCTCGCTGGGCTGCATTGCTGGGAACCGCGACTTTTGCAGCTACTCCGGCCCCTGTGCACTTCCGGCGGAAATCCTTTGTGCACAGCCAAGCCTGGGTCCACGGCACTCTAACCTGCATTGCACGACCTTCTAAGTTGGTCTCCGGCGACGTGGGACTCCTTTGTGCAACTTCGGGTGAGCACCGTTTCACGCATCCTTGTAGTGCCTGTTTCTGGCACTTTTCCGGGTGCTACCTGCTTCAGAGAGGGCTCCTTGTCTTGCTCGACGTCCCTTCTCTCTGCTGGTCCAATTTGAGACCTCCTGGTCCCTCCTGGGCCTCAGCAGCGTCCAAAAATGCTAACCGCACGATTTGCAGCTAGCAAGGCTTGTTGGCATTCTTTCGGCAGGAAAACACTTCTGCACGACTTTCCACGGCGAGCGGGATCCGTCCACCAAAGGGAAAGTCTCTAGCCCTTTTTGCTCCTGCAGAAACCTCAGCTTCTTCTGTCCAGTAGAAGCTTCTTTGCACCCGCAGCTGGCATTTCCTGGGCATTTGCCCATCTCCGACTTGCTTGTGACTTTTGGACTTGGTCCCCTTGTTCCACAGGTACCCTCGATTGGAAATCCACAGTTGTTGCATTGTTGGTTTGTGTCTTTCCTGCATTATTCCTCTAACACGACTTCTTTGTCCTTAGGGGAACTTTAGTGCACTTTGCACTCACTTTTCAGGGTCTTGGGGAGGGTTATTTTTCTAACTCTCACTATTTTCTAATGGTCCCAGCGACCCTCTACAAGGTCACATAGGTTTGGGGTCCATTCGTGGTTCGCATTCCACTTTTGGAGTATATGGTTTGTGTTGCCCCTATCCCTATGTTTCCCCATTGCATCCTATTGTAACTATACATTGTTTGCACTGTTTTCTAAGACTATACTGCATATTTTTGCTATTGTGTATATATATCTTGTGTATATTTCCTATCCTCTCACTGAGGGTACACTCTAAGATACTTTGGCATATTGTCATAAAAATAAAGTACCTTTATTTTTAGTATAACTGTGTATTGTGTTTTCTTATGATATTGTGCATATGACACTAGGTGGTACTGTAGTAGCTTCACACATCTCCTAGTTCAGCCTAAGCTGCTCTGCTAAGCTTCCATTATCTATCAGCCTAAGCTGCTAGACACTCTATACACTAATAAGGGATAACTGGGCCTGGTGCAAGGTGCAAGTACCCCTTGTTACTCACTACAAGCCAGTCCAGCCTCCTACATAGTGTCACAAAAGTAGCCGCTTCTACAGGTAGAGATCAGTGATACACAATAAATTATGTTTTTGTTACAAGAACTCTGACTAATAGGATCATTGATGGAGAGGTTTATCCAAGGTATATTTAGTGATCATAATCCCCTCTTGCTCCCAGTAAATCATCCAGTGAAAGGCAAATAGTGGCAATTGTGGGCAATTTCCTGTTAGCAGATAAGGGTAATCTGACTAGATTGGTTTGGAGAATGTTTGCATCTTGCATGTTTTACTAGGTTTATGGCAAGTAATCTGAGTAGTACTTTAAACCACCTGTCCTTAGAGGTTGGCAGTAAGACAATAGTTAATTTGTATATGTCCTTGGATTATGCTACAATAACAATTCATATGAAAAGGGCCCAGCCTGACAACCCTAGGAATGGTCCTTGGTTCAATAAAGCAAGTAGGAAGACGAATAGGAAGCTACACCATGCCCTGAAAAAAATCCCCAAAGATCAGGGAAGAAATTGCCAACTGCTGAAGCAAGTGAAAACAGGCTGTTGCAGTGAGGAATGCTGAGATGATAGAGAAGTATTGGGATCAGTGTATTCAGAGCCATCAAGTCTCTTTGGAATCTGGTCAGGAACCATTCTCTGCCTGATGGATGTAATGAGGCTCTTAATTGTAATATTGCCACAGAGATTATGGTGACTCACTTTCACCATTTCTATGACCTGAAGTCTAGTGAGCCAGGAGGGTTTGACTCTGTCCAACCTTGGTTTCTGATTTTTATCTCCTTGTACTGAGTGAGATTACACTCACTCAGGCTTTGTAAAGCCCAGCTAATAATGCATTTCGGCTCTATGAATCTGTATAAGCGTGACATTGAATTTTGGGCACCCCTGCTTACAAATGTATTTAACTTTTCCTATGAGGTAAGGTTTCCTATGTCATGAAAGACTGTGATTATAGTCCCAGTCTTTAAAACAGGAAATAGGTAGGACCTGGCCTGTTACCGCCCCATTCCCATTTTTAGATTTCTGGCCTGTTACCGCCCCATTCCCATTTTTAGATTTCTCTGTGAAACAAGTAGCAGATATAGGGGGTCATTCTAACCCTGGCGGTCCAAGACCGCCAGGGCTAAAATGACGGGGGCACCGCCAACAGGCTGGCGGTGCCCTGCTGGGCATTTTGACAGCGGCAGTTTGACCGCGGTCAGAAGTGGAAAGCCGGCGGTCTCCCGCCGGTTTTCCGCTGCCCATTTGAATCCTCCATGGCGGCGCAGCTCGCTGCGCCGCCATGGGATTCTGACAGCCCATACCGCCATCCTGTTCCTGGCGGTTCGCCAATGGCATGGGCACTGCAGGGGCCCCCGTAAGAGGGCCCCACAAAGAATTTCACTGTCTGCATTGCAGACAGTGAAATTCGCGACGGGTGCCACTGCACCCGTCGCACCTTCCCACTCCGTCGGCTCCATTCGGAGCCGGCGTCCTCGTGGGAAGGTAGTTTTGCACTGGGCTGGCGGGTGGCCTTTTGGCGGTCGCCCGCCAGCCCAGTGCAAAACCCAGAATACCCTCAGCGGTCTTCCGACCGCGGAGCGGTATTTTGGAGGGGGAAGTCTGGCGGGCGGCAGACTTAGAATCACCCCCATAATTCTAGATAGGCCAGAAACTTGGATTACTGTAAGCAATGTCTTGTCTGGTGTGTAGTATGGTTTTTGCCCAGGACTTTGCACTACTGAACATTGCTTTATCATGCATCTTATCACTCACAATTACAAACTGGCCAAGCACAGTGTGATCCATCTTGCCTTTATGGATCTCAATAGCACATTTGATAGTGTGAACATATCTTAGCTTTGAGACCTGTTGTCTTCCATGGGGATTACGAAGGGGTTGGTGCAGTTTTTGAAGGTGTTTCACTTTGATCTCTCTATCTCAGTGAGGTATGGTATTATGAAGAATGTACAGACTCCATTAGTCTTACCTGATGAATTTGTGAGGGTTGTGTCTTGGCTCCTACTCTCTTCCCTTATGTATCATTTAGTTAGAGACTACCCTTAGGGGAGTCAGAATAGAAGTGCTGATAGTTATGAATAGGCTACTTCCAGCGCTTCTCTAAGCTAATTCAGTGTTGTTAGCCACCATTCCCAATGGCCCTAAGGCCTCATTGAAGGCTTTGGGGCCTTCATGGGGAATCTTAACCTGGAAACAGACAGATCTAAAACTTTTGTCATGGCTTGTGGCCAAAGAATGTGAAAACCCAAACTCTCACCATCAAGGGAATCAGATGGAGAGAGTGCATTATTGTCCCTATTTGAGTAGTGCCTTTCAGCAAAATAACATTTGGACCACCTGCTTTGTGTATAGTAATGAGCAACTGGCACTATTTTTAATATTTCTTCCTATGTGGGAAATAAGCCTGTTCACCCACTTGGTAGATTTATATTGTGTCCCTGTCATTACCTATTGAGCAAGAGGATGAGCTTAATACAATACTGAAAACTTACAGCTTGAAGAAAACAGGGCACTCAGAGGAATTCTGGGGACCCCACCCAGTAGACACAATATTATTGGGCATGAAGAACTCAGGCTGGATTATGTGGAGGACCATATCAAATTAGTACCTTTGTTACTCTGGTGCTCTATCTGGTACAACATTCAAGCAACTCCTAACAGAGATATAATAGAGGAGTGTGTGACATGAGCTTCTGATCCCAAATACCTTGGATTAGATATATTCAGTCAAACCTTTCAACTCTGGGGAGCCAAAAAATTTTCTGACCCAAACCCCATCAAGAACAAAGATAAACTATTGGTAAAGTAAAACTATCTGATGAATAGGGCTAGGGATAAGGATATGGCATTGTCCACCTTGAACACAAATAAGGGCTGTGCTATGATTCAAAAGTAACCCAGGATTGGGGCATATCTGGAATGGGTTAGCCATCCATAGAAAGGATCACGTCTCACTAGATTTCACCAGAGCTCAATTAGATGGAAACTATGTTTCACTCTTGGCAAATACAATGCTACCAGTGTGAGTTGTTGCCCATGTGATGACATTTCAGAGCACATCTTGCTGCATTTTGCAGTCACTGTAAATTGTTTAAAATTATGTCTAAGAGCCTACTGATTCCATTGATCCAGAAGGCACAGATCAAAAAATGCAGAGCAGCTCTGATTTATCTGCAGTCCTTGCGTACACTGGAAGTATACTTTAGGCTGGGCCTAGTTTTTAATTTGCAATTAGATTTCATAACTCAGTGTAGTTGTAAGCTTAACTTATTGTCGAACTTTGGAGAAGTGAGCTCTACATTTACTGTCCCCCTAATCTTGTGGGGGTTTGATATATATTTGTTTTGAATCATTCATGTTTAGTATTTAATAACTGTCTTACATCTTGCACTTTTAATGGTGTCTCTCATTGCATATTACTGGTGCTATTATGTTCTGACTGAAATAAAGATGTTAAAAGAAAAAAACTGTATGATAATAATAATGTGAAAAAGCAATATTGTGATATTTGGAAAAGTTACTATATTATCAAGTAGAAGAAAGGAGTGGAATCGACCAATCGCACCGACTTATATCAATACCTAGACATCAGGCAAACCATTAGCTTGGGCCAAGTCTACCAACTTAAGGCCGTAGGATACAGGGCCTGGTACATACAATAACAAATTTAATGCTTGTATGCAAAATTAAAGAGCGGAGCTGGAATGTCCACCTAGGAGGTATTTAAAGCAGAATCTGGTAATTACATACTTAGGGATTTGGATCAGATACTTAGGAGCAGGTTGTAAGTCTGGTTTCAGACTCACAATGGTGGTCAGACCACTGTGGCTGTGTCAGTCTGACTGCCATATTACAACCCTAGCAGTCGGACTGCCAAAAGACCGCCATCTCCACCAGGATCTCCGATCCTGACAGGCTGACAGCAGTCTTGGTTGTGATCAGCCAAGGCAGCGCTGAAGTGAGTGCCGCCCTGCTGATTAAAACCATGTTCTCTGAAAAAATATTCATTGTTGTCGGCAATGTAGGGGTCTGCATCCCCAGCACTGATGGAATGCACACTGTCTGCTCAGCAGGGTGCTAGGGGGGCCCCCATGTGATGGTTTTGGACTCTGCTTCAAATGAAGCAGAGTCCAATGTCGCTGCATGTTTTCCACTGGGCTGACCGGCAGAAACCCTGGTTTCGGCCGGTCAGCCCAATGGAAAACTCTCCATAGGGCAGGTGTTGAGATCGCCACCTCCGCTGTGGTCTCCTCACCAGGGGTCTGGTGGTTGGGTTTTCAGAGCCCAAACTCATAATCAGGCCCTTAGTGTCCCTGTCAAATATATTTTGGAGCTGCCAACCAGCACGGAATGTCAACTTAAACTTGAATTTGTTCTAGTAAACACATGAACATTTTTAGACTTACAGTTCATGAAATGCTGTTTACAGCTAAAAAACTTCTGAGGAAGGAACATTCAAAAACTAATTTGGAAGGAGCTATTCCACCTACCAAATTCCCCTCTGCAAAGACCTCTTAAACCTAAATCAGATTCTCAACAAACTGGAAATGATAGAAGATTGGGAAAATAACATGAGCAGCAGCCGATTCAAAACAAGGGCCCAAAAAGTAGTTATGGTATATTCCTTTGGCAGCTATATTGGGAAGCTCCTGAAAATTGAAAGGGACAAAGTCTACAAAGTCTTAGGGCCTGCTTTAGATCTCAGCGGATGGAATAATCCATCACAAACGTGATGGTTATCATGTCGGCCATATTACAATTTCCATACGATGTACTGGGATCGTTATACGTCAGACAGGATACCCGTCACATTTATGAAGGAGTATTCCCCTCCGCCAAGATCTCAATCAGGCCCTTAGTGCCACCATTTTCCCATTTGTCATCCCAGAATTTGTTGGAAATCCATCTCAAACCAGCAATCAGAAATACATTTATGAGGTTCAGGTTTCAGCTTCTAGCACTACCAGAAATACAGGCAGGTTGGAAATTACAAATCTCCAAGACTAGCAAATGTTTCAGAGGTTGCAGACACAGATCCAAATCTCTAATACCCATAACATGGCCAATCCTACTGATACTGTGCAGATCACTTCGACTACCCTATTGTGTTTCTACACCTGGGGGATCCACAACATTAATGAAACAAGAAGCTGGGGCGGCTCCTCCGATAGGGTGGAGGAGCATCGCCCCTCCCTGCCAGCAGCAGGTGCTGCAAAACTTTCTCAGTTTATTATGTTGTTTCTATAAAAGTGGGGGGGGGTCCACGAGCGTGATGTGAACTGAGGTGGAGTGCACATCACTTCCCCTCAGTGCGCAAGTATGTTTGACCGGCCGTCTAGGGCCGGCCAAACATACATGCACACTGTGGTCTCTCCAGCCCGGCACAGTGTTGACAGGCTGAAGAGAGCATACACAGGCTCCCAGCCTGCCTGGGAGCGTCCTGGCTAGGTGCTAAACTGATATGTAGATTAGTAAGATTTCTGGATTTAGCAAAAAATGTATTTGAAAATGCTAAGCTATCATTGCATGTTTTTTATTGCCAAGTGTTTAAAAGTAATTCAGATTACAAAACTGTATTAGCTCCCCGACCTAGTAACTCTGAAAGTATTTGCTATAGCACTACCGACATTAAAATCTACCTTTCTCAACCATGTTTGTTTTTAAGAAGTATGTTTTGTGATTTTAAATGGTTTGCATCTATGTTTGAAATTACATGAGGCACACATCAGCAGATGATTTTATGTGTGCTATTTTTATTATTTTGTTATGTTTTCACCCTAGTACACAATAAACGATTTGCTTTGACTTGATTTGACAAATGTAATGCAGCTTTTGATAATTATTTCTATGCAATGGCTTGTTGTAAATACTCATAAGCAATCGAAAGAAAACTTTTTTTTAATTTAAAGGGGCATGCAATAAGATACCCAGGTTTCTGTAATACTGTTTCAGTACCTAACTCTTTGTTAACAGTTGAGATTAACAAAACAAACTGAAAAATATGCTTTCATTTGATTTAAGATCCCAGACTCAATTACAATTAATTTTCTTTCCACACATATTTTTCCAAGCTCTACCAACCAAGAACAGAATAAAGTGGAATTTATTTCAGTTAAACTTCCATTGGAAGCGAAGAGCGAGCTATCAAAATTCTGCACTACAGTACACCTTATAATTGTCTTTAAATGGACACGGAGGGGCTTGTTTAAAGGTGGACAAAGCAGGACATCTGCCCAAAAGCAATGAATGTCCTGCCTGTCTTCACGAAATTGTTCCCTTTTATTTAGCCGTGAGGGGGCCGCTTGGTTTTCCGTGGCATAGCACTGCCATTGCTTTGGACTGGTGGAGGAAATCCTTCACCAGCACTACAAAGACCACATTATGGCTGGTTTCCGGTCATGGTAATGCCCACCTTTTTAGGTGTGGGACTTCCAATGCCTTTTCTTTATTTTCACAACTGCCATGACAGTTATGGTGGTTGCAAATAGGAAAAGTCAGTAATCACCTCACAGTGGGCAATGAGTTCCAGCACGCCAGAGATGTTATTTTTCTCTTTTCCAGTGAACTCTAGATTTTAGCTACCAGACATATATGGGCTCATTTGGTGATGGATAAAAGGAGGGGCCTGCCAAAAATCTGCAAGTACCCCACCAGTCCACCGTATCTCCTATAGAGCACTAAATTGCAGTTCGAGTGGCCCTAGAGATTAGAGACCCTGTAAACAATTGTCAACATGAAAAAGACAGGAAAATTTCCAGGTACAAAGGAAAACGTGGCGGCCTTGCACTACTACATAATCTGTTTGGACCTTATCCAATATAGGCCCATATTTATACTTTTTTAGTGACGAATTTGCGTCGTATTTTGACGCAAAATAGGCGCAAACTTACATTAATTTGGTCCGATTGTGCGTCAAAAAACAATGCAAATGCTCTACAAAAGTATAAATATGGGCCATAGTTTCTAATTTACCCCCACATAATTCAGTGTAAGGGAATTAGACAAAGTAAGAGATATGGACAGCACACATGGCTTTGGTACAAGGAAGACTCTCGCATACACACCTACAGAAGGACTTAATCATTAAATTGATGTTGTCTATAGATAGTCTTCATTCACCTTGAGGAAGTGTAGAGCTGGTTGTTTGATATATCAGTGGGACTTTTAATTATTTCATATTCTAAATTGTCCTTCTCTTTTTACAGTCTTAATTTTAGATTTGTGTGAAGTTGGGCACAAGCTGTGTCTGCATCTACTTTCACACACATACACACCCACTCTTCAGTTCACACTTCCAGTTTTGATATACCTTTATTAATTCAACACACACTAACATCAATAGATACTTCCAATTGTGGTATACATTTATAAAAGCAACCAAGCAAAACCTTCGAATTCATTAGGCTAGTCTGCACACAGGAGAGCTACTTACAAGTAGCTGGAAAGCTACCAGTAGCTGACGAGTTGGAGAAGGATGGTCTGGGCATTCTCAGATTCTTAAAAGAGCACTTGAATTTGAACCAGAAAATAACAGTTTCTGCTCTCGATTGGAGAACAGTAGAACCTCTGTACTACAAATCCTACAATTCAGACTGATATAGTTTCTCACCAGGAAACTAGTCATACTGTGACGCATTCTGGATTTATTGGCGACATGGAGAGCCTGTGATGATCAGGTTAAGGTGCTGTTCATTAATCTGCAGGGAAGAATTATATTTTGTTACTTCTGGCTCTAAACTATCCTTTCAGCAATGTATTTGTTAGTTTACTTAGAGAACTGTTGTTTTTAAAATATCAGCTACGGCATACAGTATCATGTTATTCAAGAAAGTGTCTTGAATGATACTACAACTTGAAAAGTGTATTTATCCACTGATGACAATTTATAACTTTTCAAAGGTATGACTCATTTAAATTACATAAAGTTGCTCATAGAAAATTTTAGTTCCAATGAACAATCACCCTGGCAGTTTCTGGGTAATTTCCCCTGCTGAGCATATTTGAGAACATTATTTTATCTACAGTCGAAGAATGTGTTTATTAATCTATGTGTCTTGTAGCAACGAGAGTCTGGGAAGTATTGAAGTAATTTGAAATGATTTGCCCGCCTACTGGATAGAAGAATATAGCTCCGACCTTGCTTCTTGAACCCCTGCGGCTGAAATTTTATTTCTAGGTGCCTTTGAAGTCCACGCGCATTTTACAAAAATCAATGGTAGTGAACAAGACATAATGACCCCTACTGCAGAATCATTTTCAACCCCATAAACTCCCACACCTTAATGTGTGTACGTTATGATTGCATCATCTATATTTCTTAGCGCGACCTAAATATTTTATACCGCTATTTGTTTGCTTTCAATTTGAAAGCTACGCACTCTCTGGCATCAGACATCCCTCTTTTCTGCTTCATTGCCCGTATTTAGCAATAAATCTTTCTGCAGACGAGGACAGGGGAGATGCAGAGCTGCTGGCTACAGGTGAAACGGAGGCGAAGGAGTAGCACTGGTAACAAAGGGCAGCAAGGGAGGGTCACAAGCAACCTGGGGCAATAGGAGCAGGAAGGCACGTTAGTCACAGGGCAGCAAAGGCCTTCCGTGAGAGGATGCAGTGGGATTCACCGCAGGAAAGCTGTAACAGGTCGACGGACGACAGGTGACAAAGGACATTTTGGGCCACACTTGACATAGGGACATTGTGGCAGAATGGCTGCAGGAGACTGGTTCACGAAGAGGTGAGGAAGACTTCTATAGGAGACAGGATGCAGCATAGGCAGGTGGGGTACAGAAAAACTGGTGCAAAGCAGGCCATATGGAACAGGAGGCTACCTGGTAATGGATGCAGGAGGACCGATAGATCGAGTGCAGCGGGGTTGGGATCATAGGAGATTGATGGGGTTCCATGAGACATGAGGCACTCGGGATGGTGTACAGTGGACGATTTATTGACCCAGGGCAGCACCATGCCAATACAAGGAGGTCTAGTCAGATGTAGGGCGTGATTTAGAATTCAACAGAAGGGTTACTCTATCTCAAATGTGATGGATATTCTGTCCACCATTTTACAAGTGTCATTGGATAAAATGTACTTGTAATATGGTGGGCGGGATATCTTCAGGTGTGTTATAGCGTAAGCTGTCCCCCAAAGTTTAATGCAGGCCCTTAGTTTTCTGCAGAGTTTTGTGCTATGTTCACACTTTTTTTCCAAACCACAAAAATTGTGAAATCCTGAAATCAATCAATCAAATCAATCAGGGTTTGTCAAGCGTGGCTACTCATGCGTAAGGGTCTCAAGGCGCTGGGGGGTCCGTGTAGTGTCCCTTATTGAGGTAGTTCTTCAAAAATCAAGACTTCGGCTCCTTCTTGAAGTTGAGGAGGGGGTGATCTGTCTGAGGTGGAGTGAGAGGGCGTTCCAGGTTGTGGCTGCGATGTGGGAGAAAGAGCGTCCCCCTGTTCTTGTTTTCCTGATGTGTGGTACTTCGGCTAGGGAGAGCTGGGCTGCTCGTAGGGTCCTGTGGGGTATGTGGAAGTTGAGTCACCTGTTCAGGTAGGCTGGTCCGGTGTCGTGGAGGGCTTTGTGTGCATGGATGAGAATTTTTTAAGGGGATTCTTTTCTCTATTGGGAGCCAGTGAAGTGTGTGCAGGTGTTGAGAGATGTGGCAGTGTCAGGGCAGGTCAAGGACCAGTCTGGTGGCGGTGTTCTGGATGTTCTGTAGTTTACAGGTCAGTTTCTTGTTGATCCTGGTGTAGAGCGCGTTGCCGTAGTCCAGTCTGCTGGTGATGAGGGCGTGTTTGATGGTCTTTCTGTGTTCGTGGGGGATCCATTTGAAGGTCTTGTGTAGGAGGCGGAGGGTGCGGAAGGAGGTGGATGTGACTGAGCTGATTTGGCGGTCCATGTTGAGTCTAGATCCCAGGATGATCCTGAGGTTTCAGCTTGGTTTGTGGGGGTGGGCGGGCTTCCAAGGGAGGGTCGTCATCAGGAGTCATTCCACGCATCAGGTGGGGGCACATGATGAGTACTTCTGTTTTGTTTGCATTGAGTTGAAGGCAGCTGCTTTTCATCCAGTTGGCGACTGCTCCCATGCCTTCGCAGAAGTTGTGTCTGACTGTGTTGGGTTCGTTGGAAAGGGAGAGGATGAGTTGGGTGTTGTCAGTGTAGGAGATGTTGTTGATTCCGTAGCTTCTGATGATGGTGGCCTGCGGGGCCATGTAGATGTTTAACAGAATAGGGCTAAGGGAAGATCCCTGGGGAACTCCACATGTGGTATGTGTGGGGTCCAAGAGGAAGGGGGTGAGTCTCGCTCATTAAGTTCTGCCAGATAGGATGGATTGGACCCAGTCGTGGGCCTTGTCTCTGATGCCGGCTTCGTGAAGTCTGCATATCAGGGTGTGGTGGGAGATTGTATCAAAGGCTGCCGATAGATCTAGCAGGGTGAGTGCCACCATCTCACCCTTGTCCAGCAAGGAGCAGATGTCGTCGGTTGCAGCCAGGATGGCCGTTTTAGTGCTATGTTTTTTTCTGAATCCGGATTAGGAGGCGTCAAGGATGTTGTGGTCTTCGATAAAAGTGGCGAGTTAGCTGTTTATGGCTTTCTCTATGACTTTTGCTGGAAATGTGAGGATGGAGATGGGCCTGAAGCTTTTGAGGTCGTTGGCGTGTGTTGAGGGTTTCTTGAGGAGGGGGTTGATCTCGGCATGTTTCCAGTCGTCAGGGAAGGAGGTGACAGCTAGGGAGCGGGTAATGGTGCGACGGAGCTTGGGGGCGATGGAGTCAGTGGCTCTGTTGAAGATGTGGTGGGGGCATGGGTCCGTGGGGTCACTGGAATGTATGGACTTCATAGTCTTAAGAGTGTCTTTGGTGGTGAGGCGGGTCCATTTGGTCATTGTTGGTTTGTTGGTTTCGGGGGAGGGGTTTCTGCACATGGGTTGTCCTTGTTGAAGCTGTCATAGATGGTCTTGGTTTTGTGGTGGAAGTAAGTGTTGAGTCTGTAGCAGAGGTTCTGTGAGGGTGGGATGTCTGTTGTTTCACTGTTGGGTTGGGCGAACTACTTGATGATGCTGAAGAGTTCCTTGCTGTTGTGTGTGTGAGGAGATTCTATCTTGTATTGCTTTCTTTTTGGTGCTTCTGATGAGTTGGTGGTGTTCGGTGATGGCGGCTCTGAAGTTGTTTTGGGCTTCTATGGATTTGGTATTTCTCCAGATTTTCTCGAGGTGATGACAAGTGCGTCTGGATTCTCGGAGTTCTGCGGTGAACCAGCTGGCTTTCTTGGCGAGGGTGCTGTTGTTCTTCTTGAGGTGGGCTGTGTTGTTGGCGCATTCGGTGATCCAATTGTGAGAGGTGCGTGCTGCGGTGTTCAGGTCGTCGTTGTGTGCAATTGAGGGGGCAGAGTTGGTAACGGTGGTGGTGAGCTGGTCGTCGGACATTCTTGCCCAGCTTCTGTGAGATGGTTGGTTCTGGGGTATGAGGATGGTGGTTGTGTTGAAGGTGAAGTGGATGCATCAATGGTCTGTCCATGGAAGTTCTGAGGTGTGGCTGAAGGTGACGGATGTTCCTGCTGTGAAGATGGGGTAGAGGGTGTGTCCTGCTGAGTGTGTTGGTTCCGTCATGATCTGTCAGAGCCCTATGCTGTGGAGGTTGTCTAGGAGGGATGCAGTGTTGGGGTCTTGTAGGTTGTCGAGTGGAAGTTGAGGTACCCCAGCAGGGTGAAGTTGGTGGCTGTGATGGCTTTTGCAGTGATGCAGTCAGTGATGGAGTCAGAGAAGGATCCACAGGGTCCCAGTGGGCGGTAGATGAGGGTTCCCCTGCGGGTGGTTGTCGGGTTGGTCTAGAGTTTGAAATAAAGGTGTTCCATCAGTCTTGTAGGGCCTTCAGAGTGTGTCTCAGGTGGATGTTGGACTTGTGGACAATGGTGATACCAGCCCGTGAGGTTGGGGAGGTCCTTTTGGGTGCTCTTGTATCCTTGGGGAATATCGATGGCGATGTCTGGGCCTGAGGTGGTGTTGGTCCAGGTCTCGGTGAGGAAAGCGATGTCCGGTGTGGTGCTGTCAAGGAAGTCCCAGATTTCAGTGGCATTCTTATTGATGGAGCGGATGGTGAGGAGGATGCATTTCAGGGTCTTCGGTTTGTTGCAGGTGGGTAGTGTCAGGTCCAAGGTCTTGGTGGTGGTGAAGGATTGGTGGCAGTGGAGGCAGCTGAAGGGTCCACAGGTTTCGGTTGGAGATGAAAGCTTGCAGTTGTTGTTGCATCCTGGGTTGCGTGTGTGGAGTGTTGCTGGCATGTAGATGTGGCGAGTGGGAGGTCCAAGGGTTCTGCTGCTGGTCGCGGTCGGGTCGCAGACAGATGCAGATGGGCTTGCCTTTGGCGCACCCAATGCACACAACTGCCATTAAGTAGGGAGGGGGGGGAAGAGAGGACAGCTGGGAGGCGGAAGCGGGGAAACTATGCGAGAAGGGGGGGGGCACTTGGGGCAGCAGTGGTGGGGAGGGGGAAGCAAGAAAATAAGGGTGAAAGTGAGAAAAAGTGGAGAAAAAATGAAAAAGCTCAGAAATGGAAACGTCTGTATATATGTGAATGGGAGTTTTGGGGGGTAAGAGGTTTTTAACTACCACATGGTCATTTAATGTATGCTTTTCCAGCAGTCACTTGTTAGGCCAGATGTGTGGCTGATACTACAACCATTTTATCTTCAGGACGAGGAATAAACTAAGCCCAGATGAAACAGAAGTCTTATAGAGCCACCTAATGTGGGTACAATGTTACTACAAAAGATTTGTAGATGGCATTTTTAAAGTGAATGGAGAGTACTCCAGGACACAATGCTATGTCACCTGCTGCACTATATATTCTCCCCACAATGCCTAGTCTCCAACCCATTGAGAAGTCAGGATTATCAGACAGGGTGATGACTTTGAAAGATATGAAAGGAGTGGCAGAAGTCATGTTTGCCATATAAATAGTTTACTCCAATGCTTATATAATGGCATTTTAGAGTCGCTGGACTTTCTGAGTTGGATCATTATTTGACAGGCACTGTCACATGTTCTTGTTGGCAAGTAAGGTTGTGCTTGGTGCAAACATATTTTTACTCAGGTTTGTGGGACGGTAATGAGATGAAAAAAAAGACAGGTTGTATATAGGGGACTACAAAATCACTATGACACCACATTGTCATAATAACATACAACAAGAACAGCAATAGAGCACAAGAACACAAGAATCAATGCAACAGTGACAAAACATAAAACACAAAACCTACAATGCACCAACAAACTACAATAAAATAAAAACACAAGAGCAATACAAGGATAATCAAAAACACAATTCACCAATACAACAACACATTATTTAAATTTTGCATACCAACACAATATAACGTAAAACAACAGCACAATATTATATGAGGTTGTATTGTATTTTTGTGTTTTGATGTTGAGTGATATAAATGTGTTCTGTTAAGATTGCACTTTTGTTCTCTTTTCTTATTTTGTGCATGGGCATGTTTGTGCTGTGTGTATATTTAGCATTATATTATGCTATTGCGTTGTGCTCTGTAGTTACTTTAGAAATGCGAACACAATCTGCTGCACTCCCAACCAAATGTAACATATTCTTTTAAAGTTAAAGTGATAACCATTTACCGCTCTTTTACGATCCTGATTATGAATACAGCAAAGAGGATTTACTTCTTGGAATTCTGGTCCAATTGATGCCAGTTGAGTTGTTTTCCTACACCCACTTTTCCCACATATTGGAAAATCAGACCCAGTTCTCCTGTGTAGTAATTCTTCACTGAAATATCACAAGCGGCTTTAGCTGGAGCAGCAGCCAAACCCTAGTCACTACTTTTTCTCAATGCTTCCCCTGCCAGAAAACACCTTACCCCTCTCTCCCCTACTCCCTGCACCCTTTCCTTACCCCTACCATACCCAGAGGGCCCCTTTTACATGTAACTCCTGATAGAAATTGGGGTACATATTTACAAGAATTTCCAGTAGGGCAATGCATCAAGTCGGTTTGCTATGCCAATTTGAAAGGGCAGGTATGCACTGTATTTACAAGATACAAGATACAGTGCATTCCTGTAATTCCAGCTAGCGCTGGTGCACAATGTGATGCCCCACAGAGCGAGGGTGTCTGCATTGTAGGCATAATTGTGTTTGCATAGAAAGAGGAAAAACGAGGAGAAACAACGAGACTGGGGAGGGGGACAGTTTTGATGCATTCCCAGTTTTACACGTCGTTGTAAATCTGGGAATGCATCAAAGCCCATGGGTGTTGCATGGGAAAACCCACCACAACACCCCTCTAATGCCTCCTGATACAGTGGAAGGGGCAAAACAGTGACTTGCACTACATTGCCTTACACCATATCTACGAGGCCATGGAAAGCCAAACAAAGTGGCTTTGCATGGCATCGTAGATATGGGTCTTCACTCTGCGCCACAAAAATGTCACAAAAAAGTGACATACTGGCAGTGCCAGGGGCTTGTAAATATGCACCCAGGTCTCTGGTTGGCAGAGCTATGCATCCTGTTTCAGTAGGGACCACAATCATGGTCAGGGTAAGTCAGTTGCACTCCCTAAATTGACCTTTGCTCACCCTCCAGCAGCTTTGCACAAGTCAGTCAGGCAATGTGTAAAGTATTTGTGCAACACTTAAATTACAGTTACACAATGAAAGACACCACAAAAAGTCTCCACACCAGTGTAGAAGTATTTATCTGAGGAGAAGACCAAAATGACAAAAAATCGAATAAGTAAATCTGAGATATGCAACTTAAAAAAGGTAGGTGAAAATAGCACATAAAAGAGCAAAGTGCCAACTGTGGTTATCTGGTCGTGCCAGACCGGGACAGGCCAACCAACATAGAGTGCTGGCCAGATACAGGGACCCACTTAGGCCTGCTGAACACAGTACCTTAATTCCTGGTGCTCGGTCTGCGTGCGTTAGTTTGCAAAGATTTGCACTGTTCCGGTGAGGACTACAGAGTGCAGAGCACCTTAGACCCACTTCCAAGTGTCCAGAACTTGGGGTGTACCACTTGATAGAGATAGCTCACAGAAAGCAGAGTTAAGGTGCAGGAGCAGGTTGGTTGGATGTCGTTTGGGTCCCGGAATTTCTGAAAACAGGAGGCCAGTCAGCTGGCCCTAGGTTGTCACTCTGGGTTTTGGGTTGTAGAGATGCAAGTCCAGCCCTTCTTATTTCCTGGCAAGAGGGCAGCAGGCACAAGTCAGCACAGCAAAGATGGAGTCCAGCAAAGTAGTAGTCCAGCAGAGTGGCAGCCCTTTCAGCAGTACAGAAGTCCTTCTTCCTGGCAGAGTATTTACAGGTCCAGATGTGAATTGAAGTGGTGATGTCTAAGGTCTAGTACACATATTTTGGTGCTCTGGTTCTGGAAGGTGGGACAAGCTTCCCGAGATATGCCTTTGAAGTGCACAGAACAAGCCTATTTAAGTGTAAGTGAGGCACTGCTAAGCCCCCCATGAAGCCAGTTAGTGGCCGAATAAGGCCCATTAAGTCAAAACTAGTCTCCCATTTTTTGTGGGCGTCTAGAGGGAATGTACATGGCCCAGCTCTCACCCACCCTAGACGTGTATTGGAGACAGGAAGCAGGCACTCAGGGCTAATAGCAGAAAAATGACACATTTCTAAAAGTACAATTTTTAAAATTGTAATGATAAATTCAACATTACCATTAAAGAGGATATATCATTACAAATCCATAGGTAATAAACATGACACACAGTAGTGAAATGTGAATTTGAGAGCTTTTCACTAGCAGGACATGTAAAACTAAAATATATATGTCCCATCTTTTATTTACACAGCAGTGTGCCCTATGAACTACCTAGGGCCTACATTAGGGGTGTCTTATGTAATAAAAGGGGAGTTTAAGGCTTGGCAAGATGTTTTATATACCAGGTCGACTTGGGAGTAGAACTGCAGATACAGGCTCTGTAGTATAGGCCTCAGACATGTTTAAATCTCTAATTAAGCGGGTGGCACAATCACTGCTTCAGGCCCAATATCAGCATTTCATTTACAAGCCCTGGGCATATGTGATGCACTTTATCAGGGATTTATAAGTAAATGAAATATGCCAACTGTGGATAAGCCAATGTTACCATATTTTAGGGAAAGAGCACGTGCACTTTAGCACTTGTTAGCAGTGGTAAAGTGCCCAGAGTCCAAAAGCCAACAAAAGCAGATCAGCAAAAGGTGGAGTGCAAAAGGCAAAAAGTGGGGGGTGAGCCTGCAGAAAGGGCCATTTTCAACACCTCTTGCTCAAATCAGGTTATAAATGTATGCAGTATACCCTAGGGATTTGAAAATGCCTATGTGGTTGAATGATGGGAAAACCCGGTTCCACATGATAATTCCCCATTAGCCTGCAACTTCATGAAACGTGGGCAGATTTACTGCACATTAACAGTAAAATCATAAGTGATTTATGGTGCCCCTAATACTGTGCCACTCGAAAATAGGGTCAAAGTGGTAAGATAGCTCTGCTCAAGCTCTTCAGAATTTAAGGCTCCGGTCAGACTAAAACTATGGCAAAGTTAGCATTTTTTGTTTCTTCTTAAGGTCATCTGGTGTCATTAGATGATATTTCAAGGCACCTACTGCGGCCGAGTCAGCCAATTTTGTTTTTTCCATACTAATTGATGAACTGTTCACGCTTCACAAACTCTTCTTGCCCAGGAATGATATATGGCAAAAAAACAGTGAAGAGTATAACAATATTTAACTCACCAACTAACATGGTATATCCTGAGAAAGACCACCTGTAGAATAAAAGAGACAAACAACAACTTCATACAAAAGAGAGACATGCACACCAAGGACATAGATGCAACATGTTGGACACAGAGCCTGCAACTAGGAGTTGTACAGCTAGCAATGGCCCAGCTCATTTTAAGTCATTATGGTCAGAAAAAGCTATAGTGCCTTCTTTGGAGGTACTCTTTATCAGAAAATGTGCCGTAAAGGCCATGGATACATAATTGATGCATTTGATGGCATATAGGCCCTCATTATGACATAGGCGGTAAATGCCGCCTACCGCCACAGCAACAGCAGCCAAAAGACCGTCGCTGTGGCTACCAGCCACCTGCCATATTATGACCGTAGCCGGAATTCCACCAGAAGGCTGGTGGAATTCCAGCTACGGTCATTTTGGCGGACGGTGGTAAGGTGGCGCTGCTGCCAGCAGCAGCGCCACGCCAGTAGAAACCCCGAAGACCATATCATGATGCATGATACGGCCTTGCGGTGTTCTGCTGGTGGACACTGTTGCTGGCAGCAGCGCCGTGTCCCATCTCCTGCAGAAGGACCCCCTGCAAGCAGGTAAGTTGGGTGCTCCGACAGGGGAAGGGGTGGGGGGTGTTTTGTGTGTGTGTGGGTGTGTGTGTATTTGTGTCTGTGTGCATGCATGCAGGTGTGATGCATGTGGAATGCATGTGTGCATAAATGGATGCGAGTGTGCATGTATATTGTGATGTGTGAATGCGTGTGTGCTTGTATGTATGTCAGTGTGTGTGGATGTGTGTGTGCAGTGATGTATGCATGCATGGGTGAATGTGGGTACGCATGTGTATGTCTGTGTGTGTAGGTGTGTGTATGTTGGGGGGATGGGAGGGGGAGGATGGGTGAGGACTCTAGGGAGGGGGCAGGGGAGACCCATATTAGTGCCAGGTAAGGAATTCCCTGGCACTGATAGTGCCTACCGTCATGGTTTTGGTGGCAGTAAAAAAGCCACGGAAACCATGGCAGTGGGTGGGGTCATATTACCATGGGCAGCCTATTGAGGGCCTCCGGGCTAGAGACTAGTCTCCAGCCCAGTGGTCATTACCGCCATTGCGGTTGGTATGGTACATTGGCAGTTTAGCTTTTGCCAAACTGCCAATGTCATAATATGGTGGTATGTACTGCCAGCCTGTTGGCGGTACTACCGCCACTATAACACCGACCGCCAGGGTCATAATAACCCAAATTTTACATTTGCATAATTAAACACATTTATGAGCAAAGTGTGATATACATCCATAAATATTGTATGCATATTAATCATATAATTTGTAGTAGGTGACCACATTTAGCCATTATAAGCATCACACATCTTAACATGCCTAAAGTTAGCTTCATTCATATTGCCATATTGAATGTCACACTTTACATGTTTAAGGCAAAGAGGCCTGCACATAGCACAATGACAGTTTTATAAAGGGAGAGAAGAAGCTAGAAAGCCCTAGAAAATATAGACCTGTTTGGACATTGCCCCAGCTCAAATTATCCATTCTTCGAAAGTCCTAAACCTAGATTGAAGACTGATAGCTTTGGTACTTCTGAAGGCATTTGCAGTCGTAGAGGAGTGAGTATTAATAGGATTGTGCATTGCAATTATTTTATGCCAAACTTACTATGTTGTGTCGAGACTGTCTGTTTTGCATTGCTGTGATGTGTAGGATGTTTATGGCCTAATTGTGCACTATTAAAGTTGTTATTGGGCTTGTTGCAGTCCAAGATCCCAGGATAGATAGGAGTATTTTGAGGTTTAACTTGTCTGCTAGTGGTGTTGGTTCATAAGTTACCATTGATTGCACAATTGAGATAGAGAACTGTAATTGATTCGTGCTGGTAGACCCTATTGCACAAAAGGTAAGCTGCAATAGTCAAGGGGATTTCCCACTGGTCAAGATTTTATCTGTCTGTGTGTGTGCTAAAGTTAGAAAGTATTATTTCCAGCTGTTTCTTGTGTGAGGTATTACTTTGATTTTTTACTGGAGCAGACAAGAGTTATTTGTTTATTCTGCTTGCTTTAGTGCTTGTAGAAGTTGGCATACGGAAAATTTAAAAGGAGGGCAAGCTGCTGCGATGAGTGAGGATTGCGTCAGAGAGTGCTGTGCTGAGATAGGTCAATTGGTGCAAAGTGTCGCACTTGGATTGGTTGTTGTTTCATCAAGTGTCCCACTGTGATATTTCAAGGTGAAAATAACTGCTTTGATATTGGATGCTGGTCAGTATCAAATTGTACATTTGAATCAAGATTTGTTAATTTCTTTGCTAAATCATTGAAATCATGAAATGTTTAAGAAACCATAGAGATTTTATATGATGTGATGTACAAGTTCCTATTTGTGAGGATGAGGAAGCTCTACCGGAAGTGATCCCAGGTCGTCATATGGGGACATATTTAGTGCTTCACACAGGTTTTGTCATAGTTTGGACTCTTGCTCTAGGCAAGACTGCTGGTTTAAGGATGACAGTACTTATGTTTGTAGGCGACTATTCCTATCCTACAACAAGTCGCAACTGTTGTCCCAACCCTTCCAGCTCACTAGCAGCACCTCACCAAAAACCCAAACAGTAAACAGTGATTTGTGGGAGCCTTTACCCATGGACTCACAGTATGTCATCTCAGGGAGTGTCGTGGTTAAACGGAGATTACCCCTTTCTCACAGATATATCATCTCTCACACAAACACAGGCAATAACGAAGATGCAGTAAAGTTTAAATGGTTTTTATTTAACACAACTGCAATTTGCGATATGTTGCATGGGCTGCAATGATTAGGATAATGAACAGTGCAAGAAACAGAATTGTAAAGACAAGAGTCATTATTACAAAGACCCTCACCATCTTGCAATAACATGAAAAGACATAAGGTGTGTAATATGTCCTAATACCCTATCATAATAGGCCTAACCCCCTACCTAAAGGAGAGCTGGGTATGTTAATCCTAATCTGCCAATTCCATGTCCATGAGAGGAGCCCCCAACCCTCGTTACCTTGGAATGAGGTCTCTATGTCAGCCTCAAGATGACGTGCAGCATCGATATCAGCGATGGTGGCGATGCCCTCTGGTTGGAATCCCTCTGATTATCTGTCTAAAGTGTGATGTATGTAGACAGATCTACTTGGACCCCTGACGTAGGTGTGTTCCCAAACAATAGATAACAGGCATGCTTGGGGCGGCAATTAATATAAACAATTCCCTCGAAAGCATAGAGACAGAAAGTCCCTAAGTATGAACACCTACTGTTTGTTTGTCTGTGTCACTTGATCTTGATGCCTTAACGCAGTGGCACTGATAATGCAAATCATAACAAGTGGCCTAACTATACACAAGGCAGCCATCTTAGAATAATTAAATGATTAAATGGGCTAAGAACGAGCAAGTTAAGTAGGTTAAAAGTCACTAGGTGATGGAGCACGAGTCTGCAAGCCAAAGGCTAAGCTGACTCTTGTTATCCCATTAAAACAAAGTAGGATTCACTACACCTTCCCCATTGCCGTAACAAGTATGACGCTGTTGGACTTTTGCTTATGCAGGGTCATCCTGAATCTTTTTGCCTCCTGCCTCCTATTTTTTCTGACCTGTGGCTGTTGGCTTTTGAACTCTGAGCACTTTACCACTGCTAACCAGTGCTAAAGTGCATATGCTCTCTCTGTAAAATTGTATGTGATTGGTTTATCCATGATTGGCATATTTGATTTACTTGTAAGTCCCTAGTAAGGTGCACTAGAGGTGCCAGGGCCTGTAAATCAAATGCTACTAGTGGGCCTGCAGCACTGGTTGTGCCACCCACATAAGTAGCTCTGTAATCATGTCCCAGACATGCCACTGCAGTGTCTGTGTGTGTATTTTTACACTGTAAATTACACTTGGCAAGTGTACCCACTTGCCATGCCTAAACCTTCCCTTTTCTTACATGTAAGGCACCCCTAAGGTAGGCCCTAGGTAGCCCCAAGGGCAGGGTGCAGTGTATGGATAAGATAGGACATATAGGGGGTCATTCCAACCCTGGTGGTCGGTGTTAAAGCGGCGGCCAACCCGCCAACAGGCAGGCGGTCAAAAAAATGGAATTTTGACCCTGGCGGAAACCGCCAACACAGACCGCCACTTTAACACTCCGACCGCCACGGCGGGACAAACAAACAGCGCGGCGGTGACCGCCAACAGACAGGCGGGAGACAATGTACCGCCCAACCTATCACAACTCACCAATCCGCCACCTTTTCCGGGGCGGGAGCCCCGCCGATAAAAACACGGCGGAAACAGACTACGAACGGGAAAACGCTCACCTCTACACACTCCACGAGGAATCTGGACAGCATGGAACCAGAACTACACATCCTACCAGCTATTGTCTACCTGCTCCTCTACCAGGAGCACGAACGCCGGCGCAGAAGACAACGGTGAGTACTGCACTTACGACACAGGGGAGGGGAGAGGAGAAAAGATTACGGGCACACACATATGCGACACACCCACCCTCACCCACAACTACCTACACATCAATGCAGAGCAACAACTCAGAGTGACACCCGCCAAACCCCCCGGAAGAATGCAAAGACAAAATAAAATGATCATGAAATTCAAATATATTGTAAGGCTACGTAAAAAAAAATTCAAACATCTATAACTATATACACATATGTAAATTGTCGTGTCCAAATTGGGTTTCAGTCATTGTACGTGGGCCGATGGGCCTCAACACATGGGCAAAGCCCACACAGGAGACCCGAAGCCATTGGAGAGAACACTGCAGGGGCATCAGATTGAAAAACTGCAGGCACCTCAGGGGGAAGGGAAGGGGAGGCACCTCAGCCGCATGAGTCCACAACGCCAGATCCACGAGGGGCCTCCATGCCCACTGTCCCATCCTGGGGAGTGCAAAGCCACAGTCTCACAAGTCTCTACAGTGGGTGGCTTGCCCACTGTGCCATCCTGGGGAGTGTAAAGCCACAGTCTCACAAGTCTCTACAGTGGGTGGCTTGCCCACTGTGCCATCTTGGGGAGTGCAAAGCCACAGTCTCACAAGTCTCTACAGTGGGTGGCTTTCCCACTGTGCAATCCTGGGGAGTGCAAAGCCACAGTCTCTCAAGTGGATTACAGACTCCACTGGTACTGGAGGAGGCATGGTGCCCAGCGTGCATCGTGCAGCCCTGCCCGACACAGATCCGGGCCTGCCCCTTCTGCCAATGGGCCAGTGGTGCTTGAGATGAAGGGCCCAGCGGAGCGGTGCTTGTCTTGAAGGGCCCAGTGGAGCAGTGCTTGAGATGAAGGGCCCAGCGGAGCGGTGCTTGAGATGAAGGGCCCAGCAGAGCGGTGCTTGAGACGGCGGTGCCCAGCGGAGCGGTGCTTGAGATGAAGGGCCCAGCGGAGCGGTGCTTTTGATGAAGGGCCCAGCGGAGCGGTGCTTGTCTTGAAGGGCCCAGCAGAGTGGTGCTTGTCTTGAAGGGCCCAGCGGAGCGGTGCTTGAGATGAAGGGCCCAGCGGGGCGGTGCTTGAGATGAAGGGCCCAGCGGAGCGGTGCAGAGATGAAGGGCCCAGCGGAGCGGTGCTTGTCTTGAAGGGCCCAGCGGAGCGGTGCTTGAGATGAAGGGCCCAGCGGAGCGGTGCTTGAGATGAAGGGCCCAGCGGAGCGGTGCTTGAGATGAAGGGCCCAGTGGAGCGGTGCTTGAGATGAAGGGCCCAGCGGAGCGGTGCAGAGATGAAGGGCCCAGCGGAGTGGTGCTTGAGATGAAGGGCCCAGCGGAGCGGTGCTTGAGATGAAGGGCCCAGCGGAGCGGTGCTTGAGATGAAGGGCCCAGCGGAGCAGTGCAGAGATGAAGGGCCCAGCGGAGCGGTGCTTGAGATGAAGGGCCCAGCGGAGCAGTGCTTGAGATGAAGGGCCCAGCGGAGCGGTGCTTGAGATGAAGGGCCCAGCGGAGCGGTGCTTGAGATGAAGGGCCCAGCGGAGCGGTGCTTGAGATGAAGGGCCCAGCGGAGCGGTGCATGAGACGGCGGTGCCCAGCGGAGCGGTGCTTGAGACGGCGGTGCCCAGCGGAGCGGTGCTTGTCTTGAAGGGCCCTGTTCAGCGGTTCTTGAGACGGCGGTGCCCTGTTCAGCGGTGCTTGTCTTGAAGGGCCCTGTTCAGCGGTGCTTGTCTTGAAGTGCCCTGTTCAGCGGTGCTTGTCTTGAAGGGCCCTGTTCAGCGGTTCTTGAGACGGCGGTGGCCTGTTCAGCGGTGCTTGTCCTGAAGGGCCCTGTTCAGCGGTGCTTGAGACGGCGGTGGCCTGTTCAGCGGTGCTTGTCTGTAAGGGCCCTGTTCAGCGGTGCTTGAGACGGCGGTGCCCTGTTCAGCGGTGCTTGTCTTGAAGGGCCCTGTTCAGCGGTGCTTGTCTTGAAGTGCCCTGTTCAGCGGTGCTTGTCTTGAAGGGCCCTGTTCAGCGGTTCTTGAGACGGTGGTGCCCTGTTCAGCGGTGCTTGTCTTGAAGGGCCCTGTTCAGCGGTGCTTGAGACGGCGGTGGCCTGTTCAGCGGTGCTTGTGTTGAAATGCCATGTTCAGCGGTGCTTGAGACGGCGGTGCCCTGTTCAGCGGTGCTTGTCTTGAAGGGCCCTGTTCAGCTGTGCTTGTCTTGAAAGGCCCTGTTCAGCGGTTCTTGACATGTGCCTCCAGGGCACCATATCCGGCCAATATATGGAGTTCACTCGCCATCTGACTTCTCGCTTCCGGGGCCCTCCTGTGCTGGAGTCCCGGGCCTGTGGGTATCCTCCTTCACACCCGGAATGGGGCTGGTGGGGCCCTCCTGGGCAGCTCGCCTGCTGCCGGACTTGTCAGCCGTGCTGCCCTTGCCATCCTTCCGTGATTCTCTGTGGCCCTTGCCTCCCTTTGTAGATGTGCCAGGTGGCACCCCACTTCCTGACGGTGCCAGGGTAGTGCCTTTGGAGGCTGCCGTCTCTGGCCTCTCGCGCCGGGCCTTGCCTTTCTTGGTTTTCTTCCCAGGGGGTGGGCTGGCTGTCCCTTTACTGCTGGCCGATGTTGCTGCCCTTGAAGGTGGTGGACTCCAATATCCCTGTACTATGGACCTTGTAGGTCCAGGGGTTGTGGTGGCTGAGGTGCTGATTGGACTCTTACGAGATGGAGGGGGTGAGTCAGGTGATGGAAAGAGGTTAATTTTGGACAGGAAAAACTTTTTAGGAGCAGTGGGAAGGGTAGGTGCAGTGGGTATGGGAGTGGAGGAAGAGGATGTGGTTGTAGGAGAGTCAAGTGTGGTGTCTTTGGGTGCAGGTGCTTGTGACGGGGGCAGTCGTGAGGTGGATGGCTGTTGGGTGTGTGGCTGCCTGCGTTTGTGTGATTTGGAAGAGGGGGTGACAGACACACTGGGAGAGGACACAGGGGACGTGTAAATGGCAGTGGGGGTGGTGACTGCACGTGTGCAAAGTGTTCTGGTGGGTGTGCTGGTGATGGACGTAGTGGCTGATGATGTTGTACATGCAAGTGTGAGTGGAGACGTCACAGGGAGGGAGGAGGGAGACGAGGAGGAGGGGGACACAGAGGAGGCAGTGGCTGTTGGTATGTCTGCATGTGGCTGGTGCTTGTGTGAATGCTTGTGTGATGTGTGGTGCTTATGTCTGGATGAGCTGCCCTTGGGTGTTGAGGTGTGTGCAGGCTGGTCTGTAGGTGTGTCTGGGATAGGCAGAGGAACAGGGGAGTGGGACTGGGTGGAGGAAGTTGGAGGAGGGAGGCAGGAGACAGGGACAATGGCTGCCGTCAGTGCTGAGGCCAGAGCTTTGAACGATCGCTGATGGGCAGCCTGACCCAAATGAATGCCCTCCAGGTATGCATTGCTCCGGTGCACCTCCCTTTCCACCCCCTGGATGGCATTCAAAAGGGTAGACTGCCCAACAATGAGCGTCCTGAGGAGGTCAATGACCTCCTCACTGAGGGCAGCAGGGGTAACTGGGGCAGGGCCTGAGGTGCCTGGGGCGAAGGAGATGCCCGCCTTCGTGTGCGAGCGGGCACGGGGAGATCGCAGAGGGGCTGCTGGGAGGGCGGAGCTGGTGCACTGGGTGGCGGCTGTACCTGTTGTTGCAGTGGGCACGGATGTTGCCGCCACCACAAGGGAGCTCCCTTCCGAGGACGTGTCTGTGTCGCTGATGTCTCCACGTGTCCCCGTTGTGGAGCTCCCCTCGCCCTCCGTCTCACTGGTGAACTCCGAGTCGGTTGCATGGCCCTCCAGGGCCATGTGAGATGCAGCTCCCTCGTGCTCCGATGCCACTTCTCCTCCGCCTGATGATGCTAATGCACACATGAACAGGAAGAGCAGCAAAAAAGGGGAGGGGGAAATGAAGACATGTTGAGTGCATCCATTGGCAACACAGTTGGCGGAGAGGACAGACACAGAAGCCCCCTGCACTACGCCGCGCACTTGGGGTACACTACTCAATCATTGGGACTTGGCCTACAAGCCTATGGACGACAACTGCACACATAGGTGACACAGGGCCATGGATAGCTGTACTTGGCACCCTACAGAGGTGGGGGGCAGGGGCACAGGGCCATGCCTTACGGAGGGGCCTAGCCTACAGAAATCGCCCTGGCCTAGGGATACCCACAGCCCTCCTCCCCCACCCAGACACCTCCACTGCATGCTAAGATAGCAGAATGTGCTGGAACTCACCCCCTTGTGTCTGCTGTGATGTCCTCACGCGCCCAACCAAATCTGGGTAGGCCACCGCCAGGATCCGAGACATCAGGGGGGTCAATTGACGAGTGGCACCGCTCCTACATTGGGAGGCCATCCCCAGCAGAGCCTCCGCAGTCTTCCTGCTCCCGTGGCGGATGTCCTCCCACCTCTTGCGGCAGTGGGTGCCCCGTCTGTTGTGGACCCCCAGGGTCCGGATGTCCTTGGCGATGGCACGCCAAATGTCGATTTTCTGATGGGCGCTGACCTATGTGACATGTACAGGGGGAGAAATAACATTATTATAATTTTCTGCATGCTCGATGTGAGTGGCCCCCCATCCCCACCCTTGCCATGTGGCACATGCTCTCATCCGTCGTTTGATGCATGCCTCAATCGCTCCCCTCCCCACCATCTTTCATCCACCCGACTCAACACAGGCATTGCCCCCAAAGCATGCTCCCAGTGTACTTACCTGTTGGTCTGGAGGACCGTAGAGTAGCGCATACTGGGGGAGGACCCCATCCACGAGTTTCTCCAATTCTTCAGAAGTGAAGGCAGGGGCCCTTTCCCCAGTCGCAGCAGCCATTGTATCTTCCAGACCGAGGTCACAGCAGCACTTGCAGTATAGGTCCTCTCCTGTGGATGATCAGGTCTCGAGTGATTAAGCAGATAGAAAATGGCGGTCACGTCTGCGGCGGTGCGTACCGCGGCGGTTCATCCCGCGACCGCCGGCGCACTTCATCATTGGCTCCTGAAACGCATAGGGTTCAATGTTAACCAATGCGGCTTTGCGCCACGGTCTTTGACCGCCTACTGCCACGGTGTGCCACGCCAGCGCATTGACCTCACATCCCATTGTCGCACTTCACAGGTCAGGCAGCCTCCATTTCAAGGGCCCACATGGCTTAATTTCTACTGCGTCACACCTGCCTAGGCCTTGCATCGACACTCATACAAGCCATTCAATGCATAGAGAATCGTGTACTGTGCAAGCTGTGGGAACTTACATGTGGGTTGATTGACTCTGTGCTCGCTGTTGTCCTTCCTAGGCACCGTCCGCTGGGACTTGCGAGGAGATGGAAGAATGTTCCCGTGTAAAGACCGCTGGTGGACCTGTCGACAATGGAGGAACGACATGTCATTCTGACATACAGGCTTGACCGAGCCACTATACATGAACTGTGTTCCCAGCTGGAGGCAGACCTGATGTCACCCATCCGCAACCCACAGGGATCCCCCCTCTAGTGCAGGTGCTGTCAGTTCTCCATTTCTTAGCAAGTGGGTCATTTCAAACAACAGTGGCCATTTCATCAGGGATGTCTCAGCCTATGTTTTCCAAGGTGTTGTCCAGAGTGCTGTCTGCCCTGCTCAAACACATGTGGAGATACATCGTTTTCCCTGAGGTGGGGGATTTGCCTACAGTGAAGGGTGATTTCTATGCCCTTGGACATATTCCCAACATCATTGGTGCCATTGATGGGACACATGTGGCTTTGGTACCCCCCAGTGAAAGTGAACACGTGTACAGGAACAGAAAAAGTTATCATTCCATGAATGTCCAGGTGGTCTGTTTGGCTGACCAGTACATCTCCCATGTAAATGCCAAGTTCCCTGGGTCAGTGCATGACGCGTACATCATGCGAAATAGCAGCATCCCTTATGTGATGGAACAACTACAGAGACACCGTGTGTGGCTAATTGGTGACTCAGGTTACCCCAACCTGTCGTGGTTACTGACCCCAGTGAGGAATCCCAGGACAAGGGCAGAGGAACGCTACAATGAGGCCCATGGGCGAACTAGGAGGATTATAGAAAGAACCTTCGGCCTCCTGAAGGCCAGGTTTAGGTGCCTGCATATGACAGGGGGATCCCTAATGTACTCACCAAAGAAGGTGTGCCAGATCATCGTGGCCTGCTGTATGCTTCACAACCTGGCATTGCGACGCCAGGTGCCTTTTCTGCAGGAGGATGGTCCAGATGGTGGTGTTGTAGCAGCTGTGGAGCCTGTGGAGAGTGAAGAGGAGGAAGACGAAGAGGACGAAACACACAACAGGGACACAGTGATACAGCAGTATTTTCAATAACACACAGGTAAGAATCAACACCGGCATTTTACATTTACTTACAGTCTCCTGCCTCTATACTGTCTGTCCTTTTCACCCAGTGGATGCTAACAGAGTTGTGACTTTCCCTTCCAATTTCAGAGATGTGGGCCCCACTGCGTGACCTCTGCTTTGTTTGCCCATGGACTACAGCTGTGTGACAGTGGTATGTTGTCATCACAATGTAACTGGTCATTTTGGCACGTTTATGTCTAATACATATTTTCAAAAAAACAGGCAGACTCCAGATTATTTGTGTGCAATAAGTGTGTTTATTAAAGTGCTCAATTTTGGGAGATGGTTGAAAATCGGTGATGGGTGATGGTGGAGGAATGTCCATGGCAGAGTCCAGATTCTCAGTCTCACAGGTGCATTGTCCATATGCCTGTGGAAGGTGGCATCCTACTCTGTCTTCTTCCTAGATCTCAGGCTCTGCTTGCGGGGTGGTTCTTCTTCTGCAGGAGGTGGGGTTCTGGTGGCCGGTTGTTGCTGTATCGGGGCCTCCTGTCCACTAGCGCCGGCGGAGGTGGTAGCCTGTTCCTGGTCCATGCTAGTGACAGGGGTCCTTTGTGGTGCCACATGGTCCCGCAATGTGGTGACAATCTGGTTGAGAGCCACAACGATGGTGCCCATTGCAGAACTAATGTTTCTCAGTTCTTCCCTGAACCCCATAAACTGTTCCTCCTGCAGCACCTGGATCTCCTGGAACCTGGCCAGGACCGTCGCCATCGTCTTCTGGGAGTGGTGGTATGCTCCCATGATGGAGGTGAGGGCCTCGTGGAGAGTGGGTTCCCTGGGCCTGTCCCCCCCCCTGTCGCACAGCAGCCCTCCCAGTTCCCCTGTTTCCCTGGGCCTCTGTCCCCTGGACCGTGTGCCCACTACCACTGCCCCCAGGTCCCTGTTGTTGTTGGGGTGGTGGGTTAACATGGGTGCCCTGTAGTGGTGGACACACCGCTGATTGACGTTTCCTGGAGACAGAGGCATGGGCCCGCTGGGTGGGTGCTGTGCTGGTGTTCCCATAGGGGGGTAGGTCTGCTGTGCCTGTGGCTGTCTGAGGGGAACCGACTGTCCCGAGGTCCCCGATGTGCCGGGTTGGTCATCTGGGTCCAGGGAGACAGAGCTGCTGTCATCACTGGGGGCCTCTTCTGGGGGTGGGATGGACATTTCTGGACCCTCCTGGGCGGTGTGGTGGCGTTCGGGTCCTGCAGGGGTATAAGAGTATGGTTATTGCTTCTGTGTGTGCCATAGCGTGCAATGGGTGGGTGCCCGTGTACCCCAGTGCTGGCATTCCTTTGTGGGGGCTGTTGTGACGGCGGTTTGTGGGGGAGATGGGTATGTGCAGTGGGCATGCTTAGGTGATGGCTGTCGATGGTTTGTGGTGGCATGCAGGGTTTGGTGTTGGGATGGGTGGGTTGTGATGGTGAGACATTAGGAATGAGGATGTGTGATGGTGGTGGGGGGGGAGGACGGGGTATGAGTTGGCATGCTGGTGGGGTGGGGGGGATGAAGTAGTGAAGATGAGACTTACCAGAGTCCATTCCTCCAGATACTCCTGCGAGGCCCTCAGGATGCAGGATGTTCAAGGCCTGTTCCTCCCATGTTGTAAATTCTGGGGGTTGAGGTGGGGGTCCGCCGCCAGTCCGCTGCACCACGATGTTGTGCCTGGATACCATGGAACGCACCTTCCCCCGTAGGTCGTTCCACCGCTTCCTGATGTAGTCCCGATTTCGTGGATGCTGTCCCACAGCGTTGATCCTGTCCACTATTCTTTGCCATAGCTCCATCTTCCTAGCAATGGTGGTGTGCTGCACCTGTGTCCCGAAGAGCTGGGGCTCTACCCGAACTATTTCCTCCACCATGACCCTGAGTTCTGCGTCTGAGAACCTGGGGTGTCTTTGGGGTGCCATGGGGTGGTGTGGATGAGGTGTGGGGTGGTGTTTGCGGTGATGAGTGTGGTGAGTGTAGTGGTGTGTGGTGTTTTGTGCGTGGTTGTTGTGTGGGTGTTGGTGTAGTGTGCCTCTGTGTGATGGTGTTCTCTATTCTGCGCTGTCTCTCTCTGGGCTTCTTCTCTGATTTGTGGTCGTAGGGGTTTGTGGGTGATGTGGGTGTGTGTTTTATAGTTAATTGGGTGTGTGGGAGTGTTATGTGTATGTGTCTCAGGTGTGTTTATTTCAAATTGTCCAATGTGGCTGTGTTTTGGAGCTGTATGTGTATTTTGAGCGCGGCGGTGTGTACCGCCAATGGAATACCGCGGTTGAAAGACCGCCGCGTGGATTCGTGGGTCGTAATGGCATGGGTGTTTTTCTGTTGGCGTGACGGTGGAGGTTTGGTCTTCGCCAGTTTAACGCTGGCCGTTGGTGTGGCGGACTTTTGTTGATGTCGGGTTTTTGGCGGTTTGCCTCTTGAGGGTCAGAATGACCGTGGCGGTTTAACGCGACCGCGGCGGTGTGGTGGCGGCCTTCTGACCGGCGGTAAGCGCCTTTTACCGCCGAGCTCAGAATGACCCCCATAGTAATGTGGTTTATATGTCCTGACAGTGAAATACTGCCAACTTCGTTTTTCACTGTTGCAAGGCCTGTCTCTCTCATAGGCTAATATGGGGGCTACCTTTAAATATGATTAAAGTGTAGATTCCCCTAGAGAGTAGGTGGACATGTGGAGTTTGGGTTCCCTGAACTCACAATTTAAAAATACATCTTTTAGTAAAGTTGATTTTAAGATTGTGCGTTTGGAAATGCCACTTTTAGAAAGTGAGCATTTTCTTGCTTAAACCATTCTGTGACTCTGCCTTGTTTGTGGATTCCCTGTCTGGGTCAGTTTGACAGTTGGGTTGTTTTTCACCTCGCACTAGACAGTGACACAAAGGGAGCTGGGGTGTAACCTGCATTTCCTGATTAGCCACCTCTGCTAGGAGGGAGGGGTGGAGTGGTCACTCTCATCTGAAAGGACTGTGCCTGCCTCTGACAATGCCGGCTCCAACCCCCTGCTGTGTGTCTGAGGCCTTGCCTGGGCAAGGCAGGTTTTCACAAGTAGGTGTGAGTCCCCTTTGAAGAAAGGTGACTTCAAAGACTAAAATGGGTATAAGAAGGGCACCCAAATCTACAGACTTGAGAAACACTTCTGGAACCAAGAGGAACCTCTGCCTGGAGAAGAGCTGATAGCTGAGGAAGAAGTGCTTCCCTGCCTGTGACTGTGCTTTGTGGATCTTTCCTGCAGTGCTGCTTCTGCCAGAGTAAGAGGACAAAGACTGGACTTTGTGTGCCTTCCATCTTGTGAAGAAATCTCCAAGGGCTTGATTTAGAGCTTGCCTCCTGTTGTTTGAAGTCTCAGGGACAGCAAAGACTTCTCTCTGCCAGCACCTGGAGTCTCTGGAGAGACTCCTGCCCCGACAAGTGGTGCCCTATCCAGTCCCTGGGCCCTCGAAAGGAAAGCTGGTGGAATCCAAGGAAATCGACTTCGGACGACTTCGGACCGACGCCGCTGCTGAATTCGGTAACGCCGCCTGCACCTGACGCCGTGACCTTCACTGGAACGCGACGCTCTTCACAGACCCGACACCGCAGCAGCCCCGCTGAAGTCCGCGACTCCGTGGAAGTCGCCGCACCACGTCGTGACCGACGCCGCTCGAAGTGCACGGATTCAACGTTTCGCACAGACGCTGCGATTCCCGATTTCGCGCATCAGCTTGTTTTCACTCTTCACCAAAGGTACTGTACTTGGGGGGTCTACACGACTCTGTGTCCGGCACCGCTGGTGTCGGCTTGTTGGGAACGACTCCGTCACGACGCTGTGTTAACATCTCATCGAAGCATTTTTGTTTCTAAGTGCTATTTTTGAGTTTAACCTTTAAAAATTCATAACTTGACTTGTGTATGTTGGATTTTTGTCGTTTTGGTCTTGTTTTGTTTAGATAAATACTTCCTATTTTTCTAAACCGGTGTTGTGTAATTTTGTAGTGTTTTCACGAAGTTACTGTGTGTGTTGGTACAAATACTTTACACCTAGCGCTCTGAGGTTAAGCCTACTGCTCTGCCAAGCTACCAAGGGGGTAAGCAGGGGTTAGCTGAGGGTGATTCTCTTTTACCCTGACTGGAGTCAGGGTCCTTGCTTGAACAGGGGGTAACCTGACTGTCAACCAAAGACCCCATTTCTAACAGACGCCATAACTGGACGCCACCAAAGGTGAATGAATCCAAACACTAAAATTGCTCTGGACTAAAAAGCTAAAAGCATAATAACTAGCTAAAAAAACGTTTACAAATTTGTTAAAAAGTAGTAAAACATTAGTTAAAAAATACATACAGATAATGTTAATGTCAACCATGACAAGCATAGCAGGCCAAAGTAAAAGCAATTTGAATGTATACTTTTAATCGGGAATGGCAAGCCAATTCATCAAATTTTTTGCTATAGTCATGATCTCTAGGAGTGTGATCAATGTCACCAGCCAAGGACCTCAAAAATGAGTCCACATCGTCAGATGTTAGATCGATCACCGGGCGGGCAAATGGATCCACAGAGCAGAAGTGCAAGCCAGTCTCATTTGCAGGTCCACCTGCAGCAGTGCCATTGTCTACAGTAGATCTTAGAACTGAAGGCTCATAAGTGACCTCGTGGAGCAGCCTTAGTATCAAGGGGCACGACCATGAATGAATCCTTATTGGGGACATCAGCAGTTCCTGGTCCACAGGAGATGTCGGTGCAACAGCAAGACACACCATAGGCAGGTGTTCGAAGAGGCACCACACGCAGCAGAAAAGTGGCTGAAATGACAACGATCAATCACACTCCAATTCCACCGGCAAGGAGGAATTGAAGATCCGAACCATGCGTTCCAGGCACAGTTGAGTTGGTGGGAGCAGCTCCATTGCTCTGCATAGCTGGAAAGAAACAACCACTGCGAATCAGAAGAAATAGCAGTAGTAGTCTGCCAATTAATGCCAAAATAATTGGAAAACCGCCAAACACGCTTGAAAAGAGTGAATGGATGGCTGATGGGATGACTCTGAAAACAGTCTGGAAGATGGACACAAAACCAGACCCGACAGCCTTAAAGAAATGGGCAATCCCAGAAGTGCTTGAAGCATTGAATATTCTGGATACCAGTTCTCCAAAGTGCTTGGGGAAGTTGGTATTTAATAGGGATTGTATCTCGGCTGATGATCTCGCTATCTTGAGAGCATACGTCTATCTAGCAGATGTCAACGCGAACTGTTTTTGAAACAGTAGCGCCTTTAGTCTGCTCAGCATGTCATAATTTAAATTAATAGTATCTATGTGGGGCCACATGTCAGATACTTTTATCTTTCGTGTGGGGGGAATAAAACACATCCACAACACGTAAAGACCTTAGAGACCGAGATTGCGGAGGCAATTCCTGGTCGCATGCCGCAACAACTTTGATCGCTCAGTACCACATAACTTCCATTTGAAAGTACATCAAACACCGGCCAAATCAAAGGGTCGGGAGTACCCTTCAGAAAACAGGCCAAGTTCATGACCTCCACATTGCAAAGGCCGTGAAGGGACACCTGTTTGCACATCATTGAATGACTAACAGAAGTCTCACATTCCCTTCCGCTTAGAAAAACCTCTGTTTCACCGTTCAAACATTTATACTCAAAGGGCAGCTCCCAATCTTCCTTAATATAGCTATTGCCTAGCTGCTCGAACCTGCCCACTGCAAGATGTTTCAAGTAATTCGAGAAACGAAAGGTCGAGATAGGCAATTTAATTATGCCATGTAAGAGCCAAATTGTTGAACGACTCTCTGCTACCGTGAAGGGCAACTTACCTAAGTTTTCAGTGTGAAGCATGGTGAAACTAGCTTCCCTTTTAGCCATTGTCTGCTGTCCCTGGAAAGTTTAAAAGCAGTGAACAATTCACTACTGATCATATACTACCATGGAATGCGGCCATTTTTTAGTGTCTGTAATGTCCAACCTAGCTGCATGATAGAACGCAGTTGAGTTTGTCCATGATATAAATGGGGCAAGTCTGTCTGAATGATATCAATATCAGACGACACAATGTTGGAAGAGTGGTCATGCCGTTGTCGACAACTGCTAGAGCCTTTTCCAAGTTTTCCTTATCTAATTGCCTTAAACGTGCAGCAGCTTCTATCTGTGAAAGTTTCCATATTTCATTATACACAGCATATAGGAACCTTTTAGAGCACTGTTTCCTAGGACCTAGCAGGAAATCCCGCAACTCTATATCTTCAGAAAGAGTGTTAAGATGTTTTTTAACTGCTGCTAATGTGTTAGTCTGTACCCATTGTCGGCACAATTTACCCACACTGTATGTTGTAACTATACCTGTGAGTTGACCCGATACAAAGCAAGGGTCTGACCTGTTAATTGTAAACCCCCTGAAGAGTTTAAAAAACGTGCTTGATACCTATTGGTGTCAGTTGGCCATATTAACCCTCCGCCGGGACTGTAAAGTGAAAAATTATAGGTACCAGCCTTAACCACTGCATCTAGCCTTTCCGCAGTGATATTAAGGAAATATTGGCAATCATTAAACTTCGCCGGTGTGGGGATACTGGGTGTGTTCATGTCTTTAATTTTTGCTAACCCCAGATAGGATGTCTGTTGGATGGTGTCAATTAAAAAGATAATTTGCACAGGAATTAGGCATGCTCTAAACAAAGCTTCCCTACCCTGTATTTGCCAATCTTGTGTTCTCCATATACTTTTTAAGTCAATAGTGCTCTTCCAGTATTCGTAACCTTCAACTGCGAACCAGGAAACAAAGGAATCCAAATAAATCAGTTTCGTGTTAGTTAGCAAAATGTTCCTAATTTGTGAAGGAGGCAGTTTGAAGTAATATGACTGCATTCTTCGTATTATGCCCAGTGAAATATGTAAATTTATCTGTATAGTGTTTTGGGCTCCCCACTGGTGGTGTTGCACAGTGTTCCCACTGTGTATATTTCAATACTGGCCTGTGTGTAGTGGCACGGTGTAGGTAGTAATGTCCCCAATTGTTGTAACAGAACCTTTCCCCATAATTCATTGTATGTCCATATACATCATCACTTTCAAATACGGAATAGTCCTTCATTTCAGTTGGAATCAACTGTTTGGACATCCCAATTATCAGATACAACATCAGGTGTAATCACATCTGTCATAGATATTTTAAATACAAATGGAATTTGAATAACCTCAGTAGGCCCGTATATATGAAAGGGAACGTTGTCCCATACAATCCCATCAGAAATCAGTATTGCTGTAATGTTCACAGGGGACAAGTCTCTTCGGACCTTATGTGAGGAATGATATGGAGTTAAGACTTCATCCACAGGCTCAACAGAGGAGCGTTCAGGAATGTAATTACCATTTATGAGCAAAAAGAAAACAGTCACAAAACCAACCCAAAAAAATAATGCAAAAAATGTCAAACAAAAGCACAAATAGTTCCATGGGTATATTAAATAGTTCTTTTTAAGCCATTGATACAGCTTACGTGTTTTTGAAACATTGTCAATCACAATAGTGGATGAGTCTGAAGAAAAATCGTCGTCAATGTCTATGAAATAGCCAGAGGCAGTCTCTGAAAATACTGGAGCCGGTGCATTACTTGTACATTGGTTCATGGTAGACGATGTCATCAGTCTGTGTAGAGTTCGTGTAGAAAACAGCCAAATCTTGGACAGGTGTTGTAATTAAAGTGGTAACTGGAACTAGCAGGAGTTTGTTTTCTGCCCTCCCCATGGTCGAGGAGGTATCTGTAACAGCGCTGGACATAGTTGCATAGTCTGTGGAAGTGTTGTTTATTCTACTATGTAGAGGTATGTCCTGTTGGGTAGTAAGAGGGGATCGGGAACCACCCAAGGGTCCTCTTGGTATACTGTGAAGGATCGGCCACATGGTGTAGTTTGATGTCATCAATGGAAATGAATCTGTTTGTTCTGGAACCAGGCAGCGATGGTAAGATGACTGTTCTGGTACCTTGAATGCCCAAGACCGGGACAGGTGCCCTGTATGATAGACCGAATTCCTTCTTCACAGCGATCGTTTCACAAACCAGATCCCCAACTTTAGGAATCCAGCCAGTCGAAGTTTTTGCTAAATCCCTCATTCCTAAGGTGGCAGCACTGGTAGATGATTTATCATCACGAAATTGCTGAAGCTCCTGTAAGACAGTGAGATGTTCATTTATGTCAAATGGTGTTTCTGCTGTCACCAAACCACAGGCAACCATATCTGGGACATATATAGGTATCCCAAAGAGAACCTCATAAGGAGTGCATCCCCCAAAGGACCGTCTTGGCAGATTATTCAGTGCTCTCTGGACTCCATATAGGTGATGAAGCCAACTGCAGCCTGAACCTAATACTCGAGCTGTTAATGACTGCTTTAGATCACGATTCCGCCTCTCCACGACTGAATTTCCCTCGGAATGGTATGGTGAGGAGTAATGGAGTTCAACACCCATTGTCCCTATGGTGTCCCTGAATGCCTCAGAGGCAAATGCAGGGCCCTGGTTCGAATGGAATGCTGCAACCTCATATGTACCGATAAAGATCAGCAAGTCTTTTATAACAGTTTGAGCGTCAGCCGACAGCTGTGGCCATACACACAGGAATCTAGAACAAGAATCTACAGTGACTAAAATGTATTTGTATGCACCATCAGGTTGGAGTGGACCACAATGGTCCAGGTACACACATTGTAGTGGCCTGCTGGACACTAAGAGGGATGTCTGCGTTGTGCGTTTGATATTGGAGCCCTTTAATGGCACAACAAAGGACATATTTCTTTGTCTGTCTGCATAGACCAGGCCACCAGGAGCATTTCTGTAAGAGTGTTATCATGGCCGAGATACCAGCATGTGCAGAAGCGACACCCTCATGCGCTGCTTTTACTAGATCTAATCTCTGGTCTTCGTTGGGGATCACTCGATCTCCAACCCCAGGAATTGTTGCATAGGCAAAATTCTGTGCACTGATATGATAAGAATAATTTGTAGGGTATCCTTTTGGGAGGGACATGACTTCAGCCGAAGCTTTCACGGCAGTCAGTATTTCATTATCCATTCTCGTCTGAGAACGAGTCACTGCAGCCACAGAAGCCGTAGCCACTGTAGATTTGGCAGCTTCATCAGCCAAAGCATTGCTGGTAACGTGTACTCCTACATGTTGATGGCCCAATGTATGTACTACATTGACACACTGTAGCTTATCCTTAAGATAAGCCACCATCCCCCACAATGTCTTGTGCTTAATGGTGTTCCCTTTTGAATCTCTAAACCCGTTCAGCTTCCAGTGATTAAGATAATCATTGTATGACTGGACTCAGTAGTATGAGTCACAGAGTATTAAAGTCAGGCTTTCTGGCTCTGTGTGTTCTAGCACTAATATAAGAGCTTTAAGTTCAGCCAGCTGAGCTGTGCAGTCTCCTAGGGTCTGCATGTAGGTATTGTGAGGGTGAAAAACTCCATCCTCCATCACTCTGCTCACAGCTGCGCAATTAGCTGAGTATTGATGTTTAGTACCTACAGCTGGTTGTGCTGAACCATCAGTGTAGGTGACAGTGTGGTATCTGTCAAGTGGCAAGATATTTAGTGTAGCAGGATACTCCTGTTCGTACTGGAGAAACTCTTGTGTCTGAAGTTTTGGATCAAAGATGTAATCAATATCAGTGGTGGTCAGAGATGTTGCCCACTGAATCCAACGTGGAGGTAATGCTTTAGCGTTGAGAGCACTTGCTTTGGTGACAGCCTCTAAGGCCGGCACAGGGGAAATGACAATGATGCATTTCCCTTGGGCAAGTGGCCTCTCCTTTATGACAGGCATTTGAACTGCAGTCAGAATCTTTCCGGGAGGTGAAAAACGTTGTTCTGCATTTGAATAAAAATGTGATCGTTCATTGAAGGTGACATAAGTAAATCCAATGGCACCAGCAATTATTCTGATGATCCAATTTGTTTTATTGTGTGCACGTGTTTAGCTTCTAGCATGTCCCGTTGCAATTCCCTAAGGAGGTGTGTATGTTCAACTGTCAAGTGTATTCTAGAAATATTTGGCTTTACCATGTCATAAAATGGCATGATACGCTGTGCATAGTTTGGAATGTATGTTCTGCCAAAGTTGAAGAAACCTAGTAAAGACTGTAGTTTCTTGAGAGTGTTAGGGTGGTGCAATTGAGCACATTTCTCTAGAAAGTGCGGGCCAGGCTCTTCCCCTCGTTCGATAGCTCGTATCCCAGGAACAATACACTGAGAAAGGCAATCTTTTCATAAAGATGAATTTGTAACCGAGGTCTGCAAATCCCAAAATGATCCTATCGACCCTAACAAGATGAATGTCAGGGTTGTCGTCCATGAGATATATGTCATCACCATAGGATAACGCCTCGGGATCAATATCATGTAATATTGGTGTAACACGGGCTGAAAATAGCCCTGGGCTGTTTTTATAGCCTTGGGGTAAACGACAAAAGTGCCGCTGTAAGCCAAATGAAAATGCACTCAGGTCCCGATTTTTATGTGCTAAATTCTGGCAGAAAAATCCATTAGATATATCTAACGTTGTTTTATATTTTTTACGCACTATGGGGGTTATTCTAACTTTGGAGGAGGTGTTAATCCGTCCAAAAGTGACGGAAAAGTGACGGATTTACCACCAGCCGTATTACGAGTCCATTATATCCTATGGAACTCGTAATACGGCTTGTGGTATATCCGTCACTTTACCGTCACTTTTGGGACGGATTAACACTCCTCCAAAGTTAGAATAACCCCCTATATTGTTTATTAGTGCTGTGCTATGTGAGTTTTGTATAGCATATGTACATGTATGACTATTTAAATATCTGTAATCAGTCACTATTCTGTAGGAATGGTCTCGCTTTGCAACGGGGAATAACGGGTTATTCATTGGGGATGTACAGGGCTCGATTACTCCCTGATATTTGAGCTGAGTGAGGATCTCCCCCACTGGAGCTTTCACTTCATGTTTAACAGGATATTGTGGCTGAGGTTGGCGTGTAGACCTAATGGGTATTACATGACAAGGAGAGTGCTTGTCTTAACCTACATGGTTGCGGTACAACGCAAGTGCCTGCGCTAAAGCTCATTCAACAGCATAGGCTTGTTTAACCGATTCCGGAATAAGATCAGAGAAAGAAGGCAAAATGACATCTTCCCCATGTGGGAGCTTACAAACGTGCTCAGGTGGCCAGTCTCTTTCGGCCAACAGGATGTCACTAGTGAGTTCATCCCAAAATATCACACCAATGGTGCGCTCCACCTCTCCCCCTATTTGAATTTTTAAATCATAAACCCTGTCGGGTGGGAGAACACGGCCGTCCGCAGTCTCAACTGCAATGAAATTGCTAGTTGCTGTCGCATCCAGATGATCTTTTAGACTCTGGCGACATATCGTGACCTCTGCTGCACTGTCTAACAGTGTCACTTCCCACGTCTTGTTCCTCAACAGTGTTCTCAAGTGTCTGGGCATTTTTAGCTGACAGTGCTGCCACCTTTTTCTTTTTAAACTGTGGCTTTTGCTGAGGAGTCTTTTCTTGTTTTTTAATTGTAGACTGCGGCAAGTCTTTCTTTTGTTTCACGTATTCAGGACGTCGATCAGGATGGCCCCCTCTCTCGCTACGTCTATCCGGTGCGTCCTGAAAGGAATGAGAGAGACGTGAATCAGTATATCTGTCAGGAGTTTTTATAGTTTCCCTATTTCTGAGAATGTATCTCCTTTCGGAGTTCTCTGGGTGTGGAGAATCAGCTCTCTTATTTTGTCTATCCTTAAATTCTTTTTGTTTTTCCCAGCGCTTTTTAGAGCCCTCTTGTGCCTGCTTTGTACCTTCCTTAAGCGTGGTACTTTGTAATTCCAATTTCTTTGGCTTGGCTCCCAAACTATCCCGCCCTATACTAGTCTAGGTGTCGGAAATTATTTTCGGTAGCAGTCTTTCCTGATAGCCAGTGCTACCACTTCCCCTTTAATATTACTGAGTATTATTGAGGAAACTGTGTCAAAGTTACACATTAACTTCATCCCCAAATCTAAGGTTGGTGCAGCCCCGTGCTCATTCTGCATTTGTTTCAACACTTCCGGTAAATTGGCAAGTGTCGGTGTACCATGTGTGGTAGTATATATATGGCAGCGAAGACTGTACCCCATGTGGCGCAGTCATCCACCGAGGGAACCATCCAGAAGGGCAAGCACATTGTGAGAAGTCCATATTTTTCCTGTGGTCCCGTATGGGGAAACACAGCTTCCAGCTGATTTGTTTTCTGGGCAATCCAGAACGGTATTGTCTCTCGTTCTGTCGGTATTTTACCCATGATAGTATGCACTGTTTGCGGATTAATCCCAGTAGCCAATTGGTATCCAACAGATGCTGGTGGAGCTGGACGCGCTGGTGTTGTGTTCAAAGTTCGCATTACGAACTGAACTAGTCTTCTACATAATGTCACTAACTCATTATATAAATTTTGCAGATCTGCTATTGGCATATTTGGTATGCCTGGGTGAGGTGTGTATGTGGCAAACACAGGCCACGTTAGTCCATCATTACTTAAAGGACCTAGGGGCATATTTGTACTCTGTTTGCGCTGAATGTGCTCAAAAATGTCGATGCACAATCGGCGCAAACCGTGCACCATATTTAGGGTCATATTTATACTCTGTTTGCGGCGAATGTGCGTCAAAATTTTTGACGCACCATCAGCGCAAACCGTGCACCATATTTAAACTTTGACGCCCAAGCCCGCGGACGTCAGAATTACTCCATGTGAGTAATTTTTTGTCCCTTTCAATGGGGGTTGTGCGTCGAAAAATGGCGCAAACCTGACTTGCACCATTTTTTGACGCACAACCCCCATTTATCCCTACGCCGGCACTGCCTGGTTTGAGTAATTTTTTTTACTACGACCAGTCCACAGCGCCGGCTAACGTCATTCCTTAAATAAGGTGCCCGCATGGCGCGTAGGAATGGCGTTAGCCGGCGGTAAAATTTTTGGCGCAAACCAGCGCCGGCTAACAAAAACTATAAATATGGGCCTTAAACTTTGACGCCCGAACCCGCGGATGTCAAAATTCCTCTGTGTGAGTCATTTTTTGGCTTTGGAAATCTGCCTTGCGTTAATGACATGCAAGGTAGGCGTTCCCCCTCAAAAAATGACTTTAAGGCATGTGCGCCTTATTTATACTCCTGCGTCATTTTGACGCTCAGGAGAGGGTGGGCCTTAAAAAATGGCACACAGCCTGATGTGCGCCGTTTTTTTAATGCCTGGGGGAGGGCAGGCATTAAGGGACCTGTGGGCTCACTTCCATGGTCTCTGACCATGGAAGGAGTCCAGAGGTGACCTTCCCTGCCTCCAGGGACACCCCCTGCCACCCTCGCCCACCCCTGGAGGACACCCATGGATGGAGGTACCCATCCCAGGTAAGTGCAGGTAAGTTGAGGTACGTATTTTTTTTATTTTTTTAAAGTGACATAGAGGGGCCTAATTTGTGCCCCCCTACAAGCCACTGTGCCCAATGACCATGCCCAGGGGACAGAAGTCCCCTGGGCATGGCCATTGGGCAAGGGGGCTTGACTCCTGTCTTTGCTAAGAGAGGAGTCATTTCAATGGGGGTTGTGCATCAAAAAATGGCACATGATTTTTTTGCCTCAAACCTGACTTGCACCATTTTTTGACGCACAACCCCCATTTTCCCCTACACCAGCGCTGACTGGTTTGAGTAATTTTTTGTTTAACTCTGACCAATCCGCAGCGCCGGCTAACGTCATTCCTTAAATAAGGTGCCCGCATGGCGCGTAGGAATGGCTGGTTTGCATAAAAAAGTATAAATATGGACCCTAGTTTCATTCTTTGTAATACACGTGGTAGGGCGCCTTCAAACCAGCTCTAATGCTCTTGGTATGTGAGCGATATTTCATGATACTGGTATTCTTGGTACCATTGAGGTACGTTTGCAATTTTGTATGTGTAGAATGTATGTGTTCTTTGGTCCACCTCGGGAAGGGTGACCCATCAATAAAATGTTTTTGTTTGGTATACTTCATTAGCTTCCATTATGAGTGTAACATCCCCGCCATCTTCTGTAAGGCCATGAGCTATTAAGTGTTGTGTTAATGCATGTATAGCATTCACAGGAATTTCTATGGCGACCACGGACGTCTCTGTATAATCATACTTAGGGTACCTGTTGTCTGTGAGACAGTGATAGTCAGGGCATCCGTAAATTAGTGCCTAAACACCATCGTTGGTGGCGCCATGTCGTAGTTTGGACTCTTGCTCTAGGCAAGACTACTGGTTTAAGGATGACAGTATTTATGTTTGTAGGCGACTATGCCTATCCTACAACAAGTCGCAACTGTCGTCCCAACCCTTCTGGCTCACTAGCAGCATCTCACCAAAAACCCAAACAGTAAAAGGTGATTTGTGGCAGCCTTTACGCATGGACTCAAAAGTATGACATCTCGGGGAGTGTCATGGTTAAACGGAGATTACCCCTTTCTCGCAGATATATCATGTCTCACACAAACACAGGCAATAACAAAGATGCAGTAAAGTTTAAATGGTTTTTATTTAACACAACTGCAATTTGCGATAAGTTGCATGGGCTGCAATGATTAGGATAATGAACAGTGCAAGAAACAGAATTGTAAAGACAAGAGTCATTATTAAAAAGATCCCCATCATCTTGCAATAACATGAAAAGACATAGGTGGTCATTGTAACCCTGGCGGTAAAAACCGCCAGGGCGAATGACCGCGGTAGCACCGCCAACAGGCTGGCGGTGCACCGCTGGGCATTCTGACCGCGGCGGTTCAGCCGCGGCCAGAAACAGAAAGTCGGCGGTGTACCGCCGACTTTCCGCTGCCCTTGAGAATCCTCCATGGCGGCGGAGTGCGCTCCGCCGCCATGGGGATTCTGACACCCCCCTACCGCCATCCTGTTCCTGGCGGGTCTCCCGCCAGGAACAGGATGGCGGTAGGGGGTGCCGCGGGGCCCCTGGGGGCCCCAGCAGTGCCCATGCCAATGGCATGGGCACTGCAGGGGCCCCCGTAAGAGGGCCCCAAAAAGAATTTCAGTGTCTGCCTAGCAGACACTGAAATTTGCGACGGGTGCTACTGCACCCGTCGCACTCCAGCAACTCCGCCGGCTCCATTCGGAGCCGGCTTCATCGTTGCTGGGTCTTTCCCGCTGTGCTGGCGGGCGGCCTTTTGGCGGTCGCCCGCCAGCACAGCGGGAAAGCCAGAATGGCCGCCGCGGTCTTGTGACCGCGGTGCGGTCATTTGGCGGTTAGAATCACCGCCATAAGGTGTTTAATATGTCCTAATACCCTATCATAATAGGCCTAACCTCCTACCTAAAGGAGAGCTGGGTATGTTAAGCCTAATCTGCCAATGCCATGTCCATAAGAGGAGCCCCCAACCCTCGTTACCTTGGAATGAGGTCTCTATCTCAAACTCCATAGGGACACGAAGACTGGGTCAGCGTCAAGTCAACGTGCAGCATCGATATCAGCGATGATGGCAATGCCCTCTGGTCGTAATCCCTCTGATTATCTGTCTAAAGTGTGATGTATTTATACAGATCTACTTGGACCCCTGACGTAGGTGTGTTCCCAAACAATAGATAACAGGCATGCTTGGGCGGCAATTAATATAAACAATTCCCTTGAAAGCTTAGAGAGGGAAAGTCCCTAACTGTGAACACCTACTGTTTGTTTGTCTTTGTCACTTGATCTTGGCGCCTTAACGTGGTGGCACTGATAATGCAAATCATAACAAGTGGCCAAACTATAAACAAGGCAGCCATCTTGAAAGAATTAAATAACTAAATGGGCTAAGACAGAGAAAGCTAAGTAGGTTAAAAGTCACTAGGTGACGGGGCACAAGTCTTCAAGCCAAAGGCTAAGCTAACTCCTGTTATCCGATTAAAACAAAGTAGGATTCACTACAGTTTGTGGCTTCACCAATGGCATAAGATGAATGAGGAAAAAGGACCATTTCAACTTTCTCAGTATTGCCCATTTAACTTTAGAATCATTGAGAACTTGAGGTTAGTATTTTATGACATGAAACCCCCCTAGACCGAACAGTATGAGACTTTGCATGCTTGGGATCGGTCTGCACTTGTCAAAGAGACATACCAGATTAGAGCTAATGGATTTGTGAATAATTATGCAGATGCTAAGTGGGATCAAGAACAGCATAAGTGGAGAAAATGCGTAGTTGAGTCAACTAACATGTATCCTTCATTAACACATATAACATCTAAAAAGAAAAGAATACAGCGAGGCAAAGATGCCAATTCAGCAGAAACGTTTAGCACTGATATTGACTCTAGTCAGGATCTCTTAGATGCTTTGTTGTCCTCGCGTCCATTTCTTTAAGCTGCCCAGTCCACAGATCAAGCTGGTGCTATTGCTATTATTAGCACTATTGACAAAGCCCCTGTTGACCTGAATGTGACTCACATTAGAGGACCATGTTCGACTCTTCTTGCTAGAGGGGCACTTACTGAGATAGCAACTACAGAATTTACCCCAGCCATTCCTATCCCTGATGTGCCTGTTCCTGTGGCAATGCCCCAGGCCATACCAGCTCATACTTTAACTGATCCCGTTGTACCTGTCCCAGTGACTTTTGCCTTGATTCCTATCGTTCTAGGAGCTGAGGTAGAAAGACAGCAACAGGGTTTATCCTGACATCACAGAATTCACAGATTGTTGCTTGGAGCCCCCCAAAAAATATACAAGTTCTGAGAGAAGGGGTGTGGGAAAACTAGACTGATTGCAGAAGCCCCTTAACTTTTTTCCCCATTATTCACTCATACTGGTGTGTTTCTGACTCTGATGGTGCCCCGGCAATGCTAAACAGTTCCAGGGCCTGTGTTCTGATTAAAATGGATAGGCAAGTTAAGGTAATTATAATTGGCTCTATCAACCTACCTATAATTCCTTAGTATGTGGTAGAGCATGTAGGTTTAGGGACCCCAGTATATGTAATACACCCATAGGTGCACTGGTTCAATGTCATTTTAAAGACAAGCCTGCCTTGCTGGCTGCTTTTAATTTAAAATTAAACTTTGGAATCAAAAGTACTTCTAAAGTCCTAAGCCACCTTATTTTTACATACTGGTCACCCATAAGGTATGCCCTAAGTGCCTTCAGTGTTGGGGCAGTGTAACTATAAGCAGGGTCCTTATAAAAGATGTTGTATAAGCCCTGGTGAAGAAAAAATACCTGAATGTGTTTTTCCCCTTTGAAGTTAACGGGCTCCATAGGTCTTATTTTAAATAGGAAGGAGGTAAATATGGCACGTTTAGTATCAAATTAAATTTTATAATAAATCCAATAACTTGCCATTGTTGAATATAATATAACTTGTATCTAGGAAGAGTTTTAGAACTCTTGCTAAAAGTTACCAGCTCCTACACTGTAGTGGCCTTCTCTGATTGGTCGGCCTCTGGCAGTCTGAGCCAGGCTGCCGTGATGAGGTGTGAAGTGGCCTGGGCTGAAACAGCAGATGCTAGAACAGTATGGGGGGAGAGCAGCCAATCTGATCTTCAAACAGGGAAGGATATTTGGGACAGCAACTGTTCCTCTGCATTTCCTACAGCCTCAGACACCCGGGTGCCCCCTGATTAGATTAAGGAAGGGGTTTGTTAAGGGAAACATAGCCACACCAGTGGGTGGGCACAGCCAGATCTAAACTATAAGATTGAATTTTTGCCATCTTCAATTTTGGAGGAATGTTGCCCCCTGGGATTGAGTTTTACCTCACTTCCAAGGAAGTCATCACTCAAGAGGGTGGTGGCCTGTACATGATTGGACAGAGCCCACACCTTCCACCCCAGAATCAAGGATAAAATTGGCAGAGCTGCACCCCACCTCAGATCCCTGCAGGAACAAGACAAGAAAAAGAAGGACTGCCCTGCTTAATCCCTGGCCTGCGCCTGGGCATTGCACTCAGAAAGACTGCACTGGCTGCACACTTTGGCTTCACCAAGAAAAGAACTTTGCTTGGCCTCTACTACTTCAAGAAGGGACGTTCTGTATGCTAGAGGTAGAAAATAGCTGACCAAAGTCCCCTGCATCACGCCCTGAAGAAAATATTTGACAGCTAACCAGTTACATGGTCATTTTTTGGCTTGGACCAGGTGCAATCTCGGAGTCGAAGTCCTAACCTCCAAGGAGCAACATAGAGCTTCTGGAACCTTGGGGTGAGTTCTGGACACCTAAAGAACCTTAGAAGAACTTCTGGAACAAGATCCAGAAGTTTGGAGCAACTTTGGAAAAAAGCTCCGTAAGTGGACTGACATGACGTCGTGAGTCAAGCCTGCTTCCGTCGTCCGCAATCTGGCCTAACTTGCAGGTTCATCCCGCTGGAAAGCTCTGGAGCCCCAGACCTCCAGGATTTCACTGGGGGCTCGTGGAAAGGCAATCTGATGATGTTGAATCAAAGTTGACTTGCTGTGGAGGGTCATCCGAAGTTGGAGAGAAAAAGCTCCAAAAACGTTTCTAAGACCGATTTAAAAAGTTGACCAAGGCTTCCCGCATGGTGGATCCGAGGAGGGATCCAGGGAGGTCAGCTTAAAATTCAGCTTGGTCCTGGACAAAGATTTGCATCTCGAAAAATAATTTAAGTCCGAACATAGTATCCTTGTCTGAGGCCTCTTGCGATGTGCATCACAAGATGGCCCCAGGGCGGTCAGATTCAACTTGTGACTTTGTCCAGGGCCTGACAATCTCCAAGAAAAAGACTAAGTTCGAAGGTAAAACTTTAACCGAGGCCTTACGCTCAATTTAGCCGAGCAGGGCTCCATCGGGGTTGGCCTCAAATATTGACTGTTTCCCAGTCGAGTGCGATCAGATATCCAGATTGGCGCTTTTAGTTTCTGTGCCCTAAAAAACATTTAAATCTTTAAAAAAATCATATCTCCTGTTCCCTTTATTGGATTATTGTCACTTTAGTGTCATTTTAAAGATACAAATATAATCTATTTATATAAATTGTTGTTGGATTTTTATTGTGTTTTGTGTTTCATTTATGTGCTTTACACACAGTAGTCAGGCTTGTTGAGCCTTTTTCTTCAGTCAGTATGACTTTTATGTCACCTTTCTTCCCAGATCCCAAAACATTCTGGCCAATGCTCTGTCTCGCCGGTATCCAGATTGTACTCCTACCCCATCACAATATCTACTTGAGCCCAGTAAAATCATCGGTGTAGCTCAATCTTTCCTGGATGAGGTACAACTGGGATATTCCAACCTGTCTGATCAAGAGTTAAAGAACTAAACCCCTAATACGTAAACAGAAGGGGTATTATTATTATAGGAACCTGTTGTTCCTCCCTACTAATGGAGTAAGAGAAAAGGCACTACAAATGTGCCATGATTCTCCGGTTGCTGGTCACAGAGGCATCAAGGCCACACAAGAACTGCTCTCGCTGTCTTTCTGGTGGCCTACCTGGAAATTGGATGTCGAAAGATACGTTCAGGCTTGTCCCATATGTGCTCAAGTAAAAATACCCCGTACCAGACCTGCAAGATTACTACAACCATTACCTGTTCCACCGGCTCCCTGGCACACCATTTCTACTGATTTCATGTGTTCACTTCCTCCATCAGCAGGAAACCGGGTTATCATGGTCACCATAGATTCCTTTACTAAGATGGCTCACTTCACTGCCCTGAAAAAATTACCTACTTCCCAAGAACTAAGTCAGATATTTATCCATCATATTTTCCGTCTCCATGGACTTCAACACAGCATTGTATCTGACAGGGGACCTCAGTACATCTCCCGGTTTTGGAAACATTTCTGTAGGACACTGAATATCAATATAGCACTATCATCGGGTTTCCATCCTCAAACCAATGAACAGACTGAGCGTCTCAACCAAGGATTGGAGCAGTACCTTCGCTGCTTTTGTAATTCTACCCAGAGCAACTGGAACACTTACCTTCCTATCGCTGAATTCTCTTACAATAACACTGTCCATAGTGCCTCTAAGGCCACTCCTTTTTTCTGTTCTTATGGCTATCATCCTACCTCTTTTCCTACTACTCCTCAGTCTACCTCTTCTCTTCCTGCTGTTAGTTCATTTTCCAGACGACTTTTACAGATCCATAGATTGATTTGATCTAACTTGTTGAACACCAAGAGATACATGAAGAGAATAGCTGACAAAAAGCGTAGGGATGCTCCAGAATATCACCTTCAGGATAAAGTCTGGTCCGTCAAAATTTTTGCCTTTACTCCTTTCTCAGAATAAGTTCACACCTCGTTGCTACGGTCCTTTCCGTATCCTTCAGCTGATTAATCCTGTCACTGTCCGTCTTCACTTGCTTTGTACCTGGAGGATTCATCCGGTCTTTCATGTTTCCCAGCTCAAACCCCATGTACCTGATCCTTACTCTCAACAGTTTCCTTGTCCTCCTCCTTTATTAGTGGATGATGTACCTGAATATGAGGTACAAGAGATTTGTGACTCTCGTATCTTTCACAAACGTCTCAGTATCTGATTCATTGGAAGTGTTACCTTCTCAGTGAATGCTCTTGGGAAGATGCATCTTCTGTTCACCCACCTCTTCTGATTCGTCATTTTCACTGCTTGTTTCCGCACATACCTGGACCTTCGGGGGGGGACCTTCGCACGGCACGAGCTGTACATTTGGCTCGGGCCGCGGCATGCGGTTTAAAGATGCGCCGCTGCCACAGCCTGATCTGCACCTTACGAGGCCCCAAATTGGGCATGGGGCCTCGTTCTTTTTTAGCGCACAGTGCTCCCAGGCAGGTCTGACCTCCCCCACTCACCTGTTCTTCTTTTCTTCTTCTTCTTTTTCCTGTTGTCTTATTGTGGCTTCCTTTATGTTTTTTCCCTTTCCCATATTACCCCTCTCTTCCCAGTATTCCTTGTTTCCCTACTCTCTATGGCTCCTAGTCCATTCTGTTCTATGTGTTTTTCCCTATCTAATATGGTGTCCTTGTCCTTCATGTTGGACAGTTCCTGTTTGTTGGTATTTAAGGGCTGTGATTCTTTCTCTCCTTGCGCTGCAACACTTTCTGTTTGGATGGTGTCTTTGCTCCTGCTTTCTTGTATCCTGTGCTGGTTCTCGTGTGTTCCAGTGTGTTTTCCTGTATTTTGCTCCTGTTGTTACCTATTCATTTTGTTCCTGTTGCAGGAACCTCTCTTTTTGGAGGTTTTTTCCCCTTTCAGGGTTTTTTTCCCTCTGGCACTACTTCTGAGGGACACTGCCTGCTCTTGGCATACCCTTTGCCTGCAGCACTGCTGCTACCAGAAAGAGTCGCCCCTACCTGGGCCAAGGCCGAACATTCAGAAACAAGATCCTCGCCACTCGTTCTGCGGACTCCAGGTTAAAGCAGCATGTAAGTCGTGACAGGCATAGATGGAACTTGCAAAGTTTTACTTGGTGGAATTCTGTGGAGTTACAAAGAAACTCTGCGGCATTCTGTGGAAATCTACGAACGGGTGGAAAATACTGATCTGGCCATTCACTCTGCTTTTCCAGGCTTAGCGTGTTCCACACTTAGAAATCAGCTCGAACAGCACCATGCAGTGAGCAGGGTGTGGTCATATTGTTTTGCCTTCTCCTTTCTGTTGGACATGGCCCTTCTTAGGAGATTTCCTTGAAACTTTTTACTTTTTCCTCCTGTGTTTTTTTGCTGCCTCTCATTACCTGGCCTTCAGGATCTTCCAGAAAGGGGGGCTCATGTGATTGGTTTAGGTGCTGTACCCAGGAGTGCCCTGGGGCGAGTACAGCCCTGACTACTAGTGGGATGTTGCACTGAGTGTGCCACCCATTAGAATAGCCTGTCAAGCGTGTATCTGGCCTGACAATGCAGGCCTGTGGAGGAACAGCTGCACTAGTGCTCAGTTTGTCACTTCTAACTCCATGACCAATCCTATGTGAGCCCTCTGCTACCCCTGGAGCACCCCCTGAAAGGCAGAGCAGGTGGTAGGCGGAAGGCTGGGAAGGTACATATGGGTGTCCCATGCCCCAGTAGTGAAGAGCCCCCATGTGGGTTTTCCCTACCTTGGGGATCGGGTCTTCCCTAGGTTTTACCTATCCTCAACCCAGTGGCCTTAGGGCCATGGGCACTTCCCACTGTTAGTACAGTATAAAAGTGCATGTGTGCATTCCTACATATGTTAGGAAGTGGCATTGGCCAGTGTGTGCACCTGTGACCACTGGTGTTCCAATCATGTGCTAAGTTTGTCATAAAAGGCCTGGGTGTGCACACTTGCACCCATGATGTTCTTAAACAGGTGGCCAGCCTGCCATAGCAGGCCTGTGTGTGCACACTTGCACCTATGGTGTTTTAAACATGTATCCATCCTATCTTAGCAGGCCTGTGTGTGCGCACTTGCACCTTTGATGTTCTCAAACATGTGTCCAGCCTGCCAATGCAGGGTTGTATGTGCACAAGGGCATGTATGCCCAGGGAGTGAAGAATAACTGCATGCTTCCACTGCAGTTGAGAGGTGTTCTGTACGCAGGTTAACATAGAGGAAGTTTATAATTGCTCCTAGCTACGATAGTGGGCTTCAGTAGAACAGCTTCATAATGTTTCCTATCATTGGATTTGTCCTGAGAAACCCCTTCCCATGGTGAACGTGGTTTTTTCACTAATCACTTAGAAATACCGCTTCTAGAAAGTGGCCATTTTTAAGCTTGAGAACACATTGTGTGCCTTTTAAATTTCACTTTAGTCCACACTGGAGGATAGGTGGGTACATCTGTGCATTCCCCCTTGAGAGCTATAAATCTTGGGCACAAAACTGGAATGACAAACCTCTGCCATTTGAGGACCTGAGTAGATAAATTAGAGAGAGAGGTTTTGACACTTGGCCTCTCAGGGACAGATCATGGCTCCCTAAAGATTAAGATCTGCATTTTACAGCCACATGGCATACAGGACTGAAATTTAAGGGACACATCTGTGGTTCAATGGGAAAATCTCTGAACCTTCCCTAGCTTTAAAGGCACATTACAGTATAACTACTTGTGCCACACTAAGTAGAGATACACTTGTGGGAACGCAGGACTAGAGATTCTGTACTTGATTGTTCACATTGCCAGAAGAATCTGTTGTGCACCAGGAGTAATTACTGCCTTAGGAAGGGACTGTGCACCTTTCCAGAATCTTGGCTGGCCTGGGTCCGATTGCCTGCTGCTATATGGCACCCTAAAGTGCACTCTTCAAGGGCTTGTTGGCTTGCCACCTGTTCTTTTGTGGAGTTCTCAGGGACATCAAAAACCTCCCACAAGGGACGTACAGCTTCTACCAGTGAAATCTGGAGAGCAGTGCCCTATTAAGTGCAAACCTCATCTGCTGGTTTCCTTTTGGTAGAAGCTGTGTGAGGGTGGAACCAAGTTTTGTGCCTGAAGACTGGATTGCTTGGTGTGGAGCCCTCAGAATATGGCCTGCAGTCATGGAGTGTGGGCCTTCATCATGGAGCCACAACACACGCATCTTGGTGGTGGTAAGCAGATTCACCATTTACCTGACCCTGCATGGCCAGCTTCATCCTTTGTGGCGCATTTTTGTTTTGCAACATGGCAACTGCATGCTTGTTGTGTGTGGTGTCCGATTCACAGGTTGCGACCATGAGAGGTGGGGGCACACCCCTAGCAGTGCCACTTTCTACCCCGTGCAGCACCTCTGAACTTGTGCCTCTGTGTGTGTGACCGGAAATTGTCTAGTGCGACTAAATTCATTGTGCACCAGACTTTGTGCCTCATTCCAGGAAGGTACAGAAATGGTAACTCTTTGTGTGTGATCAGAACTGGATAGTGCTCATAGAGGCATTGCATACCAGACTTTGGGGCACATGTACGTACCATATTCCCTGTCGCAAATGGCCCGATTTGCAGAATCGGACCATTTGTGACAAAAAAAATCATTTTGGTATGCAGAGAGTCTATTTTAGGATTCGGTAATCTATTTACTGAATTGCAAAATAGGTTTGCAAATCGCAGCACGATGTAGCATTGTTTTGTGACCGTGAATGTGGTCGGTCACAAAACAATCGCATTTAGCACCAGTTTCAAACTGGTGCTAACCCATTCACAAACATGTGACCCCTTCCCCTTTGTGAATGGCAGCAAAATTATTTTTTCCGAGTAGGGATTGGTAACACGGACCACTGCCTGCTCTTAAAATTGAAAAGAAAACTTTTCATTTTTGTTTTTTAAATGCATCTCGTTTTCCTTTAGGGAAAACGGGCTGCATTTAAAACAAAAAAAACTGCTTTATTTAAAAGCAGTCACAGACATGGTGGTCTGCTGTCTCCAGCAGGGCACCATTCCTGTGAGGACGGCCATTCCCAATGGGGTCGCAAATTGCAACCTCCCTCATGAATATTCATGAGGTAGGTCATTTGCGACCCCATTGTGAATCGCAAACATTGTAAAGTACACTGTTGGACATCCGGTTTTGCGACTCGTACATTGTGAGTCAGTAAGACTTGCAGTTTGCGAGTCACAAAACTGGATCTTTGTACATGTGGCCCTTTGTGCCCTGTTCCATGGATACACGGAGTGGTACCTCTTCGTGTGTGATCAGAATTGTCTGGTGTGTTTCAAGTCATCATGCACCATATATTGTGCCTCATTCTAGGGAGGTATCGAAATGGTAACTCTTCCTGTGCAATCAGAATTGTCTGGTGCAACTCAAGCTTTTGTGCACAAGACCTTATGCCTCATTTGAGAGAGGCACATAATTGGTAACTCTTCATGTGTAATTGGAATTGTCTGGTGCCGGTCAAATCCTTGTGCATCAGACGTTTTGGCCCATTTCCAGGTGGGAGCCAAGGAGCAGATTCATGTACTGGGACACCTGACCGGGCTGGGCGCTAATATGAACAGAGTGTGTGCTTCTGTGATCGTCTCCCCGAGCTGTGCAGAACAGGACCCATGCCCCATGGCATGGTGCAGAGACATTATCCATTTCTTTTCACCCATCATTACCCCAGGACCCTGAATAAGTATAACACTGGCTGCGAACCGGGGTGGTAGTGGTCCCCGAGCCAGCAGGGGGCATAGCCCTCATGCCATATACAATCAAAGACCTATGGAGGTGGTGGTTCCCGGGACAGTGGGTGGGATATGCAGCCCCCCAAACCATAAATATCCGAAGCCCCAGAGAGGTAGTGGTCCCAGGGGCAGCGGGGGCACACAGCTCACCCGCAGCATATATGATAAAAACCCTAGGGGATGGATGTCCCCATGGCCATCTGTGGATCCTCGAGGGGGGCCCTGCAGCCCCCCCTTCCTATGTGGCATTGCCCTGGGGAGGTGGTGGTCCCTGGGGCTTGGGGTCTGAAATGGACCCCCTTTTTTCTTTTTACTGTTTGGCCTGGGAAGGTGGTGGTCCCCCAGCTGCAGGGGCCATTTGCCCCCGCATTTTATTTGTACACAATCACTGGGAGGTGGTGATCCCCAGGATGGTGGTGGGGCGCATAGCCCCCATGCACCCTATATAATACATGGCCCTGCAGGCCATATATAATCAAAGCCCCAGAGAGGTGTTGGTTCCTGGGGCAGCGGGGTTGGCATGCAGCCCTCCTGCACCATAAATATCTAAAGTCCCAGGGAGGTGGTGGCCCCTGGGGCAGCGGGGGGTGCATGCCTGTGGATTACATATATTAAAAGCCCCTTGGGGGTAGTGGTCCCCAGGGCAGCAGGGGGCCCTCCCGCATATTAGTTATAAGCCCTGGGGAGGTGGCAGTTCCTGGGGCAGCAGGAGGGGGCAGGAGTCCCACTTCATTATTATCCAGGATTTGACCCACCCGAGGGTTTAAAAAAGACAGAGCATGGGAGCCCTTGTTTTTTTAATTTTTATAATTTATGACAGATGTGTGAATCCACCACGACTCCCAGTGTAAATAAAAAAAAATGCTTTTTAGCCCTGGGGGGGGGGGGGGGGGCCCTCTGGGACCCCACCGCCAAAGCTGAGGGATCAGGGTGACTCTACCCTGACTCTACCCTGGCCCCTTTTCTTTATTTTTAACATTTTTTGTTGATCTTTGCTGAAGCCGAGTCCCAACATGGCTGACAACACTTACTTCCAACCGCCACCGCTCACAGCCTATATGTGAATCAGAGGTGGTTGGATTTAAAATTAGAATTCCTATATGTTAAAAAAATATAGAAATTCATTGAAAAAAACAAGGGTTACAGGGACTTTACAGTTAGGTTCTGAATTTACTCGTACAAGACCATACAAATTCAGCAGTTATAGTTCTTTCAAGCCAATGCCGCAACACGCAATCTTAACTCCTGGATCACCAAATGTACCGGCTCCTTAGACCCCTCTTATGAACTTCGGTCAAGAGCGTCCCAAAAAAAGCCAACTGGTTCATCTCTGAACTCCAACAATCCAAAGACACCTACTTGCACCTAAAGAAGAAATGGAGAAACAGTAGTACAAGCAAAGACCTTGCCTCTTTTAGAGCCGCCATTGCCACCCATCACCAATGCATCAAGAACACAAAAAAAGCTGCAGTCCTTGAACCCATCAGCACCTCCCTGCACAACACAAGAGAACTCTTCACAGTAATCAACAAATTCACCAATTCTTCCCCCGAAGCCACCATCATCCCCAAAGCAAGACCTCTGAGACTAACTGACCACCTTCTTCCACCGCAAGATTAAGTATATTAGGACCCACTCAGAGTCAGAATCTATGACTGACCCAGCCCCCCAGAACCCACCCAAGCCAACTGCAGCTGGTCCACGCTCACCACAGAAGAGACTGAAATCATCATGAACAGCATTCACTCATTAGCTCCAACAGACCCCTGTCCTCACCACATCTACAACAAAGCCAGTGCATCCATTGCCCCCGAACGCTGAAAGATGCTGAACTGCTTAATCACAATAGCCACCTTCCCTGAAGATTGGAAACACACCAAAGTCCGCCCTCTCCTGAAGAAACCCACAGCCGTCCCATCAGAGCTCAAGAACTTTTGGCCCATCTTGCTGCTACCCTCCACAGACAAAGTCCTGGAAAAAGCCATTAACATGCAACTGTGACAGTTCCTCAAGGACAACAACTCTCTGGATACCTCTCAGTCTGGATTCAGCAGGAACCACAGCACAGAGACAGCTCTTCTTGCAGTCACTGATGACATCCACACACAATTCTCGACTGCAGATACACCGTAGCCATCATACTCCTCGACCTCTCAGCAGCCTTCAGCACGTTCTCCCATAGCACCTATACACCAGACTACACGGAGCAAGAATCCACGGAATAGCCTTGCAATGGATCCACTCCTTTCTCACCAGAGGAACATAGAGAGTCAGGCTCCCACCCTTCGTATCAAAACCAACAGAAGTCAGCTGCGGAGTCCCTCAGGGATCCTCCCAGACCCCAACTCTCTTCAACATATACATGGCCCCGCTGGCAGTTATCATCAGAGACCATGGAATGAACATCATGTCATATGCCGTTAACACACAACTCATCATATCCTTCACTGAAGGTCCGGACAAAGCTAAGAGGAACTTTCACACCGGGGTGAAAGCCGTCACCGCCTGGATAAGGGAGCGCTGCCTCAAGCTCAACTCGGACCGAGCTCATCATCTTCGGAAACTCCACCTCAGACTGGGATGACTCCTGGTGGCCCACATCGACCAGTGAACCACCTACTCTGACTGACCACGCCCGTCACCTAGTAATCATCCTCAACTCCTCCCTGTCAATGACACGACAAGCAACCGCAGTCAGCTCTTCCTGCTGCCACACCTTCCACCAACTCTTCAAATGGATCTAGGTCGACTGCTGTAAAGCAATCAGCCACGCCCTAGTCACGAGCAAGCTTGACTACAGCAACGCACTCTACTGTAGCACCACAATAAAGAACATCAGGAAACTACAAATCATCCAAAACACTGCCGGAAGACTCATCCTGAACCTCCCCTGCCAAGAACACATCTCCCAAAACCTGAGGACCCTTCATTGGCTCCCTGTAGAGAAGCAAATCAACTTCAAACTACAAGGCCCTGCACAACATCGGACCCCAGCAGATCCCTCCGCTCCGCCCAGCACACACTAGCTATCATACTATGCATCTGGAAAACCACGGCCAGAGAAAGATCTTTCACATACCTCGCAGCCAAGAACTGGAACAACCTGCCCACGCACCTCAGACAAAGCCCATCTTTCACCATCTTCAGGAAGATCCTCAAAACATGGCTCTTCAAATGAGGCCCAGACCCACACCAGAGCCTTGAGACCCTCACGGGTGAGTAGCTGCGTTTTACAAAAACTGATTAATTGGTTGATTGAAGTAACTGTAACTCGCACCTTCGCTATGCACAGCTAATTACTCTACGTATTAAATTATTGATGACATATTCTATGCCTTCTTTCATACTGTCAATGCAACATTTGCATTGATGAGACAACTGTGCATGGTGAAGTCCTTAGTTATACTTACCTTAGGGTGTGAGTTTTAGTTACTTGAAAGAGCTCTAACAATAAATGCTGAATTTCTAAATTTCTAAATTCTAAATATCTAAATTCAGAACTAAACTTTAACGTCCCTGTAACCTTTTTTCCAGTGAATATATATATATATATATATATATATATATATATATATACCTTCCCAAGGGAAGAATTTCTCAAATCTCCTGTCCCCGTGACAATAGTCCGGTGGGACCAAATCGCGTTGGGAGAAGTCTGAAATAAACAGATTTTTGCACGTTCAGGGGATTCAAGAAATAATTTCCTTGGGAATGTGTGTTTATAATTGTTAGGGCAGCCGGAGCCCTCCTCGAGTCACCACATTAGCAGCCCCGGTGAATACCGGCACCTTTGTTGATTTTTATATATATATATATATATATATTTTTTTTTTATATAATCACTAAAAAAACAATATGGATATATTTCGTGCCCTAAGGTAACTATAACTTACACCCCGCCATGCACAGTTATCTAATGAATAATCTTACTTCAGATGTTACTGTAACATTATCAATGATGTTATCAAAGATATCAAGAGTGCTGTAATTTGTAGGGTAATTAACAATGCATGATGAGGGCGTGAGTTATAGTTACCTTAGGGCATGAGCTATAGTTACTTCACATAGCTAGAAGTATAACAGGTGTATTTTTATAGTTTAACACGTTTAAAATGCGAACCTAACTATAAGATCCCTGTAACCTTTGTTTTTTTAAGTGAATTTCTATGGTTTTTGTAATTCTATTTCCTAACAATAACGCCCCTGTAACCTTTGTTTTTTTTAGTGAATTTCTATTTTTATACAAAAAGTCATTTCCATTACTGTTGGAAAGTGGATCATTGGTAAAGGCCGGTGAGTATCAACACTTAGTAATAGGCCACAAACCCCCACTTAGGTCCAGTAAGGGTCATAAAAAATTAATCCCAGCTCAACTCATGGGAGATTGGCAACAAGCAGTTAGGCTTAACCTGGGAGACAGGTGTGTAAATCTTTTAATAATCACAAATCAGTAAACAAGTGAAATACAAAACACAATAAAAATCCAACACCAATTTATACAAATACATTACATGTTTATCTTAAAAATGACACTAAAATGCCAAAAATCAAATAAAGGGAACAGGAGATATGAATTTTTTAAGATTCAGACCCATATTTATACTTTTTGACGTAAAATATTTACCACCGGCTAACGCCATTCCAATGCGCCAGACGGGCGCCTCATTAATGGAATGACGTTAACCGGCGCTGCGGCCTGGATAGCGTCAAAACAAATTACTTTAACCGGGCAGCACAGGCGTAGGGAAGAATGAGGGTTGTGCGTCAAAGAATGGTGCATGTCAGGGTAGAGTCAAAAATCTTGGCTCTAACCTGACTAGCACCATTTTTTGACGCACAACCCCCATTGAAATTACTCCTGTCTTAGCAAAGACAGGAGTCATGCCACCCTGCACAATGGCCATGCCCAGGGGACTTCTGTCCCCTGGGCTTGGCCATTGGGCACAGTGGCATGCAAGGGGGCCAAGTTAGACCCCCCATGCCACCAAAAAAAAAAATATATATACTTACCTCTATTTACCTGTACTTACCTGGGATGGGTCCCCCCCATCTATGGGTGTCCTCCAGGGGTGGGCAAGGGTGGCAGGGGGTGTCCCTGGGTGCAGGGAAGGGCACCTGTGGACTGCTTCCATGGTCAGAGACCATGGAAATGAGCCCACAGGTCCCTTAATGCCTGCCCTGACCCCGGCGTTAAAAAATGGCGCACATCAGGCTGGGCGCCATTTTTTAAGGCCCACCCTCCTCCTGTGAGTCAAAATCACGCAGGAGGATAAATAAGGTGCAGATGCCTTAAAGTCATATTTTGCACGGGAATGCCTACCTTGCATAGCATTAGCGCAAGGTAGGTTTTCACGTCCAAAAAATGACGCAAACTTCATAACTTTGGTGCTGGATGGGTCCAACGCCAAAGTATAAATATGGAGTTAAGCTTGCACCAAATTTGTGTTAAAAAAATTACACAAATCTGGTGCAAACAGAGTATAAATATGCTCCTAAATGTTTTCTAGCGCATAGAAAACATAAGCAGCAATCAGAACATCTGGTCACACTTAACAGGGCAAAGTCAAAAGATGAGGTTGACTGCAATGGAGCCCTTCTTGGCTTCACTGAGCAGAATGCCTCAGTCAAAGATTTACCTTTGGACTTTAAAGAATTTTTGAAGATCTTTCACGACCAGGAAAAAGTCACGAGTAGAAGCGGACCTCACTGGAACCCTCTTCGGTTACGCATCACAGGAGGCCAAGAGTACTACATTCAGACTTAGATGATTTTTCTGGATGGACATGTTCATCTGGGACCAAGTCGAAATTGAAGCTGAACTCGCTGGAGCCCTCGTCGGATACACTGCATGGGAGGCCTTGTTCAACTTTTCATCTTCGGACTTAGAGGTCTGTGGTCAGTTTGAACAAGGACGTGAGTGCCAAACAGGTATGGCCTCAACTTCTTGAGGGACAAGACCACAGCAAAGGCTTCCCCCTCAATGGCACTCCATCTTTGCTTTTTGGGGAATAGTTGCCTGCTGATGAAGGCAACTGGCTGATCCTAGCCCTCCTCATTTACTTGTGCTAACACTGCTTCAGCCCCTGTCCCGGAAGCATATGTCTGCACACTAAATTCCTTATTGTAGTCAGGGGCCAGTAGCACTGGTGCTATACACACATCTTCCTTCAAAGAGTCAAAAGCTTTCTGACACTCTGGGTCTAAATGACCTTTTGGTCTGCTTCCTAATGGGGAGTTATTTCAGAGGGGCCACAATGGTCCTGTCGCGTAGGCTCTCATTATCTTAATGAACCTACTGGATTTTGAGCAACAAGATCGTCCACGATGTGGGGGACTGAGTCTAGCCCACGGTAGATGACTCTTGTCACTCCAAATCTGGGTTTTGCTCCGGCTAACTAGCAGTGCCTCATCTCTCCCAAATGGTGGAGACAATTCGGCAGCCGAGCGCATGGCATCTCAGTACTTCTCAGGGAAGTCGTGGTCACTCAGGTCACAACCGGTTCTCTCATACACTGTGCGGTCTCATATATGAATGACAATAAAGGCAGCATAAGTTTTAATGATTGGTTTAATAAAACAACTGTATTTTGGATAACAAAGCGTGAGCTGCAATAACCAGAACTACACAACACAATAATATTAAATAGTAACGATGAGAGTGAAGCACAAGAATAAGGCTATCACAGTGCCACTAGATTATTCTCTCTCTAAGTTATATTTGAGCACAGCATGTTAAGCTCTAAGCATGCCTTTCAGGTTTCCCCGGGAGGACATCAACCCTCATACCTGAGCAAAGGCCTGTAATCTGCATCAGCATCTGCAACGGGCCATTCAGCATGCAGTTGTGGTTCCCTGGCTGGAATCTCCCCATTGACGTGTACTAGGACTAGGAAGTGGTTTTACAACACCCAGATGTTCTAAGAAAATGTCCCTACGTAAGGATCTGTGTTTTCTACGAATGCTGGAGACTAAACTACCACGTTTACCGGCAATGTACCAGACTATAGCCTTGACTGAAGCACAGGGCGATCAAGAATGCATTATTTGAGAACACAGTGCTGAACTAAGCTAAACAGTGTGATAAAAGAAATCAAAACAAGACCGTAAAAACTGGTTATTGTAAATTAACAGTGCGAAAAATATCTAGGGTAAGTGCACAGCGGCCTAGTATGTTAAACTAGCGTGCATGGAGCTATACTTAAAATGGCTACACAACAGTCCCATAATTCGGGACACACCTCCTGTACTACCTAGTCAGGCCAAAAAAGGCCTTGAGTATGATTTTAGGCTGGAGAGGCTGTACATGACCTCTAACTTCAAGGTGGCCCATGTACACCACTGAACTCTGCCCTATCTGGCATTTGCTTGCCTTGATAGTCAGGCCGGCCCGGAGCACGACCTGAAGCACTTCTTTCAGGTGGACCAGGTGATCCTCACAGGTGGAATTGAATACAGCTATATCATAATGATAAGCTGCAGTAAAAGATTCCAACCCACACAAGACTCTGTGTGAAGAAGTGTGGCTCAATGGTTAGAGCGGCAGACCCTGATGCAGAAATCTGGCCCGGGACCAGGGTTCAATTCCTGCCTCAGCTCGGACCTGATAATTCTCGCATCGGTGCCTAATCTAATTCATGGGCCCCACTCTGTAACTCTGGGCAATAGCTTGCTTAACCTCCACAACAACACCAACAGTGCTGGGATGCCTGGCTTCACCTTGGAGGTTACCCAGGAGTGGGCACCTCACAGGGAAAAGCCAGGAGGGGTTCCACAGTGGTATGTGTACAGTGCCTTGAGACCCTAACGGGTGAGTAGTGCGCTATACAAGTGCGAAGTTTACAGTTTTTCACCAAACCTTTGGAAGGTGGCAGGAGCATTTTTCAACCCAAAGGGCATTACCTTGAACTGAAAATTGCCCTCTGGGGTGGTAAATGCTGACCTCTCCTTAGCTCCTGGACTTAGGGCAATCTGCCAGTATCCTGAGGTCAGATCAAATGTGCTCAGGAGCTTAGCAGCCCCCAACTTATCAATGAGCTCAGCAGCTATAGGTATGGGTGAGCATCAGTCTTAGTGACTGCATTCAAACCTCTGTCGTCTACATAGAATATGCATTCCCTTTTCCCACCCTGGTGATTACGTTTGAGTACCAGGACTACCGGACTGGCCCAAGTACTATCAGAGGTCTCAGTTCCCCTAACTCCAACATCTTAGCTACCTCACCTTTGCTGTTGGCTTTGACCCGGTCTATCAACCTGAACAACTTATTTTTGACAGGTAAACTGTCACCAGTGTCAATGTCATGGACACACCAATTGGTGAGTCTAGAGTTCAGGGAGAACAGCCCAGCAAACAGCTCTAACATGTGTCTGCAGTCTCTTTGCTGCTGGGCTGTCATTTTAGGGTAGAGTACTATTCCCTCCACTGACCCATCTTGTGCATGGTGGAGAGGATGTCCGGCAGGGGATCACACTTCTCCTCCTTTCCCACATCTGTGACCATAAGCAAGGTCATGCCTGCCCTGTTATTCTGCTTAGCTTCAAACTAAGTGGGAATGAAGCCAAAGAATGCAGTACCTCCCAAGTATCAAATAAAAGTACACAAAACATTAACATGAGCATTTAACTTAAATGCAGAAAAAAAACATGTGGATACCAAAATACTCACAGCAGTTAAACAATGATGGGCAGAAAAGGTGCAATACATCAACAATTCATATGTGCAGTGAATATGTATATATGCATAGTCAAGCTAGATGATTAAGAATAAAAATGCATGACCATGGGGATCGAATCCAATGTCATCCTTGCCAACGTCAAGGTGAGGAACCCTGGACAGCTGAGACAGGAGAAACTTCCCTCAATGAGGTTTTGTTCTGGGCAAGTCGTCCACTCCCAAAATGAGTTCCTTCTGCCTCAGTGCCAAGCTTCCCACCTTATGTACCTTAAACTAACCGAAGAAGAAGGTTCTGGCAATCTTCCCCTTGAGTAAGTTATGAAATTCAAGCGCTGGCTGTACATGTTCTATGTCAAAAACATGCAAAAGAACTGTCCAGGCCCCAATGCACATTCCTGAGACAGAGCAGTACCTATCTCTGCTGTAAACATTCTCATCCTGGTACACTCTTATCACCACCGCATCACCCACGATATATTCCCTGCTCTGGAAAGGGCAGGAATGTGGCATTTATTTATTAAGATGTCTCATTTCTGCCCTCTCTGTGCACTGTCACACCGAGTTCCACCTAATGCACCAATTCATGCACCCTTGCGCCTTGAGGGTGCAAGGGTGCCACCTTATATGGCACAGCACCCTGGATTGTTTTGTGCAAGAAGGGGCACATTCCTGCACAAAAACAATCCTTAGAGGCAAGGGTAACACAAACCCTTGATAGGATAGCTTGGGGTTCACAGTGCCAGCCTGATTATGGCGGGGAGGTTGTAGGAAGTTAGGAACATAGCATGGGAGCAGAAATCCAGTGAATGATACTGACAGGATTCTGTTCCAATGTGAGCTAAGCAGGTGTTTGCTTGGGTCAACTCTCCATGTCACTCACTCTTACAATGGTAATATACATAGTATATAATATATAGTGTGACTAAAGACTGTCCCTCCTTATCTAAACCTCTAGATTGCCAGCTCTGCAAGTTCCTCTAAGGATTTTTATTTTATTTTAAAAAGAATCATTGATACCCACCCTTAGTCAGCCCTTCTCCAATAGCATCAACTAAGCATTGTAACAAACTGGCCGCTTTCTTTCATGATCAAATAATGAAAATGTATTCAGCATTTCCAACCAGTCCTACCTTTAACAGGTTTGTCCCTAGTGCTGCTCCTGGAGATGTCTCCATGGCCATGTTAGGGTGAACACTTCCAGCTTGTCCTCCTCTCTCCTTCAGAACGGTTATAGACATTCTAACGGAAGTGAAACCAGGATTACCGCTTTACCCTGTACCTATGCCCATTGTGCAGCAACGGGCTGTCTTGATTGCCCTAGTTCTGACTAAAGTGCTTAATCTCTCACTAACATTTGGGCCTGTCCCCAAGCACTGGAAGCATGCAATAGTTAAGCTGCCTTTGAAAAAAAAGTCTGGACTATCTCAACCTAAGCAACTTTAGGCCAGTTTCACTTCTGCCGGTTGTCTCCAAATTATTAGAGAAGTATGTCAACAAGCACCTCTCGGCTTGCCTTGAATCACAGTTACTGTAACATCCTGTCAGAGTCACCAGATCCTCGGGGTCTGCGCACGTTCCCAATACGTCCACCACTGCACAGCTCCAAGACTCTGATAGATAAATCACAGAGGCTAAGAGAGTTCAAGAGGGGAAGAGGGGATTAGGAAGGGAACAGCTGGGAAGGAGACCTGTAGTAAGAAAAAGGTTAGAACACGCAATATGAAAATTATATCTCCTGAAATCAATACTAGACTATGATTCTAAGCATAGTCATTCTGAAAACATGAACAATCTAAGAATTAAATTTAAAATGACTAAGTTTCAAGAGGGCCTGATACCTGTAAGGGAATCAAGATGGATTAAATGAAAACTTTCTTATTCAAGTACTTTCCTTTACATGAGAGTCAGAACACGCAATATGAAAATTATATCTCCTGAAATCAATACTAGACTATGATTCTAAGCATAGTCATTCTGAAAACATGAACAATCTAAGAATTAAATTTAAAATGACTAAGTTTCAAGAGGGCCTGATACCTGTAAGGGAATCAAGATGGATTAAATGAAAACTTTCTTATTCAAGTACTTTCCTTTACATGAGAGTCAGAAAAACATTCTGACTAAATTTTAAACCAGTCATATAAATCCTTTTTTGAGAATGCATACTAGGACCATACTGTGTACTCTTAAAATGTTTCAACACAAATTGCGCATATTGTAGATTTATATATATATATATATATATATGGTAAACACCATAAAAGGATTGTGCACCATGAATAATAGAATATGGATTCAGGAAAATAAATCACATAACTTGTCAACTGGAATATTACATGATAAATATCTTAGAATAGTGGCATACACTAAACAACATGAATTAAACTCGAGGAGAGAATCGTGCGTCTTGCCGATTCGAGTGTCACCATGTAAAATGCCAAGAAATGGTAGTACGCAATGAATATCAAAGTCAAATCATCATTAAACGAATCGCGCTTCTTTTGCCGATTCGTAAACCACCATGTAAATGTCAAGAAATGGTAGCACGCAAAGAACAACAAAGTTAAAACACCACAAAACGAACCGCGTGTCTTGCCAATTCTTAAGCCACCATGCAAATGTCAAGAAATGGTAGCGTGCAATGAATAAGAAGATTAAATTATCATGAAACGAATCGCGCGTCTTGCCGATTCGCAAGACACCCTGCAAATGTCACAAACACTCAAGTGCATATTTCACATGCGCAAAGAATAAAAGAATTAGGCCCAAGAACATGAGAGTTCTCGATAACGGTGTCGGGAGGCCAGCCCAACCACCGTCTTACCGCCCAGAACAAGGATCTCCAAATGAAGAATGAAAGTCAGATGTCTGGAAGATCAAATAGGCCACCGGGACAGGAACTCAGGAAGTAGCTGCTGCTCTGCACCCGGACCTCTGAATAGTGAGCACTAGGAGCTGGGCTGGCTCCTTTTTATAGAGTCTTGGCCCAGCCCACAACCACACCCAGGCATGTTGCAGGGAAAGTCTCTAGAAGGCCCTGGAAAGGGACCACACCCTAAGACACTCTGAAAGCCTGCAACAATACATTGCGAATGAACAGCATTTGTAAGCACTTTAAAAATAAGACTTCAGGATTGAAATCTGCACTGCAAAAGGTTAAACAACAACATATCAGCACAATGCATAAATTACATTGTTTTGAGAGTGCTGGGTTTTTGCATTCTAGTCGCCAATAGAGCGCGCACTGCCCTGGTGTTGACACATCCCACTCAGATGGACTTTCACCTGATGCACAGCACAGAGACAGCTTTAGTGGCTGTGGTTGAGAAACTCAGAGGCATCTTAGATCAGGGCCAATTGGCTGTTATCATTCTCTTAGACCTCAGCGCAGCTTTTGACACCGTAGATCACTCCATCCTACTACAAAGGATCACCAGTGCTGGTGTAACGGACAACACCCTCAGCTGGCTTGTGTCCTTCCTCCAGAATCGCCCTTTTCAGGTTCAGGACCAGACCTTTCTCTCAGCCAACTTTCCATCCTGTTGCAGTGTGCCTCAGGGTTCCTCCTTGAACCCTGCTCTTTTCAACATTCATGTGTGGCCTCTGACTGAGATTGTTCAGGCTTATGGGCTCTCGCTGGTGTCCTACACCGAGGACACGCAGCTGGTGATATCCATCTCCCAGCATGGCCATCTGGGCCATTCCCCTTTATCTGCATGTCTGACGGAAGTGGCCTGCTGGATGTCCACCTAGAAGCTGAAGTTAAACGAGGATGAAACAGAGATCATGCTGTTAGGGAACCACCTCAGTTTCCTGGTCCCTAGTCCCCTCCCAGATAACCTTTGCAGCTTTCCCAGTCCAAGAGAGTCAAAAAAGAGTCTCAGCATCTGGTTAGATGCAAGGCTGTCTATGTGTCAACATGCCACAAACTCACTTGCAGCTGCTTTGGTTCTCTGCAAATGTTACAAATAATTCTCAATCTCCTTCCCATAATGGCCAGAAGAGTGGTTGTACAAGCCTTGGTGTTAGTCCGACTAGACTATGGGAATGCCTCGTTATTTGGCTCTCCCTTATGTCACTAAAATATTACAGACCATATTAAAAAATCTGCTGCTTGTCTGTTGCTGAATATGCCCAGATGCATGTCTATGGCCAAGGCCGTACGTGATCTGCACTGGCTTCCAGTGGCACACCATGTTCAGTTCAAAACTCTCTGCCTGCTTCATAGGGATGTCAAGAACAAGGGCCCCTCCCTGTTTTGTTGTCTGGCCACCTTTTATCTCCCAAAGAGATTGCTCCGTTTATCCTCCGCTCATCTTTTGAAGATGCCCAGGATCTAGAGGCCTGTTTCATATCAGGCTTCCCGACTTTGGAATCTATTTCTAATTGAACTGTGCCAGCTAGAACAAGAACTATTCTTTCAGAAAGCCTTGAAAACCTGGCTTTTTGACTACTAACTCAAATACATTCTAAGCCCCTGCTGACTTGGGTAGCGCTGGGACGCCTTCGGGTAGTCATGTTCTCTATAAGAATTCATAAATAGAATATAATTAAAATGTACATCTCAAGAATGTTGACACCTTCTCATAACTACAATGAAGTGATGTAAATGCTCACATAACTCACATTATTTTGAATCCAAGTTTTCCTACAATGCAATGTTACATTCTGAATAGAAGCAGTAGTCATACACAATTTACTTTGCACTGTCCATATGATGACCAATGACAGGTACAATACTAAATAGAACCATGGTTTTTCTAGTGTGTTGTGGCCTACTAGGCCTTGGAATGGTCCAGTACCCTAACCTACTCACCACTTTGTTTGTGGAATCATTTAATGTACAATTCAGAAATAGCATTTTGCATTTCAGGACATCTCTACAATGTAATCACTGGAGGTGGCATCTATTTAAATCAGCCTGCATGTGTAAAGCAATGAAAATCAGACAAAGGCCTAATCAGTCTATCAGTTTGTTTTTCCTTTATTAGGTTGCCTTATTTGTAGATAAAGACACATATGATGCACAAACTAGAGACTCATTACATATTCTCTGTATTCTTCTCAGATCCAACCCTGCAGGCCAGTGCCCCACTGTCTGCAACCCAAGACACCTCCACTCTAGACCAGGAGAAAGCCTTCAGTGAGAACTCCACTCCTGCAAGTCTAGATGATCGGTAGCCAGCTGGTACATCTGGTCTGTCTGTCCAGGCAGCTCCAGTGAGTCACACACGACCCATACCTACACCTCTGAACTCCAGTGTGAACACCATCTCAGCATGAGAATACAGCCGCTTTCAGTGCACCGAAGAGCTACATATCAATCTTGTGTCCCCCAGTCCAGGCTACTGTTGATACACAATTAACACTGCCGCCAGTTATGACTGGGCCCAGTAGGATGGAACACACTGCTTCAAGGGCACAGAGTAGAATCTTTGAGCAAGCCATTTGAGGTGCCTGGGGTCTTTGTCAGCCAGACCACCATTGTCCAAGTCTTGGGAGCAGTACAACAGTCCCAAGATGTGACGGGCCAGGTTGCAACTGAACTCTGGGAGATCAAGGAGGTGCAGAGGGAGCTCAAGTTGGAAATACACAACCACAATGAATATATGAACTCCCTGACTGGGGTGCTTTATGACAATGGGCTTTCCCCATTCTATTTGTCCCTGTCTGTGTTCTCTCCACATTTGCCAATCACAGACAGGGAGGCCCTGCCACATGAGGATCCTGATCTTCCAATCCCAGGCCCTGCACCTGTGCCCCCTCTTCCTCTCCGGAGGGAGCAGTCATCCAGATCATCAGGCGAGGATGGTAAAACCTCCACCACCACTTCCAATAAACGCAGATCCTAATTTCCTCTAGTCTGTCTCACATTCACCCTGGATTATTTCAGAGACACAGTTACCTTTTATCAGGACAGTTTTATTTTATACATTGGACATCCACCACAATAGACTTTTTTGTTTATATTCAATTTGTTTGCCTCTCCTTTCTGTTTTTTTGTGTCATGCAAAGAAATGGTATGGACACAAACTACAAGACTCTTGGATTTATTGTGGCATTTCATTTGTCATGTCTGTCTTCCACCATTATGTTTCAAATCCTTTGAACATGTGTTTGCAAAACATAATTAGACATTTCATAGAGATAGAGTGTTACTGATTTCATTCAAACAAAACAAAAAATGTCAGAGCAGAGGTTCACAAACCTGATATTACCACAATAGTCTGTGCCATTTAGAGAGTATACACACCATGACCTTGACTCCATGGAAGAAAAGGAATATTCCCTGTGATCAACTTAAATAGACAAACAATTATTGATGTATGACCTCAGCTAGGGCTATACATCCTGCCCTCACAATAGGAATCCTACATCAATAACACCAATAGTCTGCATCATACCAGTATAACAGGTTAAGGCCACATGCCCATTACAGGACACTGAGGCTGGAGGCCATTAGATTTTGAGGGCACTATTACTTTTGGGACTACACGTCAAAAGGAACTTTCAGTCTCAGCTGGGTGCCAGACAATTGGGAACTTTCGACTTGGTGTTTGGAACCTGCCCAAATTGACTTCTGGAAGTGAGGAGCTAGGGCTTCAAGCTCTGGTCAGGAAGCTGCCTCCCCTCATCAGAAAGCTCTCCCCCGGGGTGTAGCCATTCAACCCCACCCTGGGGGATTAGCAGCAGAGTGAGACCTATAGTCCATCTGATACCCTGATTGGTGAAATCGAATAAGGATACCGGATCAACAGAACATGTACAGCAGACCTGAGTTTATTGAATGTAAATAAAGGCTTGAATCTCTAATATTGTCTTGCTTGTCCTTCTTTTGAGTTTTCATACAGTGAATTTTAAGGTGTGGATGAAATGGATACTTTCCATTAGGTGCTTTAACTTTCTGCGTATTTGGGTTATATTTGGACCCGCTATGTTTATGAAGGCATTGCTGTAGGAGGCTGGCCTTGTTTGTAGTGGGTACCCTAGGTACTTACAACTTAAACCAGGTCAAGGTATCACTTATTAGTGAAATGTAGTCAGTGATCTAGCAGCTTAGGCTGTTAGAAGTAGCTGCATGAGAGCAGCTTAGGCTGAACTAGGAGACATGCAAAGCTCCTGCAATACCACTATAGTTACACAGTACTTATACACAATAAAAGACAATACTCAGTGTGATCAAAAATAAAGGTACTTTATTTTAGTGACACAAGGCCAAAAATATCTTAGAGGCAATACACCTTCTGGAGGTAAGTATTATACATCATGGGGCATATTTATACTCTGTTTGCGCCGGAATTGCGTCGTTTTTTTTTTATGCAATTTCGACGCAAAACTAACTCCATATTTATACTTTGGCGTTAGACACCTACTTTGCGTTAATGATATGCAAGGTAGGCGTTCCCGTCTAAAAAATTTACTCCGAGCCATGTGCGCCGTATTTACACTCCCGGGCAAAATTCACGCCCAGGAGTGGGCGGGCCCAAAAAAATGACGTACGGACGCTTTTGCGCCGTTTTTTTGCGCCTGGAAAAGGCAGGTGTTAAGGGACCTGTGGGCTCTGAAGGAGCCCAGAGGTGCCCTCCCATGCCCCCAGGGACACCCCCTGTCACCCTTGCCCACCCCAGGAGGACACCCAAGGCTGGAGGGACCCATCCCAGGGACATTAAGGTAAGTTCAGGTAGGTATTTTTTTTTTTTTTTTTGTGGCATAGGGGGGCCTGATTTGTGCCCCCCTACATGCCACTATGCCCAATGACCATGCCCAGAAGTCCCCTGGGCATGGCCATTGGGCAAGGGGGCATGACTCCTGTCTTTGCTAAGACAGGAGTCATTTCTATGGGGGTTGGGAGTCGAAAAAAATGGCGCAAATCGGGTTGAGGCAAAAAATTTGCCGCAGCCTGACCTGCCCCATTTTTTGGTGCCCAAGCTCCATATCCCCCTACGCCGGCGCTGCCTTGTGTACGTCGTTTTTTCTCACGCACACCAGGCAGCGCCGGCGGCTAACGCCGGCTAACGTCATTGAATAAATACGGCGCCAGCATGGCGCTTCAGAATGGCGTTAGCCGGCGCTAATTTTTTTGACGCAAAACTGCGTTAGCGCAGTTTTGCGTCAAAAAGTATAAATATAGCCCCATGTATACACTAGAGACCAAAATCAGGTAAGTAAATAGTCACAGAATAGTGCAAACTGTTGAATATACAATAGAATGCAATAGGATGCAATAGGCCTAGGGGCAACACAAACCATATACTAAGAAAGTGGAATGCGAATCACGAATTCCCTCCTAGGCAAGTGTAGTGTGTAGAGGGGCACCGGGAGTGTAAGAAAACCACAAAGGTGAGTAAAATACCCCACCCCGGAGCCCAGGTAAGTGGGAGTAAAGTAAAGCAAGTTTCCTCAGGGGACATTACGTGATAAGAGTTATTGCAAGAACCAAGCAAGACTGCAAGCAACAAATGGTGGATTCCTGGACTGGAACACCTGTGAAGAGAGGAGACAAAGTCCAGCAGTCGCAGAAGATTCCAAGAAGGAAATGAGCCCCTCCCAACATAGAAGATGGTGCAAAAGAGGATTCTCCGGTAAGAAGAAGTCTGCAGAAGAGCACCAAGGAAGATGGCTGCGGGTTCCTGCATGATGCAAGAGATGTCCCACATCGAGATGTTGGATGCAGGCAAGTTGCAGTGTTGGATTCGTACAACAAGCCTTGGTTCAAGCAAAGTTGCAGTTTGCGTCAGAATGGCGCTGCCTGGACCTAGGAGGGACCTGGGGGCCTCAACTTGGACTGATGAGGCAGAGGGGGCTCCCAAAACTGGAGGAATCCCACAGATGACCCGGCAGCAGCCACAGGAGTCCCAGGACATGAGGACAAAGAAGGTGCAAATTACAGTTGCTGAAGCACTACAAAAGAAGGTCTAATGCCGCCGGAGAACAACTCAGTGAGTTGTGCGTCACAGGATGGAGTGCTGGAGACCTGGGACACGCTGTGCATGAAGGATTCTTGCAGAAAGTGCACAGAGGCCCCAGAAGCTAGAGATGACACCCTTCACAGGAGTACTGTTGCAAACCGGGAAGGCAAGCTCTTAACTCTGCCAAATTTGGACAGCTGGACCTAAGGACAGTCTGGATCGAAGCGGTCCACCACCTCTGTTTCAGGGAGCATGCTCGTCATCAAGAGAGGAGTCCCAGAGAACCAGTCGTTATCTTAGAAGGTGCCTGCTGGAGCAGGGAAGTGACTCTGTCACTCCATGTGAGATTCCTTAGGTTCTTCTGGTGCAGGGTGAGGGCAAGGAGTCCTCAGAGCCTGCATACCTTAGAAACTGTTGCAGTTGCTTGCTGGAGCTGAAGTTGCAGGGTCAACAGTGTCAGTGACACAGTTAAGCACTACTGACAACACACACATTAGGCCTCAAACTATGAGTACTGGGGTCCTGTCCAGCAGGATCCCAGTGAGAAAGGCAAAACATACAGACAAACAGGTAGAAATCGGGGGTAACGTGCCAAGAAAGATTGTACTTTCCTGCAGTTGCTTCCCCAAACATCTACTACTCCCTTCCATGGTTGAGGCCCCGGTACTTGCTGGGCTGGGTTCCATGTCTGTGGTTGCTGATGCCATGTGTTGGTCCTGACCAATGTTATGGTGGTACAGCAGTGGACTGACTTCCCTGTGACTGAGTACAAGGTGCATTCAGGTTTCCCTGGGCTTGGTTTTGTGAATGGACATTTGGTGGGGCACGGCCCTGGCTAATGGACGTCTGCTCATGATATCCCTTTACCTAGCATCTGTCCGCCATGTGGCCCATTCTGTGGCAATAGTAACATAGTTTGAGGTCTGGCTGCTGCGAATCTCCCTAGCTTCTGCTGTTGTAGCTGGTTTGGTACCCTATGGGTTTTGTTACAGAGCTCCCTTCAGAACTAGTTACATTTGCATGTTTGTAGACGATGAAGCCCCCTTGAGGACGGTCTTTTTCAATTTGTGCTGGACCAACTTAAAAGTGTCTCTCTGAGCTCGCTCCTGTCTTTCCCTGTCCATTTCTTGTTTCTTTTTGTGATAATGTAATAAATGAGCTACTACTTCCCACCAGGGCTTGGTATCTAGCCCCAGTACGCTTTCCAATCCACTTTGTATTTTGGTGGGCAGCTCCTTTTTAAGGATATTATAAAATAATTTAACATGGAGGCCCATATCAGTTCATGGCTGTTCTGTTTCTTGTCCTCATAGTTCCTTCATCCAATCTAGAACATCGGTTATGGCCTCCCTAGTTTTCCTAGTTTCTGCCATTAGTTCTCCTACGCCTAGGAAATCAGGGAACATTTCCCTCAGAGCTGTCCATATTTGGTGCCTTGCTCGGGTGAACACTGTGTTAGCCGGCTCCCAGATGAGACTACTTAGCAGACTTCTGACATCACCTATCAATGGGTTTATTCATGCAATAATCTTCTCAAAACCTGAGTTTAATTTCCCTGTCCCATCCAACAATGGTGGCAATTTAGTCCTTAACACTTCTTCATCCATCTTAGTCCATGGCACACAAATGGTCCCTTATTTGCCCTTTTGCAGTAGCAGACTTATGTTGGCTTTGGGTAGCTCCTCTGGTTTCTCCCTAATATAGCGCTCCCATCACCTTAGACAATCTTACATGTAGGGAAAATCACACTTGGGATCTCCCTATCTGTGATGGATGCAGTCTTCTGCAAAAGCTATATCCTTCGGTTCACAGGATCCCTCCTCCTGCCAGCGTCTATCGTACTGGTCACTTCCCCCGGTCCAGCGGGCTGGCAGGTGACAAACTGGTTGCACAAAAATACGCCTTTGTCTTGGGCTACTATCTCTCCTGGGGTTAGTTTGTCTGTCCTGCACGTTTGGGAGGAGCAGCAGACATCTTCGCCCCTGCTCCCCTCGTGTGCATGCAAAGGTACCATCTTGGTTCAGTTTTTACACCAGGCTACCTTGGTCTCTTATTTCTAGTTTAGTCCCTCACCTGTGTTGCCAATCTGGTGAGGCTCAGCACCAGCCGAAAGCATCTCCTCTAATTCTGCCTCACACTCTTCCTTATCCAGGGCTCTGTACCTACCCCTGCTCTCCTCAGATGGAGGGTGTGCTGTTCTATTCTCTAATTGTGCTTCCAAAGTGTGAGCTATCTCTCCCTCTTGAGTTTCTATCTTTCCTCTAAATCCTGCCTAGATTGACCTCCTTTGTTCTGAGCTAAGCGCTGTTCTTTTTGGTGGGACCTGCCATCAAACTCACCTTATGTTGCTTCCTCAGCTTCTTGAGCATACCCTGTGGCTTCCCCTCACCACTGGATCCTGGAGGACTGGGACCCCTTTCCCCACCCCAACAAGATGTCTCACTGTCCAGAATTGCTATGAATCTCCCTGTCACTCAAGTATCTTCTCCAGAATGCACGGGAGTGTGTGTAATCTGTGCCACAGGGGTTTGATGGACTGAACGTAATGGATGGGGCGTCAAACTTTTTGGAGCTCTAGCACTGGACTGGGGTTGCACTGGAATTGCTTGTGCCTGCTGACCTGTTACTCTGTCATGCCTAGATATAACAGTTCAATGTTCATTGGGGGCCGCTTCGACTCCCTCAAATGGTGGCTTGGTGTAACCAAAGGCAGGGATAGCAGGCATCTCCATTCCTGCATATGTTGGGGATGTGCATACACCTTGCTTGTTGACTGTGGGGTAGTGTGTTTGGTCTGAGCCTCCTCTAAAATGGCCCATAATTCTATTAATGCTTCTTTCTTGTCCTTCTTTTGCTTGTTTTTAGTCTGTATGCATATTCTCGTGTGTTCAGTCATGTGAATGTCAAAAGTTCCCTCTTTTGGCAAGGGAAACAGGTGTGCCTTAGTGTTTGTGTGCAATGTGTGGCAAAATGTATTAAGTTTTTTAGCTTGTGGGGAATCTGTTTTGCTTGTGCCTTCTTGGCTATTCCATGATAAATTGGACAGACTTTTAGGGGACAGTTATACTTCTAATTTGTATGACTTTTTTCTTTTTTTAGGGAATCTTAATTTATATGCATCCAACGCTTCTGTTTCTTAGAAAATCTTAAGGCTTACTATAGTAGTGGGGAAATATATAGACAGGGAATAATAGTTCTACTTGGGTAGTGGGGAAATATATATACGGGGATTAATACATTTAATGAGCTCAGCGTTATTTACAGATGCATCAACATAAACATTTAACACACCCAAATAAAAAATCATATGAAGGGTCACAATGTGGAAGAAAGTCCAGTTGTTAATTCAGACGTCTTGAAATTTGGCATCAAAACAGCAAGCCTTTACTTTGGTATCAAATAGCAATTTGTGAGGATTAACAATGCCTTTATAGCACATTGAATCATCAACAAAACACAATACTGAAAACTTAAAACACAGCTGCATTAATTTACCAGCACCATAATGTCAAAATGACATCATGTTTCGACTGGGACAAAGACAAAGCACAAAAATGATGACTGTCAGCAATAGCTGAGCCTGGTCCTGGTGCATGCCATCACAGGATTAAGTGAGCCTGATTGGCTCCAGGGCAAAGATAATAACAGGTCATGCGGAGAACAAAAGGAATAACTTGACAACCAAAGGCCCTTCATGGCCAAGCACAAGCTATGTCTAATCTTCTAGATCCCACTCTTTTCTTCTCTAACATCCGAATCACACCCTAAATCACATCCCGGGGTTATGTCTACCATCTGTTTAATCCCTAGCGGTCCATGCGAACACACCTCTCACATCTTTCAGATACCAACAGTGTTAAGAAACTGGTAGCACTGAGAAACTCTTTTAGACTAAAAATAAGATTGAGGTGAGGTCCCTACATCACACCCGGGACCTATGCTTATCATCTTTGCCATTCCCAGCAGTCCAAGTGATCAACCTTGTGTCACAGCCAGATGACAAGCATACCATATGTATCACACCCAGCAGTCCCCAAAAAAAAATTTAAAAAAAATATTCACCTTTCCTAGTGTGCTGACTATGAAAAAAGGTGACTCCTGTGGGTTCTGCTTTTTATTCCTAGTTTGCTATACGCCAAGTGCTAGAATGAAGGCTCTCATGTAGTCTCTTACCCTTCTGATGATGGCTTCAGGATGGACCTCCACCCTGCGGATTCAGCAGAACTTCCAATCAATTGTGGCATCTGCTCATCTTTCCTTGCTGCGCAAATGTGAATCCAATCGTTTGGGGTCCCCTTCCTTTGGTCGCAGTCGGCTCAGAGGAACCAATCAGCTCCTAACTGGCTCACCAAAATGTTGCTTGAATGTTAATTTACCTTGAAAATATGAATGACAAGAGGCATTTAGCAAAACAGGAATGATTTGTTTAATTAAACGTAACGGTTGGGAGAACAGTTACAGAACCAGGGTCTGAGGACTTTCCCAAAGTACATGGCTTCTGTGAGGTGTTTTGCAGATTTCTTTGGGCATAATAAAACACTTCCAACATTAATTTTGAGGTGAAGAATGTGAACAGTTGTCATGGAGTCATGAATAAGTCCTGATAAAAAATACAGGGGGGTCTTGACCATGAGTGGACACAATGTGGGCCAGCCGGTAAAGTGTCCATATGTTCGTCCTGACAGGTGCATGATTGCTGTGTATTACTGTGGGTGCTGTGTTCTGATTGGCTGTGTGTTCCTAACTTCATATGTCATCGGACTTTATGGTGTTTGGGAATCCGTGCACCCATCTGCCCAGGTGTGTTTTATAGGGGCCAATCTCCTGGGACCATTGTGGTGTTGCGGCCTATCTTTGATCTGAGTTTACTGCTCATGTGTTTGACTGTCAGCTATGTGTTGGGCCACCTGTTACCTGTCAATCAGTAATTGTGGGCCTAGGTCTCAGAGCCTGCCAGACCATTTATATTGGGGCCGGAGTTGAAGGATAGTTCATGTTGGATTACTGTAACTAATATGATGTGATTTCATTGGTATATATGATCAACACTGACTTTTCTAATATTAACACATACTTAGCACAAGCAAAGTTAATCTATGGCAACAAATACAATACCCAATGTAGGAAAACTCTGATCCACTAACTTCTTTACCTTGGACTTTCCTGAGCTGATCATTCCTACCAAATTACCATTGCAGACTGATATGATTCTTATGTGACAAGTTGTACTGAGAGTGGAGATTACAGTATATAAAGGTACACTTACATTCTGGTAAAAAGTAGTCAATGGCTCTTGATGTAGGTAAATTCCTTCTTCTTCACTACTGTCATGTTCATTGGGCATTTCTACATCCTCTTCCAGTGGCTCTTCACGGTCTACCTCCTCTTCGATTATTACAAATATATGGGATAATTCATGATTTCACATATGATATTTGAATGAAAGGAGAAGTTAGGAGTACACACAAACATTAGCATAAGCAAAGATAATCTATGTCAATAACCACAGCAGTCAATGTAGGGAAACTCTGATCCACTAACATCTTTGCCTTGGACTTTCCTGCACTCATCATTCCTACCAAATTACCCTTGCAGCCTGATATGTTCCCTATGTCACAAATTGTTCTGACATTGGAGGATGCAATTTGTAAAGGTAAACGTATACTCAGGTGAAGAAGTGGTCAATTACATCTTGATGTACCTCTTCACGGATTTCCTTCTCTGCAATAATAGGGATGTTCCATCACAGGGTGAAGTTGTGGACCATGCAGCAGCAACTGTGATTTGGCACACCTTATCGGATGTGTAGAGGAAGACTCCACTGGTCTTGTCTAGGCACCTAAACCTGGTCTTGAGGAGCCCAAAAGCCTATTCTACTGGCCCCAGTGTTCTTCCATGGGCCTCATTGAAGCAGACTTCCCCTGGCAATGTTGTTTTCCTTAGCGGTGCCAACAATCATGGTCGGTTAGGATAAGATGAGTGTCCTACATGGAAGCAACACATCAACAGATTAATATCATAGCAAGCCATTATCCCTTTCTAAACTAGGATTGTGGCAAAAGATCCTCAAGTCATATTATACTTACCAAAAAGCCAGGCCCTTTCTGGCCCACATTGTGACATTTGCAAGAGCATGGTGTTGTTCCAGGAAAGCGGGTACACGCACTTGAGATGTTCAAATCCACTAAGCAGACAACTTACACAATGATGGAATGGAAGTTCTTCCGATTCGAGTATACCACTTTCCTGGCTTGTGGTGGCACTGAGGCAATGTGCATGCCATCTACTGCTTCAACCATATGTGGTAGTCAAAGCAAAGCATAAAATTCTCCCTTTACAGTGGCCAAATCCTGCTGTTGTGGGACCTGGATGTAGCTGTTGATGTGTCTCAGCAGTGAAGAGAGGACTTTTGAGTGCTGGTAATGCACTAACATTTAAAAAATGCACAGCTGCACACCCTAAAAAGGCCGATGCCTGACCTTGCAGTCAGGACATTAGCTACCCGACAGTCGTTGGTTGAAGTTGACCGCCTCTGCAATAGGCTAACATTATTGACTATGCCCAAAAGCCAACGGCTGTGTCCTTCTCTGTCACATATGCCATCCTCTGTGTACTTGCATGGGGCGCATTGTAAAAATGCTCACTTGCCTCCTAACACTGTAGCCAACAAGACCACCTAATTTGTTTCTGCAAACACTGACCTCTGTGAGCCAGGATGCCAGTCAAACTAGGTAACGGGCCCCTGACTTCAGCACAGAGAAGCTGGAGCTCCTTGCCAGGGAGGTCTTGTCCCTGTACAGCCAACTCTATAGGATATCAGAGAAACAGGTCTGATTGGAAAATGATTGACTAGATAACTGGTTCTTTTTGTTTTCACAGCTTAATTTGTCCCTTTTGTTCATGGGTGAAGTGTTGTGATTGGAGTGCAGTGAACTTGATGTTTTTGCTGGGGTCAGGATGTTGTTTAGCCACTTTTAGGAATGTCTATGCATGAAAATGTAAAGTAAACTGAAAGACGAAGCTGTAATATCTATCCAAGTAACTCGCAATTCCAGTTTCATCTGACAAACTGCAGGCTCTGTACTACCAGTGACCAGTTGACAGTCTATCAGTAGTATGCGTGATAACATACAGCCAATATCAAAATGATAGTGTTGGTAAGTGGAAAAAAAATGTTTTAAAGTTATAGAGTTGCCTGATGCTGTCTGATGATATTGAGTGGAAAAAATCTTTTTAAGTTATGGAGTTGCCTGGTGCTGTCCTGTCAAGAGGGATTACAGCCCATATTGTGTAATAGGATGCTCTGTATGGTTTTATACATGTCATGGTGCCACATGGAGGGAAACATATTTCCTGTGATGCAAGTTCAAATGCAAGTTTAAATGCCACAGGCCCTCCCTCATCCACACAAGAATGCTCTATTCTTACACACTCTTGTTCACACATCTACCAAATCCCTGCTCTCGCTGGCACATAGCTGCTCTTCCATACTGCCATTAGTCACTGCATGTAATGGAAACATGGGCTCTTAGGAGTTTAGACAAGAAGCCAATGTAGCTGTACATGGGGTTATGTGCAAGGATTGTACAGGTTGTTTAGCCTCTAGTAGCTCTCAATGATTGTGAGTAAACAGGAGTGAGTCTCACAATAAGAAATGTTTCACAGCCCTGGCCTAGATGATGTTTTGGGCCTGAATTGGTTACATGAAGAGCTACAAAGTGTTGAGGGTGCTGAAACGTTCACTGTAAATCAGTATTTCCTAGGAATCTCTAAATGTTTTTGGAAAAGATGAATAAAGTTACAGTTTGGCGAATGCATATGAGCAATGCAACAAAATAGGGTCACAGCACTACAGACAAAACTAATCACTCAAAACTTCTCTTCTTGTTTTTCTATATCATCCATACAGGTCAATGACCATCAAAGCAGGAAATATGGAATGCCATGCCTACGAATGTGTGGACCCTAGGGGGCCATAAGCATAAAAGCCTCAATTGTTGGAAGAGGGGGGTTAACCTGCAACACTCGATGCACAGGTCTGCAGAAGGCCAGATCGGGCAGGCCTCCCTACAATCCAAGCGGGTGGCTGCACCTTGACCACCCCAATGACCCACATCCCTGCAGTGGCCTACCCGCAGCTTGATGGGCAGTTGAGGGCTCAACACCAGCATCAAGGGGGTTATTGTTTTTTGATGATTAACCTTTTTAATTTCCAGCAATGATGTATGGAATCAACAAGACAGTTGACACACATCCAACACCAATCAGGATTTCTGGTTGAGTTAGTTAACCAGACAGTGTCTTATGCTGTATTGCTTTGTGCTGAAGGTTGCCATTATATCCCTCATTACAAGCCATGTTTAGGGTAGATACATGGCTGCATGCGAACAAAGGGGTTTCCTGCATTGTCTTTATGCCATGAGGGGCAGTTGGACCAAACATGTCATATTTAATGATTGGGTCAGGTGGGGTACTCCATCACAAATTTGAGTAGGTCATGTAGGCCCTGTTACTGGTGACATGGCAAACTGCACACTTATGATGAAGTTGATGTAGCAGACTTGATATTGGTAAGTTGGTGCAATGACACTATGACAATGAGCATCTGCTCAAAAAAGACTGGAAACATGTGTACAGAGGCATCATTCCTTATCTGAAACATGTTTGAAATCTGTTTGGACAGCAAATTTCCAGTCGTTAATTTGGTCAGTAGAAGGTTGGCATGACCCCTTAGTCCTTCACAAATGTGCATGCAAGGCAGTGTGTGTGAAACAACGTGAAATTTTATTTCAAACTGTATTGATTGGAACAGACAAGAATATGCCCACATTGGTGAGAGAGTTGATCGTTCCCTCAAAAATCATTTTGGTGTTCTTATTTCTGTCTAAATGGGAAATCAATTATGGTAAGAAATATAAAACTTAAAGGGACAGTTGCAGATGGTAGGTTGTATCATATAGATGTTGTGGTATTCCAACTTGAGAAATCAATTTCTAGCCCAACACATTGCACTTCTGGAAATGTGAATATATTTTAGCTCTCTACTGCAGTGGGTTAGAAATGTCTCAGGGCCTAACATCCAGATTTACAAGGCCCTGGCACCACTTGGCTCCAAACTAATGTAATTTTTTGGCATTACAGAGGTATTTCTCCTGTGCTACATTTACAAAGTGGTGCAATGCTTGCCTTGGGCCACTTTGTAATCCCTTGTGCCACATTATGCCTGCAACAGGCATAATATATGCAAGGGGGGTGTTCCCCCGCAGGGAGGCCTGTAAAAATGGTGCAGTGAAATTTATAACAGTTCACTGTGCCATTTTTAGTGTAAAATTATGCACCAATTACTTTCAGTGGGCCTCCCTTTACTTTGCAAGATTAGTGCCACAATTTATCACGCTAATCCTGCAAAATACCACAATAGAATCATAACTTTTGACGTTATTGTCCTATTGTGTGCCATGGTGTACCGTATTGTAAATACGGTACACCCATGGTGTTGTTAAGGAGGGGAAAGGGGGGAAAAGTAGTGCACCAGAGCTGATGCGCCACTTTCTCTTAAATCTGACCATTGTGTTTACTCATGCTGCTGAAGCTCTAAAAGCTTCTCAAAGTGGATAAGAGGCAAAGGCATACATGACATAGGAACTAGCATGGGGAATTTCTAGACTTTGAACATATGTTATGTGATCAAAGTTAATGTCCAATTATATTTGCCCTCAAACTGTTGTATCTCTCTTTTCAGCATCATTTGGGCAAGGGGAAAGTGACAGAGGAAACTGGCTACCATGGCTCTTCTGTGGACATCATGGACACTAAGGGATTCAGTGGCATGAGGGTGAGGGGACTGGCATGGAGGCCACAAGTGACCCTACATCTTTTTTGGATGCCTCCAATGAAGACCAGTCCCTAGTGGTGGTGGACCCTAGAGCGACTGTTATAACTGTGTTGTTGTCCACCACCCACTTTTCCATGTCCACCCTCTCTCTTGCTCCCCCCAGTTGGCTGTAGCCACCCCCCCAAAAGGGGTGGTGTCACATTTGCTGCAGGCACCTCCCCCACACAGTGTCCCAAGCTGTGCTCAATCAAGAGGCTGTTGATCTTTTAAGGACAGTTGCTGTAGGCCAGAACTCATTACTGTATGCCAACCAGGGGCTGGTAGGCCATAATACCCAGATGCAGGCTTACCTGCATGGCATTCACCATGCCCTGTGTGGCCCACAGCAGTAATTCCAGGGTCTGGCCTACTCTTTGGTTGCAGCCTTCCACCGACCCCAACCTCGAGCACAGACTCCCACCCCATCCCAATTCAAAATCCCTCCACCCAGCCCTATCCCAAGTACACTCAAACATTTGCATGCACCCACTACAGTGACCACAAGCAGCATATCCTAACACTGACATAGCAAGAAACATAGATGCACACATGCTAACACCACACACTGCACACCCCACCACCACAAATAGTCCAAGCATTCCCAC